>NW_028185095.1:332826-382050 GCF_003343005.1 Rhea americana | reverse complement strand
AGAGAGAGAGAGAAAAAGAAAAAGAAAGAAAGAAAAAAGAAACCTTATAAATAATGTCATTCAATATGTACCATACCCTACGAAATTTAACAGCAGAAAGAGTATGGTTTAAAAATTAAACCAAAGACAGTAAGAGTTCCCAGTACCAGAAATTCATAAGAGTTTAATTAACACAAACAAGAGCTGAGAAATGCTAGAAGAAAACATAGGAATACTGCTTGGTTATTCCTGACCTGCCTTCACCTGCCAGGTGAAAAAAAGATAATTTCCTCTCACTTCCTTCCTTCCTGCTACACATCTATACACTGCAGATAGGTACCTAACAGAACCATCGATTTACAACCAGCCCAGATAAGGCTGACCAGCTCTAAACGCATTTTATACCTGTATATGATGCTTATTGCACCATAACTTTATTTTCCTGCAGTCTAATTCTGAATAAAAATCCCAATGTTTTTTCTAGGAAGATCACATAAGAATCACAAATTTTCTCCGGTGCTTGAAAGAAATCTGTTCCTATAGCCTAAATGTTCAGAAAAGTGTTGTTACTTTTAATGTTGCCAGATCTGAAGTGAAGAGATACTACGGAAAAGGTTATTCTTGCAGTATTTAGAGATACAAGCAGAAGCAGAAGTGACAGAAATTTCAAAGACTGCTTGAATTGCTTCCAGCTCAGTTTTGCAGAACTTCTCCTCACTGAGATTCAGATATTCATCCAAACTTTACATGCTTACCTGACCTAGACATGTGGTGATGGTAATTTTGGAACAGCCCAAACTCCCCAGAGAAATGCAAGAGCTACTATTGCAAGACAAACAGAAGCATTAGAAAAATATGTTCACGACTTGATACAAATAGCCAAAGAAACTAACTTCCCATAAGGTCAGATTTCACAGCTCTGCCAACAGAAACTTCAGTTTCCGTTTGACTGCGGCTATATAAACAAGTTATCACACGGCCAGCTAGGGCTGGGTGCACTAGTGCCCCGCACTTTCTTAATGTGCATCCACACTAAACGCAAGCAGCTTATCCCTCCGTGGAAGAAGCACCTGGCATTCACCACATAGTAAGACTACACAAGTTTTATCACGCTGTAACTCTAAATTAGTTATGTAATAGCAAACGCTTGGAGTAGTAGTTATGTCCCAGTTTGCCTCTGGTCCCTGGTTCAGGCAGCCTCGGCGTCATCATCACGGGAAAAACTTCCTAGACACCCCTCAGTGAAGCAGTGAGGGTTGCTTTAAAGTCTCRGCTAGCTGAGGTGTATCCTAAATGTCCCTCAATAGCTTAATAGCTTAAACGTACATTTTCCCCTCTCCAAACCCATTTTACGACCCCATATAGGCATCAYTGTGCAGAAGACAAGTCTGTCAAACCAAGACACTGAGATTATTGAACAGGAAACGCTTTAAAGCTCCTCTGACTTCAGAAATAATACAAAGAGGTAAAATAAAGTTCTTTGGAAGTACGTCTTTCTGACACTATCGCCTATCACAATAGCATCTACAACAAGTGGCTCACCACGTGTTTGGACAGGACGATGCCTTCGCTCCTGCTGCCCAGGAGAGCGGCTGTCTCCCTACGCTGTGCACGCAAAACGATCCCTCCCACTCTCTTCCCTCGCTCTTTCTGCAGCCGTAGCTGCAGCAGTTTTCCTACAGCTGCTCCCTTACTTCTTCTCACTGCTCCCACTTTCCATCTGAGAAAAAAAAAAAAAAAAAAAAAAAAAAAAAAAGGAAAAAAAGCAGCAGCAGCTCCAGACACTTTTAATCTGTTCTCGCACTCCATCTCCGCTTCCCTTTACCGGGTTCCTGTGCCGCTCCTGTAGGAGACCTGCTGCTGTGAAACGCAGCAGAGCCTGCGCTCAGCGCCTTTAGGAGAAAACGTCTAGGCTACATCAGGAACTGGACGAGAAAAATTTTGTGGCTTGCATGTAGCAGCCCCTCTTCTGCATTTCGTGGGGCCCCTGCTTTGCTTCCGCGGCCAGCTGCGCTCTGCCGCTGCCCTGACTTCAGCAGGAGCGGGCAGGCCCGCCTGCTCCGCGGCAGCACGGCGGGGAGAAGGCAGGCGCTTGTTATCTGAGATCGCTCCGTACAACTCAGGTGTCTGCCGTTAGCAGCGGGGAAAGACCAGGAGTACTGCAGTACCAAAAATGTATCTTTTCAAAAAAAAAAAAAAAGCATAATTTTTTAATTATGCAGAAAGYTTGAACGGAGGCTCCGTTATAGCTGCATCTCAAATGATTACTGCATACGCCCAATGTTTTGTGTGAGAGCACATTATTTCACAAAGATAATTCAGGATGATTCCAGCAACTTTGTACACGTGCTTTCTGCAGAGCAGGGAATCAAACTAACCTGCAGATAAACTGTCTGGCCGCAGGGATGCCGTATTTGTTAAGAGCAGCTAACGTCTGAAGCAAGGACAGCCGGACTGCGGTGGTGCCCGATCTTGCGCAGAAACACGAACGCTCGTCGGCAGAGTAGTGCCGGCTGCTCACTGCCCCCAGCTTTGCTAACAGTACGAATTAAAAAGCCAAGTATGTGAATAGTAAAATAGAGCGGTGACGAAAAGGAGTTGATTCTCCTGTGTTTAATTTGCATGTTCTAACTGATGGCTTTCAAAGTACCGTTTATTTTAGAATAGGTGGAGATGTTTGAAATTACAGTTGCTTCCCCTCCCGACGCAGCCGGTGGTGTCCGAAGGCCGCGTTCCCACCTCTCCCAAGCGCTGGAAGCGGCGGCGAGGGCAGCCTGCACCTTCACCTTAGCGGCCGCACTCCACCCAGCGCCAGCCGGCGCGTCCCCCCATCCACCCGTGTTCAAAGCGGTTGCAAAATCCGGGGTCAGCAGGAAGCTCCTCTGGAAGCCGGCGTGACCAGGAGGCTTTTCTGGCCTCCTCCAGAGCATGCAACGGGGTTGCTTTCTTCTGAGGCGCATCGTAGCTGTGGCTGGCGGACTCTGAACAAGTATTAAATTTGCCGTCGGCTCTGTGCTTATTAGCRGCCTGGTTTCACGCAGAGCTGACGAACTGCAGGCTCTCGTTCCTTGTTGGCTGCAACTGCTGCACTCACAGCTCAAGTGACTGCTTGCAGGCCCGCGTACCTGAGGTAAAACTTCCTTTTAGTACACCAGTGTTGTTCCCAAATATACATATACATAAATATATATATATATCTTGACGCAAGATAGAAGTCTGGTAAGAAACCCCTGCATTCAGGGTTCTTTTTTTTTCATTCTTTTGATTCATGCAATTTAGTGCTTCAGATGTTAATAAAAATCCTCCTTCCATTCTATTGTGCTCCAGGAAATATTTGATAATGTGTCAAACTTCAGAAGAAAATTAAAAAGAAAGTTTTCCTACTAAAATCTCTGAGCAACATCTCTGAATATCTCAAGTCTGCAGAACAACATAGCACTCGCTGCACAGCCTACACTAAACTGCCCATGGCAAATTCAAGAACCAGCCGAGGAGACCAGTTTCTTCAAATCTCTGCTGTGACTGGGGACACTCCTCACCTTACTTTGTAAAGGTCAAGGAATTAATGAATGAGGAGGAATGGAGACAGGCTTTACTCGGACCACTTCCACTTCTTTTGGCACTGTAAGAAGAGTGGATGGTTCAGTGCCATCTTCTGTTCCAAAAATCTATTGATCTATATTTTGGGGGTGGGGAAGGTCCTAATAAGGTAAGCAAGCATGCAACATACTGGTGATACAGGAAATATTGAAGTTTCTAATTCAGGCCCCAAAACTGCTTGTCCCAAAGCAAAAAAGGTAGCACAAGTGAGGGCAGCCCAGACAATTGGAAAGTCTGATGCAACATCATCCTGTTAGAAAATGTTGATTCATTTGTAGCATGGCATTTTTCAGAAACACGTTTTGTCCAACAGTGCTCAGGGAGGACTCTGCCAGTGTTCCCTACAGGTGCCCCCAGTGGGTCCCTCTAGCTCTCCTGCACCCAACATGAGGGATCCATCCATCTGTTCGTCCATCCGTCCCTGAGCWGTCTGGCACCTCCAGACCATCCTCCTCGCAGCAGGACAGAGGACCGCAGGCCTGCAGTGGGACCACTGAAATAYCGAGAGCTGCTTGGTGGCCACATACAGCCACCGGCGGGACCTCCTGCATTCCCAAGCTGGATCCTCGGGTCCTGGAGGCTGAAACTCCAGGACTGTGATTCTCTTCACAAAACATGCCTGTCATTTCCCTCCTTGCTCGCAGAGGAAGAGAGTTCAGTAACATCCTGAGCAGCAGACAAACAAGTACAGGTGCTGAACAAAAAGCATTGTATTGGGGTTGGCCTCATGGTATCTGATTCAGCACCGAGCACGGCAGCGGCTTTGCTCAGGGTGTGGCAGGAAAAGAAGTCAGAAACAAAGAACAAGAACATGCTTCAAGCCCATCTCTTCAGCTTTTAGCCATATTCACTTCTGGTTTTCCTTCCTCATTTTCTTCCCTTTCTCTCTTAAAATGTTGCAAACTGATACATGTTTGGAGATGKACTCAGAAGAAATATTTGTGAAAAACCACAATACAAACCCAAAACACCCAGCTTAACTGCAAGTGAATGATTTAATACCCGTCAATCTCAAATGGCAGGAAATGTTGTCTTTAACAACATTTAACCACTGTAGGTTATAAAATAGAACCATAGAAACTAACCATAGAAATRTCAAAGACTTCAACTTACCTACTTAATTTATTGAAGGAATGTTTGCACAGATAGGGATCTRTGCAATGAATATTTTACTATGCAATTTACACACCCAAAAAGTTTAGCAGCTAATTTGGAGAATACCAGAACCTGTAAAATAACCCTTCAAACTCTTTTCTAATCTATTTCCAAAGCAGTTCTTTCTCATGCTAAGTGCATATGCAAATAAAAAGCAACAAACATAAAAAGGCATAAATTTCCAAGCATATATGAACTTTGGATTCTTAGCTTCTGACAAAGAGGACTCATTTCTGTATATACTAGGCCTCAGCACTTCCAAGCAACTTCAGAACGAACCATTGAAAATCTGGTCCAGCATGAGCTGGCTACATGCACCAACTGAGCTCCAGCAGAAGCAGGTAAGTTGCCATCGTGCCCCTCCTTGTAAATTTAAAGTAGCTAAGCATCCATGCCCAAAAAGGTAATACCTCCTTTCCCCGCTTGGACAGTATTCTTTAAAAGCATTCAAGGACATTTCCCTTGTTCCTACTCCGGCCAACCTCAAGGTGCCTTAAATTGTAATAAAAGTTATTAGAGTACACTGAGCTGTGTAAGAGGCCTCGCTCTTAAATTGAAAACAGATCTGCCCTGAAGAAGTCCCAGTGCAAATGAGAAGCTAGCAGCGTTTATTTTGCAGTGAGTCTCCAAAACAAACATTTTATAGTATTTCCCAAACCAGAGAAGACTGACAGAGAAATTTCAAGTGAATGAAGTTACAAACCTTAATATCCAATAGAGCAAAAGAGCAATCAGCTTGGTCTTTAACATGTTGATAACAGAGTATCTGCCAAATTAAGATTTATTGAGTGCTCTGATATAAGCAGACTCAGCTTTGTTAAAAGGTTTCAAAAGCAGATAATACTCCTGCAGCATCACCTAGGGCAAGCTAGCAGGGTCCCAGCTGCACAACTAATAAGCCAGGGTGTCATCCTGGACATGCCAAAGCATGTGGAGGCTCCCCACTCTGAGACTCAGGGGATGTTGAAGTAATTACTTTCATGATAACAAAAGCTGTCACAAGCCACCATCAGATGGGAAAAGGAGACACATTTGTAAAAGTTGTGCAATCAGATGAAGAATGCTGCGCTCTTGTAAAGTACTTGAATTATCATGGAAGACATGCAGGCAAAAGCTGGTCCACAGTTTTATCTCACTGCTTCCAGACTAATGCTATCAACACATGAAACCATCAAAGCCGTCAGAGCATCTTCATACCAACAGTGTCCACTACCGCAGCTGCTATCTTTGTAGTATGGAGAAGTAGCTCTAATATATCCAAGTGGTAGTCTTAGTCAGGATAGAAGTGAAACAGAGGCTTTATTTAGCGAGCTCTCCAGCAAAGCTTTATTTTGTCTTTAGAAGAGATGGGCCCAAATAACCTATACATACAGTATTAGCAATATTCTGCACGTTTCAAATCCCTAATAAACAACACACATGAGCAGTAGCAGACAGACTTCTCCAACACCACAAGACACGTTTTAGGAGTATGTAGGCTTTAACTACCTATAAAATGGTTAGCAACTCATGCTGATTGAGCTGACAYAGCATAGTGGCAATGCAGAAAAGAAACAGTTAAGAATTATAAGCAAGTATCAGAATTACACATTATGATCCTCAAAGATACTACATATAACTCCTAAGCCCACTGCGGCTGAGCAGAAACAGGTCATCAGACATTAGCAGTTGCCACTGCTGAAAGACTTCAGGACTCCTCAGCACAGAAACAAGCTGAAGTCTCTGAACAGAAAAAGGCAAAAGCCATCCTCTCCACCAAGCACTGGAGATGTGGAAGGGTGCTCCAAATGTATCACCCTGGGTACTTCTTCTGAGAGCCTGGCCCCAAGCTTGTCTTATTAATATCTGCCACTGAACTGAAATAATAACTTTTGGCACCAGAAACAGAGAAATCAGCAGCAGAGCTGCCARCAAGTTCCTGGCGCCATTACAGCGTTCCCCATGCTGGAGGTTTTCCTGTTGTGCCACCCAAATACCAGTCCAAGATTCAAAATGGGACTGTCACCATTTTGGCTTCTGGCTCCCAGAGCTTGCCTCTGCTGCCGCCGGGCTCCCGAGGGCCCGGGCCTCACGTCAAGGGAACGGGGAGTTTATACAAGTACAGCCACAAAGACGGGTTTTCATAATTTAGTAATAGTGTGCAGTAGGAGCTTGAAAATATAGAAACTACTGAAAAAGCTGGCTTACTGTTTAAAAAAGAAAATGAACAAGTGTGTGTTGCAGTGGTGAACGTAAGCCAGCACAGAGGTACAGTGAGCAAGAGATGCTGCATTTAGACGGATCTTCTCTGGACGTAGTCAGACAAGTTGCAGAGAAGGGGGAAAGAATAAAGAAAAATAGCGCTCAGTATAAAGAAAAATAATTCTCAGAATTCAAACTACTTTACCAGATCTCACAAGTCTGTCGGAAAATGCATTTCAAATGACTCTAAAGGCATTGCAGCAGCAGCATAAACACCAGTACAAACACAGTCCAGGAAGAGAACATATTCTTTTTTTACAGTTTCCCTGTCTGTGCTGATTTGTATATGCAGGCAGGACAGCTTTTTTTCTCCAAAAAGTACAGAAAACTTGAAATGTAATCTTACAACACTGCTTTTAAAAATCTGTCTCCAATTMGTATGCAAGATTTCAAAATGAGCTTCAAGTCACTTGTGATTTCTTTCAACTCTGACCCATATTTCCCAAAGAAAAACAAGTTGCTTCTTATGATAAGGCTATCAGCTACAAACACGAGCACATGCCACAAAGTTTGCAGCAACTGTATGTTACCAGGAAAATAAATCACTATAAAACAAATCTTGCTAATCCTGACTCTCCTTTAGGTCGGCCATAACTAAATCGTTATACCGTGTTGTTTGAATGCCCTCCTATATTATTATTTCTTGAAAGACCAGAAAGCAGTGTTTGCACACTGATGGTGGCGCAGTGCTATCTTTTCTGATAAATAGATTGGGCCTCAGGATCTGCAACCTTTTTCTGGCCAGCTCCAAAGCAAGGGAGGCATTTGGCTTGATCTACAACAGCATCATGTGGRACACGTGCTATCACTGGGCCATTTCCACTGAGCAGCTCCATGAGCAACACTGACAACAGCAGTAGATAAAAAGGGCTTTTTTTTTTTTTTTGCATGACCATGTTTACACCTTCCTGTGTCCTGTTCCTATTAGCACTACTGATGGATGATAGAGCAGTACCAAATTTTGTGATCCCGCAACGTGATTCTCAGTTTCTACGATGCTGAACGATGGGAGACCTGTGAGATAGCAGTAGGAGCTCTGCCCCTACGAAGCTGCTCCGGCATTGCTGTGCTGCCTCGCGTGGCCCCACGTCCCAGCCACACTCCTCCCACCGCTGGCAGCCCAGGCTGCCACGAGCGCATCTCGGATCAAGGACACCCAGGGAAAGGGGCGATGGGAGAGAAGATCCCAGCATTTGTACTGYCATCGGGTCCTGCTGACAAATCCCGGCTCCACAGACAGATTGGACGGACCAGAGTAGGGTTAAGAAGCCGGGGAGAAATCCCCTTCCATCTCTAGAGATCCCTAGCATCACCTCTCACCACTCACCAACTCGTTCAGCGGCCACTGTCACTGATCACCACTCTGGTGGCCACCAGCACACAAACCCCCTGTTCACATAGTGCTAAATTGCACCCGTAAAGACATATGCTGGGAAACACGATCTATCTCCTTTCTTGTGCAAAGGGCCACAGCTTGGTTCCTTTCCCCCCTTTTAGGGRTAAGTTAACACAGGCAGAGATACGAGACATGATTAGCGGCTTAGGATACTACAGAGGATCTCTAGTATCCATAGATAGAAGAYCTCCGTATCTATAGTTGCTCCTTCCATAGATGTGGCAGTTTTGCTAGACTCTAAGTACTAATTTTGCCTTCAAAGCATCAGTTCACATTTGTACCCTGTACAACATTGCTCATTGTTTTCAAATTAGCAAATGACAATAGAAATAAAATAATTGCGTAACTGTAATCTGTATCGAATKCCTACAAAATACAAGAAATTGTAATTATTTTAGAAACCTTTAGAAACAGGTTTCAGGACCTGCAATTAGCATGAACTGAAGATTCCTTACCTACAGGCTCACAGAGGTCCTCTTCCCATCTCAAACTGTCATCAACCGGYAACAGTTTAACTATTTCAAAAAACGGAAAACATCTAGGTCACATGTCTAAAGACAGCATTTGGGTTAATCTCCTGCAGCTCATAAAGACAGAAAGAAAGCAGGAAAAAAAGAGTAAAATAAAACCACTTCCTGCAAGAGCAGGAGCTAACCATCTCACCAGTGAGTGACTTACGCTCAAGTCTAGGGTAAAAGTCTTCTGCAGCGGATAAAGAGACAAACTCTAAAGTACGACACCAACTTCTCTGTTAAAATTGCAACAAATAAGGAGGGGTTATTTTTGCAGAAGGTGAACATGAGGTTTAAAAGGAAATGCTGAAAGGAATTACGATTCTAAACCTCAAGACAACTTCCCTTTTCTTACCTTCGACAAAATGTTTTGAGCAMTAAGATAAATAGCTTGCAACAAAATCTGCTTTGCTGTTGAGAAAAGGAGCTTTAGTAAACACGACACTTACCGTACTGTTACTTTAGCTATATAAAATAGCAAACTCCAGCCAATCAGAAAGTTTGCTACTGAAAAAAAAAATGCTTGAACTTTTGCCTGGTGAAGTTCTCTTAGATAAACACTTCTGTTTCTTTGATTTTCTGTTTTAACACTTCTCCTCGCAGCAGCCCCGAGCGCGCCGCACGCGTACGCAGCTGCTGCTCGGCTTTGCTTCCTGCAGTGACGCGCGCCGCTACGTTSCTCCCGGGCAGGAGGAACCCCAAAGCCCGTCACGGGCGGATGGCGACGYCGGACGGCTGCGCGCCTCCGGCAGAGCCCCTTCCTCACCTACGCCTGCCCCGCTGCCATCTTTCTGCAAGGAACGGCAGCGTCTTTGCAGGCGGAGGGAGCGCGGGAGCCGCGGGGGCTCCGGCCCTGCCGGGGCACGGTGGCTGCGCCGTGCGCGGCGCCGGCAGGCTGCAGAGCGCTCTGTCCACACCCTAGCAGAACACGGCCGTGGTTTTGGTCACCTCCCACGATGAACTGAAGACCTCTCCGATGACCCGATAAAATCCTGTCCGTCCTTCAGTTCAAGGATTTGTCCCGACGGCCCAGGAATACGATAAAATTCTTGCTCCTTTGGGCATGCATTTGGCACTGCTCACCCCAAAACACTGTGCAGATGTCCGGGAAAGAGTTCACTGGAACCCCTACAGGCAGATCCTGCCGGACACCCCAACGTCTGGGGCAACTTCTCTGGGAGTCAGCTTTTAGCAGGCTGTTACACTTGCTTCATTAGAAAGGAGAAAACACGTGGACACGGACAGGAGATAAAGTTGGGCAGCATGAGTCAGCACTCACGATCTTTAACCAAGATATGCTTGCAGTCGTTGCGCTTTCCGGATGTTCTCTGRCGATGGACTTTCAGCACAGCAAAGTGGATGTTGTGTGCAAGTGTTGGTGAGGTGTTTCTCCCAGATGTGAAGAGACCAGAAAAGAAAGCAACATGGTGCTTTCTCCACAAGCTAAGCAACGTTAGGGCTTAAAGAAACTGCAGCAGCGCTAATTAGTTGCTATCTCTTTTAAAAGCAATGTATATTTCAAYTAATTTTGTCCTAGGAATGGTTTGCGAGGACTACTAATTGAAAAATCTGTTGCAGCTGCATAGATCAAGTTTTTTTTTAATGAAACCAGCAAAAGGTGTTTTTATCATTTTAAACAGTAAATAATTATGGGCAGGGTGGCGTTATTGGACAGTAGAACCTTGTCACTAGAACGCRAAGTGGCTATCAGAAAACCTGTAAAACACAGCAGCAGCACTTGTCTACGATACCCCATCCAAAACCTGGCTTACCGRGGATGTGACATTTTTTTCGTGAAAACGCCTTTCATTACACACGTAACGTTTGAAGTCACGTCGCGTACTACTTCTGATTTCCTCAGCATCCATTTGACGGTATGTCAGCAATGACAGAATCCTGTAAAAAGACGGCAGCTTTGCATACTGCGAACCCAAACTYACGCAGCACCAGCTTCCTGTGCGATCTCTGGAAGGCTGAAAATACTTCAGAGGTGCAAAAGAAAGTTTAACAAAATCTAAGAGCTCATTTAATCTCAGCAAAACTCTGCAGGAAATAGCAACTACCTAAGCATTACCTGGAGCAGATCGCTGCTGAAGAGATTTTTCTTTGTGGGTGTATGCAAGTCAAAGTGTTATCACTGCTGGGTTTTGCTGCTGTGGCCTCTCAAATCTGAAGCCCAGATTTCTTGTCCCTATTTCAGTGCCGTGTGGAGCACTCATGAGATGTGCAATCAAGCTAGTGAACATCTGAAATTACACATCCCACACCTGAGAGCGCAGAGCGTTGAGGCTAAAAACGCTGTTTTTAAATTACACATTATGGATTGCTGGAGGATGCTGAATGACCAGCAGCTGTTGCCAACTGAAGTCTAATGAATTGAAGCAGTATCATGTATTSCTTTAGGAATACATTCCCTAACACTTCGTCCAAGACTGACTCTGGACCAGCGGTCTCCTTGGTGAAAAGGAAACACGACCTTCCTTCCCGTTTGCTTCATTCAGTCGTTACTCTCTGCTGAGACTGAAGGGCAGCCCAGACCGGCTTGCATAGCAGGCGCCATCCCACTAACAGCAAAACTAACTCAGTGGATAGCTCAAGCCGTAAGAGACACCACCAACCTGGAGAGCAGGCAAGCGCAAGCCTGGAAGAACAACCGCGTATCCAGTCACTGCTTCCAGACAAAAACAAAAATTTATCAACGCAAATGCATAAAGTTACAAAGGTTTGCAGTGCCATAATTCATTGGGAAAAGCCTAAGAAATTGGTAGACTTTGTGATAATGAATAAATAATGCATTATTATTTCCCACATTCTTCATTAGTCATTAAATATTCTTTATTAAAAAGCTGATTCTATAATTTTTGTTATTTTTGGTGGGTTTAAARTCTTTAAATAAAGTAGAACAAAAAGTTATATCTGTTTGGACAGTAAGTTACATTCTTRCTCACAACCCTTGTTTGCTCGGAGGGTTTGTGTCCGCTCAGTAGCCACTGTTGTTGCTCTAAGGCTCCGAACACTTACTGCATTTCTAGGAGCGCATTCTCGTGTATAGAGAAGGCCAGGCGGCGACACCACTAGCTTATAGTCCGAGATAGCTGCAGTCTCTGGTATTATTTGTTTGGGGAATAAATATTTGTTATGTAGAAACTTGCGTGTAAACGTCAATGTAAAGGTACGATGATGGTTGAATTCACACAGCCCTCAACCATAATCTGCATTATATACACTCCATTATTGTTTTCCAAAGCCTTTTACTCAGAGCTGACTTTTCCACTAAATAATCTCTTTTGCTTACCACAAAATTAAAAAAGCAAAAGACATTTTTTAAAAATTGCCACAGGTGGTAGAAAACAGGTCCCATGAGCTGTTTAGCATCAGCTGTATGGAAGGTACATATGTGCTGTGACTTGAGGTCTAAAACCCAGTGTTCAAATTAGTATTTGATTAATAGCTGACCTGCTAAAGTTTTGATTACAGATATACTTCATGAAACAGCACAGATGTTTAGAGTGGAGAACTTACCTCCTAATAAAGATTGTTTTGCCTTATCGTGAGGTTTGAATTTAGAAATATTCATAATTAACAAAACAATATTTATTTTTAAACTTACTATTTCCCAAGGCTATCCAGTCTAATTTTTCTCTTTTCTTTTCTGGATATTGAAGTTAGTGTAAACTACCAGATAGGAAAGCTTTACATAAATCCAAGCTGTCTGTTCCTTTACTCTTTCCCAGGTGTTTTGGGGTTCTTACCACTCACTTATTTCAAAGGCCAGCCTTCCTAGTGTACCTTAAAAAACTTAGAAAAGCCATCAGCAATAATGCCAACCCATTGTACAGTAATACTGCACTAAAAAAGGAGACAAAACACAAGCATATGTTGATGCATTATTTAAAGACTTTCCTTGACAGGATTTAGTAACATGCAAGCTTTAAATGCAGTGTAAATGCATTTTCCAGCATGTTAGGCCTCTGAGTGCTAAATGTGCTAGAATACTGAACTGCCAAAAAGGTAATTTTACATCACACGATAACGGACCTTCCAGAGACAAATGCGTGTCATGCACATTGCGTGACAATATCTTAATCCACAGAGCCGTACTTACTCAAGGCAAAATTACTAACTGGTGCTACTAGAAACCTCCGCCAAGCCCTTCTCCTCTCTGAAGTACTAGCACTGGGTTCAGGTCTGATCCAAACTCCCTGCCAATAACTTGTCGATTGGAAATGTCTCAAAAACTGTCAGCGTTTTCACTGTAAAGGAAATCTGAAGTGGCTGTCCTTAGTCAAAAACTGATACTCCAGCCGGTGTTGTTCCTACCTCGATTATAAAAGCTTCAGCTACACAGTGAATAACAGGGCGGGAGAGTCCCCAAGCCTCTCTGCACTGAGCATGAAGAGGAGAAGGCTCCGAGATGTTCAAGGATATCCCCTTCTACTGCTGCAGCCTTTGTGGAAGAGGAGGTTATTTTGACAGTATCAATTTCCATAGGTACATTTGCAGAAAGAGAAATCTAAGCACACAGCATCACAAGGAGTTCATCAAAATAACAGTTCCCATCGCACCGAAAAATAACAACTTCTGAAGTCATTAGCTGGCTCTTCCTAACAAAGCTTGCATCTGGCCTGCAGACTCTGCTGTTCTTCTCCCATGGTACCATTGCACAGAGCAAAACAGAACTGCCCAGACAATTGTGCCAGAAAACAGAGATTTGAAAACGGAGCAGATAGTTGAATTAAATAATTAAGTACCTCAGCTCCAATCACATCCTATGATTCTACTTAGATGTGCAACCAAGGATACTTTTAAGTTTYGTACACCAGTGTGCTCCAGYGGCCTTTCCCTCTGCTCCCTTCCTCCGACAGACAATGACTGTTGGACGTCTCCATATAATTTGGGAGGCGTTATACAAAATAATAGGGGTTATTGAAAACAGTTACTCAGATTTGAAAAAAAATACACACAAAGTAGTGTGCCAATAGTATAACTAATAGCTCTGGGTTAGGAATTAACTTGGGGTGTTGGCTGTTTAAACTTTTTGGAATATCCTTCACAGCAGAAAATGAGTGGCAGCTTTTTACTCAGACCACTCCAACACATCTCCACAAACCTATTTAATTTCCATTTGCTTCAAGCAGGGGAAAATAGAAAACCAACAGCCCTCATTTTATAGTTTTTCAGATTGTTCCAGTTCCTCTTTACCTCTAGAGTTTGTGGCCTCTGAAGACATGCACTTCCTCTTCCCTTGTTTCCCAAGACCACTCTATCCTCCTCACTCTGCTGCTTTGTGCTGATAATCTTGCTGTAACAAGCCCCCTTCTTATTCTGTTTGTCAAGCTTAACCTTGGGCATGATAAAACAGCTACACAAGTGTTCTCAAATTCTCAACCTACAAGTAGCCTATAGAGATTATCATAGGACGATCACCTATGTACAAAGGTGGTAGATGGACAGCGTGACATTTCACATCTCCACTCCTGCCTCGCATTGTGGAGGCACTGAGAAAAATGTCAACACTGATTTTTTATCAGCTGTTCTTACACCTTGTGCTGTGAAAAGCACTCATCCAGATTCATTATTTCTATCATTCCAGGCATGCCCTACTAAGGAGCAAAGCACATAACTAGCAGTTCAAGAGGTAAATGTTTTTTTAGGCTTAAGAAATCTTTAGGAGTAAGTACTTTGGGCTCTGGAAAGAGGGAGAAMGGAAGCTTAAGATGGTCATGAGCAGTGTAGTGATGTCTTTGCTGCAGTTCGTGTACATCTGTGAAGGCTTCGTTACAGCTCCCAGAGTCCACCACGGTTTCCAGTTCATCTTCCAAGATTCAGGTCCTGTGACCTTTCTGCTTCTTCTGAGCAAAAGAGCACTGAGCCTTCAGYCTATTGGGAAAAATACTCCTCATGTATCTTCTTGATCCTGGTTTACGTCCTCAGGTGCCTCCTTCCCTTGGCACTGGCCTACGTGGTGCCCTTCTCCACAGGCTGATCTGTGACCCTGCTCCCACCTACCCCACCTCAGAGAGGTCCTTCCTCTGGGCTCTGTGCTACCTTTCAAGGAGTCAGACCCAATGCGCCACTTCAGCATGCATGGCTCTTCGTGCAATTAAAGTTGGGCACAGGTGTGCGCGTCTAAAACAGAACCACAGTGCAAAGGAATTTCAAGTTCAAAGCTGTGCAGTGTATGTCATTATGATATACTGAATGCAAAGCAGCTGTTCGGAACAGATTTGGCATATAACAGGGGTAACGTGATTTTACACAAATCATTATGTTCATTATACTAAATTAATAGATTAAAATTAGTCAGCAGTGTTTCTTAAGTTTGTCTTATCTATAGATCCTTTTATCCTTATATTCTAAGGGTTTTTGTCTCTCCTCAATATTCTGGGCAGCGTGCACATAACTGCCCTAYGGATCATGGGAAGTATAAGCCCCTAAATTCATGGCTGTTGAGCCTTTTCCAATATAACCATCTGAACAAAAGATACTTAAGGGAAATAGAAAATGACATCATTTTTTTTCCTGATCTTTTGAAGACTGACTGATTTTTTTCCATCCTGCAGGAACGGATTCCAGACTAATTTTTCCTACTAGAGGCTTTAAAGTATAAAACTCATCAAACATCTTGTCCTCAGAGACAATGTCATCTAAGTTCAAAGGATGTATAGCCCTGCAAAAATGATGTCTTGTTTCAGAGCTAGCACTTTTACTTTCCTTGAATGTTTGATTTCATCAAATTAAATGCCTTTTTATACATTCTATAAATATAAAAAAGACAGAACCAAACCTTGTGAGCYTCTAAAAATGAACACACATGCATAAACATATACATACCATATGCAATCAATTTATTTTTCAGTGATTTTCTCACTAATATTTTTCCAGAATAGATTTATTGTAGGCTGTGTTTTTTCAGAGATGTTTTCAAAAAGTCTTTGAATTGAAAATATTAGTCTTTTAAGGCATTTGTTTTAATAAACATCATTATAAATAAGAGCATGCTTTCTGTAACTAAATATAAGAATTTTTTTTTCAAGTAAAGTCTGGGTCTGATTACTCATGGAGGAACTACAAGATCTGGTTTGCTAGGCATTTCAATATTCATTCAGAAAAATGTCAAGATAACAGACTCCAGCATGAGATTTTGATGATTCATACCCTTTTTTGGTATTTTACCACTTCAGCTTTAATTCACAGATGAAAGAAGAAAGCTAAAAAAAAAGAAAAAGAAAACTAATGAAAATGAAATAGTCATATTCTAGATCCGTACTTCCATAGCATTTAGGATCTTCTAAAACTTTGCCCATAAGCTAGGTAGCTCCAAGAACTATCCTTCCTCCATATCTGATCTTTGGTTTATTATTAAATTTGAGAAGCTATTTCCCTCCAAAATTCACTGTTTTTGTTACTCCTGCTTTGGCCTATAAGGAATTTACCTTGTATAACACAAGCTCATTTAAAAACATATTAAAAATTAGATGCTATAAAGAGTATCCATTAACTTAGTCTGACTGAACTATGTTTAGACTCTGGAAGTCATAAATAGTGATACTAAATGGGATTTTCACTTGAGCCTAAGAGTCAAGTTACAGTGTTTTTAAATAAGTCACTATACCTGTTGAATGCCACAATTTTACTAAGCCATCTTTGCACAACTGTATCTTAAGCAGGATATGTTCTGGAAATGTAAAAAGCACACCCGACAATAAGATTTTGGTAAGTCTGAGGTCTAGAAATGCACTTTGAGCATGACTTCATGGTCGAGAAAATTGAAATACCTGAAACCAAGATGGTAAACCATAGAAGTCAAGCTATGCCCCAGGGTTCCCTATTYGGTGAAAAGGATATCAGACAGCCCTGAAGGCAGATTGCAGCATCAACAGGGAGAACTGGGTTTTGGTGAGATTATCCCTGTGGCCAAGAAGGCCAATGGTCTCCTGGGCTGCATTGGGAAGRGTGTTGCCAGCAGGTCGAGGGAGGTGATCCTGCCCCTCTACTCAGCCCTGCTGAGGCCTCATCTGGAGTCCTATGTCCAGTTCTGGGCTCCCCAGGACAAGAGAGACAYGGAGCTACTGGAGAGAGTCCAGCRCAGGGCTACGAAGATGATCAGAGGGCTGGAGCACCTGCCCTRTGAGGAACGGCTGYRAGAGCTGGGCCTGTTTAGCCTGGGGAAGAGAAGACTGAGGGGGGGGATCTGATCAATGTGTACAAGTACCTGAAGGGCAGGTGTCAGGCGGACAGGGCCAAACTCTTTTCAGTTGTCCCGTGTGACAGGACAAGAGGCAATGGGCAGAAAYTGAAGCACAGGAAGTTCTGCCTGAGTGTGAGGAGGAATTTCTTCCCTGTGAGAGTGATGGAGCCCTGGMMCAGGTTGCCCAGAGAGGCTGTGGAGTCTCCTTCTCTGGAGATGTTCAAGGCCYRYCTGGATGCAACCCTGYCTRACATGCTCTAGGTGACCCTGCTGAGCAGGGRGGTTGGACTAAGTGATCTCCAGAGGTCCCTTCCAGCCTTACTGATTCTGTGATTCTATCCACCAGCGCCTGCACTAAACAAGGTAACTACTACCTTGTATTGACTTTACCAGTGAAAAAATATGTCTAAACTCTCATTGTTCTCTAACGAAGATGGTTGAATCAGGACTGCACATAAATGCCCCTGTCCACCCTGGTCCTAACACAGACATCTTGTCTCACACCTATCAAATTGAACAGGACTCGTGTTTGTTAATACATGGCTCGGGTGGTTGCACCCTGGAAGTTACCTAACGGCTCAGCAATAGCATTTTGTTCCTTTTTGCCAGTTCCTGCTGAGCTCTATGGCTCTTGTGCTCTCATCAGTGCGTCCATCCCAGCTGCAGGATGCCATGTTACCTGCCCATCCTTCCCACCATGTCTGCTCTCRATTACAGTGTCTTTTTAATAAAGTTGGAGAAAATACAGACTTACTTCCCTTAGCCTAGGGCAAGTCTAATATCCAGACACTCCCTTCACTAGGTACCAGTGAGCTCTTCTGAGTAAGGCTAATGGCTCCCCCATGCACTTTTTAACTAGAATAATTATCGTTGCTGTACTTGCTGCTAGATTTTATCCCATTGGCGTGTGCTAGGGATGTTTTCAGCATACCTACTTTGACTGGGTTGCTCTGGAGACCTAAGCATTGTCTTGTTACTGGATCGTGAACCATCATCCCTCAATCCCCAGCTCCAGGAGATGAAATCTTTCCAAGATGATATGCTCTGGTAAAGAAACATATGTTTTTAAATGTATGTTATCAATCACTATATTTACCCTTTATCCTTTTGAAACTCAAACTCTCAAACTCAGAAAGCACAGGAAAACTTATTGGCATACTCGTACCCTGCAAAAGAACAGAACACAAGGATAATAAAGGGCCTACAGAGCTATGTCTTTAATGTTATGTTATTTAATGTGAATGGCATCCCCTGTGGGCAGAGGTTGGAAGAAAAGCACTGTGGATACTGTAATCATACCTAACAAACCAGTTTATACAGRATTCTAGTTTCTTAAGCTGCGGTTCTCCTTTCTTTTTCTCCATGCACAGCAAAGAGCCTTGCACTCATAGCTTCTACATTTCATAGCTCTTACATTAAAACTATTTTTCCAGTCTCAGTCACACAGAGACTTAGCTCTGGAATCGGAAAAATAACCCTTTCAGGGTCAATTAAGAGAACGGAGATGTAGGATGATCAGGACTTGCACAGTTAATTTCTCTCAAGAGACCTTCATTCTGTTTTTTCCCAGCAATGTAGGGAAGCAAGAGTAGTATCCTTGCCAATAGACATTTCCTTTTAAGTTACCTTTTAGCAAGGGGTTGCTCTTCTTCAAAAGTAGGAATAGGTAGAATCTGTTGACACACTTGATGACTTTGGTTTACGTTGATATTRCACAGGAAAGAATCCAAACATTCTGCATAAACTTTCAGCTAAGAAATTAAAACAGCTTCTATGTCCTGAGAGATGAGTATTTCTGAAAATACACAGTACTCTTCACCTCCCGAGTGGAAATTTAGATAAACTATGCAAAAAAAAAAAACTGGTTCCACTATACCTGACATACCTTGCTCCTAAAATAGAAAATATATTACAGAAATGTTTCTGTTGAGATTCATTAATGTCATTTTAATAGCTCCTAGTTATTAATATCTTGCGTCAAAGTACCGGTGTGAACTTTGCAGATGGCAGCTGCTGATTAGCCTTACAATAAATGTGCCCACATCATGATCCCTGCTTCCTGGTAAACTGAGGCACTAGAACTAAGTACAAAGTAGCAAAATTGAACATTAGACCCAGGAGTTTTGATTCTTAGCCTATTACTGCAAATATAAGGTAACACCTATCCCATATAGACAATTTCTTCAGTAGTAGGGACCTCACTCAAAGGCATGATAGGTATCCATGAGATACGTAGCACTCTACGTATATCCGTGCAATCTGTTTTGCTGGGCTAAGGGCATACTAAGGCATAAATCCTTTCACGTTTCCATGATTGCTGTGGTGCTCACAGGCTTACTTTCATTCTAAAAATGCTTTGTTACAAAGAAGTTACTAGAAAAGTTTTCATATATATCTTCATATTTATACCTGGCACTATGATGATAAGAACGTCTTTTGCTTTTATTTCAAATGAAGGGTTTTCAGTGTTCGTTGGCCCTATGCTTATTTCAGAAGCCTCTCTAAATCTTGCCCCACATGGGAGTCATTTCAAACGTATTAAATAATGATTTTTCTATGTCTTTTCTGCTTTGATGTAGTCTCCTAGGAGAAAGAACTATCCTGGATGTATGATTTTGACATGTTCTAGCAATTTGACAATCTCAAATTTTCAATAAAATGTAAGTTAAAGAAAGAAAGAAAAAAAATCCTTCTGTACCCAGCTCTGCTGTCCCCCACAAAYTATAATGTAGCAACTTTTGAGCAAACACTTTAAATTCACAATTTCTTTTTTTTTTCCTAAAGCTATTTTGTATCATTTGATTAACTGCTTAAAACTGCACGCAAAGATAAAGGGAACTTTGAAATTCATACCTTGGAGTATTAACATGTACTCAGGACTAGACGTAAGTGTCAGAGAGAAAAAAGATCTAATGAACTCTTTATTAGTGAAATACAGTATTGCAGCTGTGTAGAATTCTAAAAGGTTTGTAGACAGCATCCAAAGCAAAATAACTGTAGAAGGATACTTACAGCATGGACTCTCATTCAAGATTTATAATGTCTTCTACTGAGGTGGACAGAAGGCATTTGCTCTGCTACAAGTTGCAGCCAATTCATTTTGTTGAAGTTTAGAAGGATTCTAAGATTTGGGTTAGCAAAATACCAGGAAAGAAACAAAAAAGAAAAAAAAAAAGGCAAAGTGCAACCACAGAATTATTTTTCTGTCTAGAAAATTACACCACCATAAGTTTCCCTTTTCCCTGATGTCTTCACAGCCATTATAATGGCTTCAGGATTTAAATCCTTTGCTGCTATTGTGACTTCAAAGCTTTCAAACTGCAATTGAATGAAGTAGTTCATCTGTCATTATTCAAATATGAAGCAATTATGATGAAATAAAGATAGAACTCCATGGAGAAATACCCCAATCAATTCTGACTTATATTTAACTGGAAATGTAAAGTGATGCTTAGAAGAATAAGTTTAGGTAGTAAGTACTTGGAGCATAGAAAGTATGAGTTACTGATCTATAGCTTATTTATTTCTGTACAAGCTTTCTAAATATATTTCACAAATATTGACAAAATTTTAAGCTTCGGATGGAAAACTCTCCCAACAGCTGGTTGAAAAGAGCAACTAGCTTTCCAGAAACCTATTTTCAAAGGTTTGGGTGCCCAGAGGTTGAGATGGGTACCTATGGAGAGTCTCCAAGCAGGTCAGCTCCCTCTGAAAGAAAWCAGATCACGACATGTCAACTGGGATCGAACTGGAACCGAAAGCGGGTTTTGTAAGGGAGCAGGCGTAACGACATGCTGCAYGTTCTCACCGAATCTCTCTCCTGCAAGAGCCCTCCGTTGGGGGTGGTGGTGATCACCATCTTCATAAGTGCATTTATCCCTAATGAAGATCTATCCCCACCCTCACAGCTAGAATTTGACGGAGAAGTCCCGCTTGCCTAATATTGCATTTGGGAACATGATATAACATGAGAAAGCTTAAAGCGTTAAGCATTTTGTTTCCTTGTCTCCRATTCTTTCTTTTCTTGCACTGAATTGCAAGAAGTATTGCAATAGTATCGTTTTCTCCCTTTCTCTTCTCATCTTTCTTCCTTAGGCTACCAGTCCATAGTGCTCAGTAAATGAAAGGAACAKGAATTCTGCTGCAGTTAGACCAAGGACTCTCAACATTTTACATCTTAATCTCTTAAAATGGGTCCTGTCCTCTTTCATTTGCACTCACGTAACACGCCTCGYCCCTTCATCTTCACTCCGAGTATATTGTTCATTCTGAAAACGAGAGCATCGTATGCTTGCTCCTCTTCTGGTTACAGAAGAGGACTTCGCCTTCTCCCTAGCCTWCCTATGACAAAACAGGCGTAAAATTGTACAAATGGATCCTAAAATATTTTCTCTTCAAGTTTTCAATAGTTACAGGGAGTTTAAGAGATCTGTACAGTATTGACTGTATTGTACTAAGAAACATCACATGGAACCRTGGATCTACACGTTCTCATTTATCTTTTATTTTTTCATCTTATAGGCCTTTTTTCCATCTATCTGCATATCATTTCCTGCCATCTACACACCCTCATGTCTTGCCGTTTAATTTGAAAAATGTAATTTCTTCAGACAATCCTAGAATTAAATCTCATCACAATTAGGAACTGGAGGTACTTAATACTGAATTTTAAATCAGAGATGTAACTAGTGAGAAGCATTCAGGGTATATACAATTAATTATTTCTCACATAATTATTTCCGATATTACGCTAATTCTGATAACTTAGAGCATTTGAAACTGTAGACTAATATGCCTTTTTTCTTTGCACAGGAGCACTTTCATTTGATAKTCTCTCACTAAATAATATGTAAAATACTGACACCTAATGTTAACTTTCAGTATTATTCATTTTGCAAAACTTTTAGTACAAGTAAAGAAAGAACATGTAAAACAAGTGTTTATGCTGTAGTATTTCTATAAAATGCTGTAATATTTCTATAAAATACAATATAGCCTTGCTCCACTTTCCAAATTTCTTGATTTTCTAAATGTATATGCAAGCCCAGGACAACAAGGAGTCTTATGTTTCTCCTCRGAGTTCACAGATAAAAGAGAAAGAATTCAGAAAAGGCAAAATAAGTAATTTTGACTCTCTAAACTTTGGCAAACCCATCACATAACACAAATGCCTCTCTATAGAATCAATATATGTACCAAGCCTCAGGKTTTACAAAAAGACAAAATACTAGTGGCCATTTATGAATAAACTGCTATCTTTCAAAAATAGAAAGTACTTTACCTGCCCTATGTRGCTCACATTCCATAATTTAAAGGAATTGTTTTTACAGCTAGCAGCATTACAGCAGATCCCAAACTGAGACTGAGACCTCAAATTTCGCCATGCRTAATTCACCACGTGCAATTCGCTGTGCCTCTTCCAGCTTATCTGCTTGATGCCTCAGTACTGTTGAGCAGCAAGTTCTTCCTGGGTCTACCTCGCAACTACAGTCAAGCTGAAATCAAAATAAGGCATTTTMTAGCATGACACAGTGTCACGTCTGCATTTATATTAGGCTCGCCTAATTTTCTGTGGAAGACGCAAGTGTCGCTGCTGTGCAGCGGCGAGATTGCTTTGGAGGGGCTGGCCACGAACGCAAGCCCTTTGCACCACGGTGCACTTGCGTGGTTTCACACGCAGTGCTTTTCTGCAAAAAGGCCCTTTTTGCAAGCTCGCGTCACTCGGCAGATGAAAGCGGCAGCGCTTCAGGTGCAAGTATGAAAATAAAACTGCAGCCACTGAACTATAGGTGCCTGGTCTGCAATACAACGATACAGCTTCGGTTAAATTAGAGAGATGACATCAGCATCATCCAAACCTCTCGAGCAAGCTGGAGCTTTCTAACTGGTTAAGCAGCCCAGCCTGTTCTTTACCGTGACTTGCTAGTTTAAGTGGCTCTTCTTACTTTCACAGGTGCCAGAAACACCAACGCGGCAGAGACTAGCACTGCCGAGGCCCCGGCCAGGCTGGGACATGTGTGCAGGAGCCCAAAGGGGACGTTTAATGGGCACAAAAGCCTCAACCAACAAGAAAGCCTTTGGGCCAGAAAGGTCTGGAGCAGTCCTCAGGCTTCCCTCCAAATCYCTTCACACCCTACGACTGCAATGAAGAGCGCTGCAGAAAGTTATCCCTTAGGTATTTCCTAGCAAAAATCAGATGCATTGAGTATCTTGGGAGAGAAGACCTTAAAGATTAGCTGATTCTTGCCACGGGGGTACAGCTGAATGTGCACAGACTTAGCAGCTCAGTTACCATTTACGTTATTAATGCAATAATTAAAAAAATTCTGGTTAAGGTATTGCTAAATGTGAAGTTTTATGTTACTGCACTTGGCTGTCTGATGCAAATCTCTAACAATTTGGGCCATACTGTAAGTTAACAATAAGATATTTTTCTGTAGCTTAAGTAATTCATAGTTTATTTCACCTAATCTGAAACAAGCCTTGTTAAAATTGCAGTAAGCGCTCACATAGCCCCTAACACTGGTTTTCAGGGACAGGCTTAAAATCCCTCTTGGCTTTCTTAAGCATATCATCTTTTAGATTACACCTAGAAATATAAAGGTAACAATAAAACTTCCATGTTTTAGCCAGCTGTATCACACATACCTACCAAAGAAGGTGTTCACAATAAATTCATTCATCAATTAGATATTAATTAAACTAGACTTTCAAAATGTTGAAGTCTTTTAAAGATCTGGTATGCAGCAGTTATCAGTCTTTCAACACCTAATWTCTCAACTTTTACTCTTCTAGTACACCATTTACTTGCTTTAAATAGAACTGATAAATTAAAAATGTAAATTGGACTGTATTTTTTTAGCCAAGTTAGAGATTTGTCTATTTTCCATTTTTTGTTATGCATCATTTTTCTAATAAAGAGGGAGGTTTTTTTCATTCCTGTTGTATCTGATAGGAATTCTTCTGTGCTTTTCAAAGCTAATGTAATGAAACTACATAAAATGTKTAAGAAAAGCCCCATTAAAATACACAAAGCATACTAATTCATGAAGTCAAAGTCAAAGCACAGTAGAAATACGAGCTTTAATAAAACGATGTCTCTTGTAAATAACTATTCAAGCACAGTCATTTTTTTGCAAATTGCATAGGATATAGCTTAGCCTACTAGAAGCAAAGAATCAGTCAGCGGGATAAATGCATCTTAGTCAAAAATAGATTAAAAGATGCAACTGAGCCATCAATTAGAAGCAGATAGCACGGTATTGTTTGCTGTTTGTTTTGAAGCGGTAATTGCAGATCCCAGGATTTCGATAAATCTGTGCACATCATGGAAAGAATTGTAGAGAGGAACTGGGGCAACACGAAGAGCGTTGGGTTCTCGCATGTCACACTGTAAAACAGAAAGGAAACGCTTCATAAATTAAGGTCACTTCGCGTTTGTCTTTTTTTTTTTTTTGATGCATGCCAACCTTGTCTTAAGTGGAGCTACACCAAGGAAGAACGTGTCTAGGCAGAGATGGAAGAGCATTTACGTGGACACGCATCAAAACTTTGGGACCCCCAAAGCAACTCTCTTCCTCAGGTGTGTTAGCGGGCTGTGCAAGCTGGCCAGCTATGCTGAATTTATGCCATAGCACCTAGCACAGCCTAGAGCTGGAGCCTCACAGGTGACCAAAACCCACCACAAAACAATGCACCAGCATGACAAGTCTCTTGTACTCAAGCTACAAGTAACATCACAGGACTTGCAGTAATTTTTTTTCCCCTCTGCAAATTTACACATTTTGCTGAATATAATAATCTCTCAAACGTGAAACGTATTACTGTATCGCAGACAAGCCAACAGCATGAGGCCCTATGCCCTCCTAAAAGCAGCAGTTCCCGGAATTCCCTGGCAGCCCCAAAACACAAGCATATTTAGCCTATAAGAGCTGCCCTGTGGGAACACAAGTCACCAGCAGAAATAAAACTCATATATCATTTATATGGCATCACACTATCAGCCTCACCTCSCAGCGCTTCTAAATCACCAAACGTATAGCCTTAAATTTAGCTTTTATTCTTTCCGAGTAGCGCTCGCTGGTAACCGTGTCATTACGGTGGCCTCTTTTTTTCCCCGAGTGCTAAAACGCATCTCTGAGGAAATGACAGTTTTTTAATGTCTCCGCCTCGGCGCCTTGTGAAGAACCAGCTTTCRGCCGTTTGCAGACCGTGAAAGGGATGGATGGGGGTTCAGAGGTCTTTATTAGCGTTAGGTTGTGGGTATCTGCATTTTGGCATTTACGGTGGCAAGCGCAGGCTCGGCTCATCACTGACTGTAATTAGAGGGCAATTGCAAAAATTGCTGTCCTCTCCCAAACTGGGCAGGGGTGTCCTTGCAGTAGGCTGACACCAGTCTCCTCTCCAAGGAAATACACGGTTCCACGTGTGCTGAAAGAGGTTTGAATACACGTGGCGATTACTGAAATGACCTAAACATTTCTAGATCTGCAAAATAACCCAGTTTTAGTTTGCACATAAAGAAATTACATTTCCATCATCTGATTAACCCTCTCTGTTATCGTAAGAAGTTTATCTTCTGCCAGATTACTCTGAAACCTGCTGAAGTTACTTGAAGTCTTCCTTGGCCTTAAATGACAATACAAGAATAAAATATAGAGAAATACAATATATACAGGAAGAAAAACAAAGTGATTACTTTGGTAGACAGATAGCATCTCAAAACAGCGCATAAGAAGGTGAAGTTTGATTTACTCACAGCTACTCCTCTCTTCTCCAGCTCTTTAAATACAGATTTGATTGGAAGAGAAAAAAATAGCGTGAGTTGGCATCCTCTTTGCTCAGTCTGAGGTGGGGTGATTATTTTAACAAAAGGCTTCTCTGGATTTGTTTTATCCTCACTGTAGTGATGTTTTATCAGGTATTCCAAGTAACCAGTAAGTAGAATGGATTTCCTTCTCAACGCTTTCATTGTGACTTGACCAAAAACCTGTAATAATTTAAAATTTAGAAGGTAACGTGTTGCTGCAAAACATAAAAAGAAGTTGAAGGCAACTAAGGCTATTTCTGGCCCTTCCAATAACGTAAATCATTTCGGTTATATAAGGACCAAACTCTATCGCTCTTACTTTGCTAGGTAGTAGATTTCTTCATTATACCACCGGAGTCGGGCAGTAATATCCAATACATACAGCAATACAATATCCAATATATACAGCAGAACTGGGCTTTTGAGACCATAGGATGATGCTATTACTTTAGATAACGACAGACATCCCTGTCTACTGTTAAATAGCTTCACACACATCCATACCTGCATACGTGAATTTGCATGCAAAAGCTGCTCGCTAAGGGAGCGCTCAGCGCCGTCTCCGAAGAGGATCCCAAGCTTCTCTACACACGCAACAGTGCACAATAAAATTCAAAATAGCATAAAAGTTTTTCCTGCCTCAAGTAACAGAACTCAAGGGTTAGGCCTGAAGTGTCATAACCAATATATAAACTGTTGCCTTTGAAATCAGAAAAATCAAATTGCTGTATTGCCACTGCAGGGGTTGAGTTCTGCACAGGCAGGGTTTCAGGCTCTCTCTGCTCGTGCAAATGAAGGAAAACACATTTATATGGTTTTGATTTAACAGCTCTTCTGAGTTTTTTGTAGCTGTGTAAGAGCAAAATACGATGCCACATGTAAAAGCRATTGCATAGAAGGGCAGCACTGCTTTCCCACGTTAGCAAGAACAAAAAACAAAACACAAAAAACATGGCCAAACAGCACAGGAATGAGGGGAAGGCCAGGCAGCGCCTGCTCCCCCCAGCTACACCCAGGGAAGGGCTCAGCTACAGGAAACGGGAAAAYGTGACCCTGGAAACCATCAGCCCCTGCCTTCCCCAAAGCTGGCGGGGGTTTGCGCACGTCCTTTGGAAATGCTGCTTTCTGCCCAACAGGTCCCGGCGAAGGGGGCCGGGGATCTCAGCAGCCGTCTCTTGCCAGACAACAGCTATCTGGTTTTGTTTCCCACTGCATTCGAGCGACCGGCGGTGGAGACGGCGCAGCCCCGCTGCTCGCGGCTCCCGGCAGCGGGCGCGGACCGCGGCGTTCCTGCGTCTCGAGGGTCGCGTGCAGCTTAAAAACTGGAGAAAAATAGAAGCTGGATGTTTAAGGGCTGGCGAAATGAATTGTCAGGCAGAACGAGCAGCGCTTCGGTGCCGTCTGCAGCCCTTCAGCTCTGCACATAAGCTAGAARAAGCATAATAAAATAATAATAAAATAAATCTGTCCCAGCCTTTTCTTCGTCTTTTTTCATAAAGGCCGTGAGTAGTTTTTCGTCCAGGGAAATACACGTTGAAGCGCCCCTGGACGCAGCCTTTCAGAGCTTCGCGAGTCCCTCCTAGCGCCTCCCGCAGCCGCATCCTTCCCCTAATTACGCCGGGGCAAGCTCCGAGTAGCCATACGGAGAAAGCTGGGATTTGTACCCAAGGCGGCTGGGGACGCATATCTCTAGCACTGATGTCTGTCCACAAGCTGGAGGAGTAAACCTCGCCTGTACYGAATCCGACAGCAAGGTTTGCAAAAACAGTGAAGGAACGGGCATAACAAAAATGGTCTTTTTGTCTCAAGGTTTCTCTCTTCCCCCCCTTCTTCTCTTTCGTTTTTTATCTTTTCTTGTTTTTTTAAGGAAGGAAGCAAAAAGACACGACTTTTTTTTTTTTTTTTTTTTAAAAATATCCTCTTAAATTCAGGGCTGAAGAAAAGCAGTTACTTACCTCTAAACTAGCTTGCAGAGCACAGACCAGTAAAATTGGAGGATTCGATAACCGAAAGCCATTAATTCCTTCACTTAGTTGCAATTCTGGAAAATGAATAACGGATATTACTGGTTCTGATTTTTTACTCTTGATGTATTGGACCTTATCTTGAAGTCTGCCCTCATGTAATAAAATACATCACTAACACGGCCTTTAGGAATCAATCATTAAAAGGAAATAGTAATCTCTTCACAGCTAATACTTTTAACTTCTAGAGAAGCCCAATTTTATCCAGCGGAAGATCTCATTAGCTGCTTCGTGGGGACTAGAGAACGGCAATTAATTTGTTTAAATGGTGTGTGTTAAAACCACCTTTGCACTCGAATCTCTTTTAACACTGGCATAAACCCGAGAAACTCCAAGTCAGCAGAGGCACGCTCGTGCGAAGCCAGGGCGCGCGATTAGGGAATCGCRATCCTTAACTTCATTAAGCTGACGAGACGCGCGGATGAGCGTAGCTCCGGGCCACGGCTAGAAGCTGCGTAGGCTCGCGGCCGTGAAATCTCACAAAAATCTCTTTAATAAAGGCACAAAGCCTCACGGTATGTTCTGTGCCGTTGCTTATTTTTTACGCCCCAGCACCCAAGCGAGAGGACGCTGCAAGGAAAACGGTCTTCGCGCGCAGCGGCCCAGCTAATTTTATAGCGGTTATTGCCCAGCTTCTCCCTACTGACTCTCCACGGAAATTAATAAACAGCAACTTTCTTCTCCTAGCAGTATTTCAAGGTAATTTCWGTCTCCTAATGGCTTTTCATAGTCCCACTGAACTTGGTCATGAATTTGGCCATATCATTTCTCATTAATTCCCATAGAACTAACACTAAAGCGAGATACCAACCAACGCGAGTGACAGCAGACCCTCGCTCCCCAGCCTCTTACAAAATTAACTCGCTGAGATACTCCGAAGCTTTCCTCTATAGTCTCTATCGGCATTTTGAAGGGGTGTTGGTGTATTTAAGCAAAACACTTGRAAGCAGATTACTAGATCAGCATGCCTAGAAATCAAATTTGTTCCTATATTTGCTTTGACTCCATTGTACTACATATTTGTGATGAGTTTAGTTTAACACCTTTAACATAGGTGAAAGGCAAAAGTTCTCTCCTTTCTACTTAAACTGCTGTAAAAGTGCTGCTGGTTATRTAAAAACACATTGTAACAGGTAAACTGAAAGTATAAAAATACATACTGTTTTCCATGAGGAATCGTGTTTTGAATTCATGACCCCACCAGCCAACTAGCCTAMAATTGGTCAAAGAAAGTAAATGAAAAACCACCTTGCTTTGACATGTTTTAACTTGCATTTGAGAGTTAAGAAATACATAAATAAGATTTAAGAATACATTTCTAATATAACAATGGCATAAAAATACAATAAATTCTATAAATAGCTAGCATTAACAGTTTTTACTATTTGGAAATTTCTCTTTAACAGCTAAGGATAAAATGTATTACATTTTTTCAATTGACTATTGATTTCTAACAATATTCATTGTCTGAGTTCATTTTGCAAGATGARAAATAGAACATAAATACTTCCAGTCTTTTGTTCCCAAGCATTAAATTCCACTCTCCTAAAGTTAGTTYGATGAATACTGAAAGCTAAAAGGTGTTATAAAAATCAAACTTAATTTCCCAAAGCAAAAGAATTAGTGAAAACAGTAGATGAACAACAGTTTTAGAACAAGGATTGTGCTGGCTTCATCTTTTCCTCAGTGTGAGACGAGGATGTGAATTCTGGAGTAAATTATTTCTTTCCCCATACTGAGATTACTATTCAGAAAAGTTCTTTTAAAATTAAATTCAAGACAATTCAAGACAATTTACTCCAAAGATCAGAGTTTTCAGATCATCTCCAAGGAAAAACTTTCTGTTAGCTGATGAGATGCAGTTTGAATCCTTTCTGGATGAAGTCCTTTAGCAGCAGTAACCCTTCTGGTTGACAGGCAGATGGGCTGGACCCCGCGTGCAGAGTCAGGGCTGGAGGCTTTGCTCCTGCCTTCCAAAGCAGCTGATTGCACCCTGTGTCTGGGCAACTCGAAATATGAGTACCACCAAAGAGCAGCAGCAGAAAGAAGGGAACCACAGGCTGCCTCCACTCATTCCAAAAGTGTAGTAGTATTTTAAAAAAAAAAAAAAAAAAAAAAAAAAAAAAAAAAAAAAAAAAAAAAAAAAAAAAAGCTCAAGATCCATCTACCTTCCTGGAGATGAACAAGGTAAAAGAAAAGAACAGCCCCTCTCTAAAGCAGGAGCACTTCTCTATACTACGCTTAGAGCAACTTAACTCTGCAGTATGAAGCCTACATTTGAGTTAAAGCCCTGTTATAGACTTATATAGTTTTATTGYGCGTAGTGTAAAGTACTTGGTATTTCTGTACAACAACATAGGTTTTATGTTTACTTCTATGAAAGGCTCRAGCTGCATCTAAACGTAGTGCATACAGGAAAAGCACAGTTTTTTATTGCTGCATGATGTTTCCACTCTAAGACCCATGAAAATCAATAGTGCAATACACATTCATTTCAAATGAGATATTACATTGCCAAAATGAATATACTCCAAATAAAATATACGTTCTGCACATGTGACTCCATTACTGACACTCTGAATCACAAAAGATACTCCAGCTATTTATTATTACTGTATAATACCTATAGAATATTTTGCCATTAACCCTGAGTTACTGTATGTCACCACAACGTCCTACTGATGGCAATAGCATACATATTCCATGAAGTCCAAAAGTTTTGCCCAGTAAAAATCCAGTGTGAAATGTAGTTTGTGGACTAATATTCTGAAGTGAGGAGAAAATAATATGTTCTATTTGGACCATACCCTAAAGTCAACTCTGGCTGTGTCTCAAAAGCTCAAAACTTAACACTAAAACTGGCTCAAAACCAGACCTCTGCTGCAGTGCCACTTTTGGAACTCAGAAACTGAAATTTCAGAACTTTTCCAAAATGACAGAATGAAGGATTTTTTTAAAAGATAGTTTTAGCTGTCTTGCCCTTTCCTACCATAACTTTGACAATTTGCTTTTATATATATATATAATTTTTTTGGCTGTTCTAGAACTTCAGAAGTGTCATTACAGGATGTGCACTTTGAGGCAGCTCTAGTCCTAAACCATCATTGATCTAATGGTCCATATGGATGTCATATTATTTGACATTTAAAAGTTGACAGGCTTCAGAGTGTTGAAATTAACAAAATCTTTACAAATTAGCAATTTGCTGTTTACAATTTYCTGTGAAAATTTTGAAATGAAGGTTGCCACTGCTATGCCAAATTTCAGCCTGTTTTGATGGGAAATAGCTAAGGTGTTAAACCCTAAACATAAGGCTTTATAAATGCTCGCTACAAATAACAGGCAATAAAACTGCACATTAAGATGCTGTAGTAAAATCTTGTATCAAAGAGTTGTTACTCTGCATGCAAAATGGGTATTTTGAAGTGCAGTAGCCATTTTGACTGTTTCTGCTTCAAAAACAAAGACACCAAGATCTAAATCGATTTTGAATTCCAAGCCATAATCTTTGCAAAACGTATAACATGGGAGGACCTGAAAAGTCATATTTGGTGTTTCGGTATTTAAAAACACCTTAAGCTTGTAAATAACTGGACTCTAGAGTTAAAACGTTCTCATTGCAGATAAAACCCAGTTCATGAGTAACTTTTAAAATAGAAGCTGAGTTGTTCTCTTTTATCCCTCAAGTAAAACCCATGTCCTCATGTTCTGATAGCAGTGAGGACTTCCTGGAGAATTTTGTAATCTTCCAAAGTGTACACAGAATTAGTTATTAAATGTACAACATACAATAGCATAAAGCAAGCTATTACTTGCTCGATCTCATGACAAATAGGCATGAAAGCTTTTCAAATTCCTTATTTTATCCCCCAATTCCCTCTTATTTTACAAATCAATAAGGAGATTTGCTGAGTTAGAAAGTGCTTCCAGAAAGGAACACTGTCCTTTAATTTAATCCTACCCCTTTTAAGCAGATTTACACCAGGGAACAATCTCTTCAGTAAGTGTTTTTATTTAGCTCATTTTCTCCCTTTGTATCTGTACACGTTAGAGTGAAGCACTGGTGGTTCATAACTTGAGCCATCTCGTTTGTAGTTGCATTAATGATGCAAGAGTGTGGGATATAATGATGGTGTACATACAGCGCAGACATCAAAGAAGATCTAGTTAAAGAACATAGAAAAAATACGAAAAAATCTCTTTGACCTTTGCTTCGAGTTACAGACAATCATGCTACTCATTTATAATTTACAGCCTGAAGCAACATGAGTCTCATTTCCCTTTTTGGAAAGGAAAAAGAAACTATTGAACAGTGATAGAGAAAAGAGGGAATATTATTAATGCAAAGCATTCCAGGCATCTCGACATTATATTGTGCGAGAATCGCTTTCTGTCCACGAGAAAGCATGTCAAAAAGCTGCAGCAGGAATGCAGCGAGAAGCGAGCAATGCTTCACGTTAAACTTGGCAGCTGCGCTGTGCACGGAGCAGTTTGTCTCCCCCCAGCAATCAGGTCGCAATTCTATCGAGAAATTTCCTACATCTTTCTTAAGCGATATCTGTTTTAGGAGCGTGTACCAGCAAACCGTGCTACGTATATGAAACTATGGGTTAAGCTAAATCATAAACAGGCAGTTTTGGAGGGCAGTTTGCAACAACTTCCAGGTGTTGGCAAGGCTTTGTTTAATCGTGCATCCTACCATTTTAGCTATGAGTAAGAAGAGGGAATCAGTATTTGAGAAGTAGTAAGACACTTTTCCCTGCACCTGTCTTTGGAAGTAAACTCACAGCTTTACGGCCAAGGAATTTCGCACTTTTCTCCCATAAGGAAAATTTCACAAAACAGTACCTAACAGTACTGKAAAACACACACAAGAAAGTTTATTCTAAATAACTGACAGATATGCTATGTCCGCGAAGGCAACTTAACACAGAAAAARAAAGAATGAAAGGGCTAACCATAACCATTAAGCTCAGTTTCCTGCAACCCCAGACATCCATGACATAAATGACTAGTTTAAAAGGGTCCATAACACATCAATTCCATATGTTTAGGGCTCACAATATCCTTAAGACCTACAAAAGACAACCAAGAGGAACACTACTGTATGATACAGGCATAGGTTAACTGTGTCTGCACTAGCAGGGAACATGTTAAATAAATGACCCACAAGGTCTTAACATTAGGCTACCAAAATAGATGAAAAACATGTCTGAGGTTAGGGACAAGCTRTATTTGACCTCAATCAGGGTGATTTGAGCGTGTTTAAGCATCATCCTGCTACCTAAGAGAACACAGTGGTACCATATCACTAACACCACATCCCAAGTCCCAGCTTTCAATGCTTCAAAAGAMCAGTTAAAAAAGGAAACTCTGAGAAAACAATGTTATAACCAACCYCTAAAATACAAAAGCATTCCTTAATATGACTTACATCCACATACGAGTCTCTAACACACACACAAGTTTAGTTCTGGACTTTGAGCAGTGTCCTGGGGCTCCACATAGTTCAATATAGACATTAAAATTAGCCAGAGCTCTGGTCTGGAGTTGTCCCCTAATGCTGCTGTATTGAGGTGAAAGTCATTCCCAGAAGCCAAAGTCACGTAAACAAACTCTTGTATCACCCTCCCAAAGCCACCTGACTCTTGCCCAAATTTACAAACAGCTCGAGTTTCCAGCGTCATTTTCAGAACTCTACTGATTTTTGTCAGTCTGCTCTTCTTACATTTGCATCTGTCAGCCAGCCTTTTCTTTACTTCTGRAGGCATCAAGTACGCAGTATCTGTACATTCCCATAAACGGAGTTTAGAAAACCTAATCTAGTACTTGTAAGAGGGAAGAGAGCACCAAGGCATCTTGCACAAAGTACAGAGATATAAGTGTRGGGTGACAGCCACGTCTGTCCCACCCTTGCAGAGTCCAGCGTACTCATACACCTAACTTAGCAGCACAAATCTCATGAAAAACCAGCCCATGCACTTGCGACTTACACAAATCCATTATTAGTGAACACACATGGTCCGCTAGGGCTTCAAGGAGACTTTGAAGACAGACATGATGACCAGGCTCAACAGTCAAGACACAGTCTGTCCATTCTGTTCCTCATTAATTTTAGTGCATTTTTAATTATGTTTTTAAATATCTGTGTGTATACATATGTATGCACATAGATATACATATATTGCATTGATTTGATTGCAAGTCCAAGGGCATAGTTTTATTCCTGGAGATTCGATGCCAAAATTTAGAATAAATAGGGGAAGAAAAAAAAAAAAGCCTTCTAAACAGAGCAAAAAAAAAAACTTGCTATTCATTACTTTACATAGCATATTTTTGGCTCACTGACTCGGGTTTGAGAAGGAGTTTCAATTTTCTCTGCTATCACAGACTTGCCTGATCATGGATGAGTCATTTAGTCTTTCTGTGCCTCAAGCTCTCATCTCCAGAAATGATGCTGAGCACTGCCATAACACTCTGGTGAGTAGTGAAAATATATTCATTACCATGTTTTCACATACTTAGTAATGAGGACCATGTAAGAATAGAAAAGTAGATTTCCTTGGAGTATTTTACACTAGATTTTTTGAAATACAGATGGGCAGAGGGGCGTGGGAGGTCATGGCTGATGCCACAGTTTTCTTTTTCCCCTCTCTTTCCCTCAGCCTTTCCCTGAATCATCCTCTCAGGCTCTAAAATTTTAGAGATCAGAATTTTATATTTTTTCTTGTTCCATGTCACTTAACTGGCACTTATGTCAAGAAAGAAAAGCATAAAGAAAAAAAAATCAGTATTTCTATCACATCCATACAGTAGTTTAGTGAAACAAAACCAAAATCCAAGTGGGAGGACCATGTTTTTTCCCACGTACGTTCTACCTGAAACGTGGGCTGCTGTTTGGTTGAAATGATCTCCTGCAAACGACGCCTGTCCCGACCCGCCTGACTACGCTGCGACTCGGTCTACCTAATAGCGAGGGCAGCAGCGATGTCCTGTTTCGACGCAGGGCTCCCCTGCCGACAGCTTGCTGCAAGGAAGGATGGACAGAAGGACAGATGGAAGGACAGAAGAAAACATTTCAAGCAGTATTTGGTATGGCAATGACATCTCTGTTTAATCAAAACAAGGAATAGTTGCAAAGTGACTCGTGGTTTTGTTGCTGAAGTACAGAATTTAATTTTTGTGTAGGTGAAAGTCTTCATATACTATGCAGCTGTCAGCTGTAATATACTTCATAGTGTATATGCTTGGCTAGGATTTGCATGGGGGATTTAAGGAAATTAGCAGCTAGCCCCCAGTAATATTTTGAAACCTAACTTTCATTATCTTCTTCAGAAAACTTTGGCACAATTGCCAAAAGCTATATTTAAAGTCCTTGTTTCTTTTTTTTTTCCTCTCCTTTATATCTATTGTATCTTATACCTACTACTCAGATATCCTTTATCCCAAATGGTAAGATTGGACTTATTTCATTATTCTCTTCTGTGCAATGTCTGTGGTTAATTTTAAGTAGAATCTGTTGTGAGAATTTGAAAAGCTTTTGAAGCCCAGGTAATTATTAGCTTCAGACTTCTGTAGTTTTGGACTTCCACATACCCCGATGCTTTCCTTAGCCTTTTCAACTCATTACAAATGTTTCCTAATTATTAAGCATGTGTGACTTGTGAGCAACGCCATGCATTATTAATGTACAGACTCTTAAAACTCTGTGAAAAAAACCTAAACTCCTCATGAAAAGTTGCTGCTGTGAAAGTAGTAACTTTTCATATTTAATATCAATGAGGCTTTACTTTGTCAAAAGACCAAAGTAATATGATTGTATTAGAAGCTAATAGCATGACATTTTTCTTCTGTTAAGTAGCTTGCATTTTTAGTACCATCTAAAGGGAGACAATTTGTCCTCTATTTTGAAATCTGTCTTAGTTAAAAATGGCTGAATTCATTTTTCTGCTTAGTAGCAAACTTCAACAGCAAAGATCAAAATCACTAAAACCAGTTTTATAGTCAAAATATTGACACATAGTTAACTATGCAACTGCGGTGGAGGAAATTACAAAATCCTCTATGTTTGAGTAATTCACCATCACCCTTTTTCCAAAGGAACTGGATGGYGCTCTTGGGCTCCTGGACATCACTGTTCTCAGGGAGGAGAGAATTCACTGCAACTGTTGCAGCAATTAGAAACACCTTTGGGTGAAAAACCTGGCTGTTTGGTCAATCAAGCACAAGGTGACTTACTGCTGATAGCTATCTGAAGATAGAGGCTACACACGTTCTTCTTAAATCGATTTTTCTTCTCGTTAGTCTTTTAGACTCAACACAAGTGGGAATACACCAGTCTCAACATATCCCTCCCTATTACCCCTCCAGGTCCAAATAAGAGGAGATTGAGTTGACTTCTGCAGCAGGAAACAAGCTGCTGTTTTCAGCGGATGGGGAAGAGAAATGGCTGCRGCACTGGGCAATGCAATCAGGGCACGGTGGCTGCGCACAGCGCTCCAAGAGACCTCAAAGGCACCTGCATGAGCGATGATAATYTCATTCACCATGATCAGGCAAAAGAAAGGTATGATCAAGCCGCAGACAAAACCAGAGTCTAAATTAAATCCTGGGGAAAAGATCTTCCAAAAAACCGACTCCTCTAAAGCTAATGAAGTTGAATTAAAAACTGTTAAATCAGCTTATGAGCAACTATTATCACAAAGTGCTCATATATTACTTCCACTAGCCAAATATCAGAGATATAAAGAGGGAATATAGCCAACAGTATGCTAGCACATTTAGTAAGAGGAAATCAAATCCTCTGCCTAACACCAGAAATTAAAAATCAAGCAGGGAGCCAATTTACTCAGAGATTATTAATAAAGTTCTCAGTGATCTTTATAAAGTATTGAATAGCTCCCAATTATATTATGGCGATAAAAAAAGCATATTACATTTGTTAAGAATTCAGTAAACTTTTCTAGGCTGTTTCAAATAGATTAAATTAAACAAGAAGCAAAAGCAACAATCCCTCCTAGAGGTACTTTTAAATGTGAATTCTGACTTAAAGGAGACTTGGATGGTTTTGATTACCATGATGCATTTGCTGAACTATACACAGTCTCCTTAATCCCTTGAATGAATCTTTGAGGGGATGATGTCAAGATAGATTTCTAAATAATACACACACACATATATATGACAAATATAATATAAAAATTAAGATCTGGGAAACTGTGCTTCATCAGGTTTTCATTGTTTTTGAACACAGCAATTGCAGTATTAACGCAAGACCGTTATCATGCTAGACTCCTTATTAGCTGAAATGTAGGCGTTACCACCTCTGCTCTTTGCCTGAAACAAWGAACAATTCACATTAGATTTTTTTTTAATAATGTATGTCAGAGGRTAGGCAAGAACTAATTGAATTCAAAGTTTTAAGAGTCAGAGTTAACACAGAATCTACTGCTTCAAAACATTTTCTCCCAATAAATGATACACATAGAAGTGGACTCAATCTCAGTTTACAGAGCTGAACTCTAAGAGAAGAAATTAAGAGGACAAAAACAAGCATCTTTCAGGGTTATTTTAGAGGCCCTGCTCYTCCAAAGAGAGCTGAAATTTCACCTCATGAGAAAACATGACTTTGGGACCTTTCTGAGCAGGCGAGAAGACGAGGATGCATCGATAAGCTCTCCAAAAAGCTGTGTGATCCCCAGGCCACGGCCAAAGCAGGAAGGTATCTGGCCAGGGCAGAGCAAACTCTGCGACACGCTCCGTGTACGAGACCCCAGCTGAACGGATAACCGAGTTACAAGAATGTCCTCCAGGGGACTAATCAATAAAAAGGTAAGTGAACCAAGGGCACGTGAAGGACTATAGCTGCTGCTTTCGGATTAGAGCAGTTTCGTGAGGCATGCCAGGACATTGAGAGCACGTTCAGTACTGAGGAATTAGAAACAGCTCCCCACAACGGGCTAGTGAACTAACACATGCAGAACGAACCTGATGTTTAAAGGACACGTGCTAAAATGAGAGTCTTAGCACAAAAATGAGAATGTGAGGTAGAAAAAAGCAAAAAAAAAAAAAAGGCACATGGCTAGCAATGTAAATGGCAAAATCCTCCGCAGCTGCGTTGACTCTGGGATCTCTTCCTTGCTAGTTAGCAGGGATGCAAGGATTGCCCCCAGGCTAYGTTCACCTTTCCAACAGGCTAAGCCTGTTGTGCCTTCCCTGCGTTCAAACAGCTGTGTCTTACAGCGGCTGATGAGGAAAACCACAGGCTGCAACCAGGGAAACTGTGATCACGAGAAGCATAGGCCAGCCACCTTCGTGCTTCCAAGGGCACGAGTAGGAAGGGGCAATGGCAGAGCAGACTGAAGAGTTTGTGTCCTGCCAGCATGATCGAGAAGGAGATGCAAGAGAAATTTGAACTGACCCCTCATACAACCAGTATACTCAGTGTACTGCCTRCACAAATTTCCCATATGCCTTCTGGAGGCATCGAGTATCAGGTAGGCTGATAAGACCTAGATACTGGCCACAAGCTCTGGGTATATGCTGGCGCTGCATGGGCTTGGTAGCATTATCAAACTCTCTAAAAATTAATAATAATTGCAAGAATTTTTGACCAGCCTCAGACTAAAACGAGGTTATGAGAAGAAGCATGTTTTAAAATACGTTTGTTCGTAGTACTGGCCTGAACTTATGAAAGAGTGAGCCACAGGGCAAAGATTTAAGCATACATAAAAYCCACAAATCTTTCCTCAGGATGTCTATACCAAACACACCGATGCTGTAAATACTGTTTTAGAGAAGAAAGATCTGACTCAGTGAAGCCAAGTGTTTTGCTTGCTCATCTTTACAGGGGTTTCGTCCAGGTTTAAGTTGTAATGCAAATACAGACTTTCTTACTATCTTTAGCAAACCTCCTCCTCCTCCTCTTGGTTACAATAAGGTAAGTAAAGGTAGGGAGGTATGAGACAATATTGAACAAGAAAAAAAATACTGTCTTAATGGATAAGCTATAAAACCACTTCACTACCATTCCTGGTGACTGCAAAYGCTCTGAGGCCTCTTCCTTGTCTCCTGTGGGTTAATCCAAGCCTGCAGGTTAAAAATGCAAAGGCATGTCTTGATAATAGGCATCAAAAGCAGAATTCAGCCCATGCTTTTTAAAAAACAGTATTTTACATATTGGACAAGTTTTACAGGAAACATGTCTCCGATTTTCCACATGCTCTAAGTTTTGAGTGCTCAGAAGTAAAATTAAGTGTCTGGGCAGCACGGGAGGAAACAAAAGGAAATAAAACACGACATTAGCCATTACTTTCACATGCATAGCATCTTATAGGGAATACAACTTAACATACAGGAACTTTACTAGTACATAATCCCACAAATTTACAAGAAAACATGCAGCTCCTGTTTTAAAAAACCTCAAAATCTAACCAAGACAAAGGTGACAAGACATCGGGAAACACCTGCAGAGAGGAGAGGAGGAGAGGATTATTTATCATGACAAAAGGAGAGAGAYTGCTTGAAGATAGAACTTAATTATAAAGGAGGATTTTGAAGGAAAAGGGGGAGCGAGTGCTTGGCGGAGAACAAGGAGACAACCATAGGCCTGGGAGTGACATGAAAGGACGCATAAAAGCTCAAAAGATGAGAATGAGGATAGATGATATGGGAATAGGTGAACGCATATTAACCTCACTTTTTTTCTTTCCTCCTTCCTCCCAAAGACTCTCTAAAGTTAAAAGATGCTCTTGGATATTTGCCATTCAGTTGGTGAAGCCGAGAACACACCCCTGCAGGCCCATCATGGGCCTAGATTGGCCTAATAAATCACTTGTCCCAAGACAATGCAATTAAGCCTAATTAGCCAATGCCTTTATTCCTAAACAGTCTCTTCCCAAGGGAGGTTTTAACTTTTGGTTTTTAAATTAGCTCAAGGAGCTAAATTGCTCTCATCTCCTTGGCAAAGAAACAGTTCATTTTTACCTTAATATGGGATATTTTATGCACTCCAGAGACAAGTGTTGCGTGCCACAAATAGCTTACCGATATATTACTGAACAATTTGAGTGCGCTAGGACCAGTGACAGACCCTTCTGCAAACTTGTACGCTTTATCTGTGACCGCTAACTTTTGACCTTGCTCCATTCAGCGCAGCTTCCTGGAAGCCCTCTATATTGCTTCTGCAGATCCTCTCCTTCGCCAGCCAGGGTGCCCTGATCCGATATAATTTTCAGAAAAGCTGAGCCGTGCAGATGTGGTAGACTCCAAAGAAAGTAAAGGTCAGTGAAAAYTTGACCATCTTGGTCTATCTTTCCTAGAAGCATTTTAACCAAGAGCAAATACAGTTCTTCACAGTATCTTTATATATATTTATATCTTTATATATATCTACATATACACACTATACTATATGTATCTCTACCAAATAGGAATACACACTGTTTTATTTTTTATATATAACACATGCATGCGCTATCTCTGTCTCTCTCTMACCTTCACAATCTTTTTGTGACCATCCCCTTGTCCCAACAAGAATCACGCTATTTCACAGGTACATTATTTTCACAGAAGCTTCAGCCATCTAGTTTGGGAACTGTGTGGCTCCAGTGAAGAACGGCATAATGTAGAGTCTCCTCAAAAATCRAGAATAACTAGAGGGAAGCTCAACAGGAGCTACCAGCCCAGGAAGGAATCAAGCAGTCATTTGCAAAATAAAAATTACTGAGCAAATACGATCTGTCACTGGAGCTGCAATATGCAGAGCTTCTGAGAACAGAGCAAAGCAGAGAAGACAGACAGTTTGGATATCTTATTTTTGTGTATTTTATACACCAGTGTAAAAGTTCACATATCAAAACTATGCGGGTCTTTATAAAGGGTTCCCATCCGTGCGCTGGCATTTTCATTGGGATCATAAGTCAAAAAGAAAACTGATCTAAAAGAAAAGGTTGATTTCTCACCTCTGTCTACAAAGAATTTGTTTGAAGATACCCTGTGCTTTTCAAAGCTCTTATGAAATAGTTATCTTTTGGGGTTTTGTTCTTTGATATTTTTTTATTCAGCAATAAAAGCCAACACGCTCTTTGGACATACGGCACATACAGCATTTCTTCACATCACACAAACTTTTTATTTTTAAACTCTACCTGCTGATAGTCTGTGCTAAAGTTAAGTCTTGATACATCCTTTCATTTTAAACAGTAGACTGTGTACAATTTTCATTTAATCCTCTGCCAAGGCTTATCTATTATTCTCCTGGCTGCTTTACATACATTTACTTCCCTTTCATCTTTTTAAATTGTGCCTTACTTTCTATTATAGGGATTCAGCGAGGTCTGTTCTTTTCCCCTATCTCAGGGCTCAGTGAGTTTCCCCCCTCCCAACCCTTATGCCAGCTGACAGCAGAGTTAAACTCACTGCGCAGTTATAACTGTGGATACTCCAGTGTGAAACCCAGCTTCTGCATTCCCTTCCACCCCATACACTTAAACATTCATGTTTCTGCATAGCTAATTTGTTTCATAAATTTTAATTATCCTTCTTTAGATAAATGGAAAAAGTGAGGGGGAAAAAAAAAAAAGAGAAGCTTTTTCAGGACACAACAGGCAAGGCAAGTTGAATTTCAGCATTAGTTGGACAACTTAGTGCTACCTAGATCTCAGAAAACATCCCCTCTGCAACATAACCGAGTTCAGACAGACAGTCTGCAACAGAGGATCAGGCAGGCAGCTACTAGCCAAACAGTTTCAGTATTATTTCTTATTTTTGCTCTGGCCAGGCCTTTTCTATTTGAAATCCTCCCCTGGAGACATCACCCTAGCATAATTAGCCAAGAATAGATTGCGTTGTGATATATCAAGCAGGTGTTAAAAAAGCTCTCTAGCATTAAAAAAGACTTCAAAGGAGCTGAGATCATGTGAGGAGAGGGATATATTGGGCCCATATATGTCAGATTGATCCAGTTTTACTACTAAAGGAAGAAAGATGGAGCCCTAGCAAAAGACTGCCTGACACATTCAGGTAAAGACGTTAATGATGATGGCTACAACATGTAAGTTTTAGACCCATGGCCCTTGCAGTGAATTAACGAATCCAGCACCGGGTAACCAGCATCCCCAGGCGCAGCCAGGGAGCACAGAACTGGGCAGAGGACTGGAGGACCTCCACCTTCACAGCCTTGGTCTTCCCACCACCACGCCCAAGGATCCAACCTTGCTCTTGTGCATGAGTGACCTTCTTAGCTAGCAAACCGCTGAGGCTGGAAAAACTCACAGGAAGCTTACAGGTATGTAAAGGAGGAAAGTGGTGGAGGAAGGTTATTAAAGAAATGAATATCTCTTCCTCCAGTTCCATTTTAAAAGAAAGCAGCAGTAAACAAGCATTGAGTTGTCTCTRCTCCAGGGACCAGCACTGGGACTGCCCTTTGGAGCTGCAGATGTGGGCAGTGCCTACAGGGAACCTAGCTCCTAGGMAAGGGCACGGCTGCAAACCAAGTGCCTGCTCCATTACACCGTTAACAGTGCAAAACCGTGGGCACAGAGAAGCACGCAAGGTCTGCATCTTTGAATTATGGTCAGGACATATATTTACTATTAAAATACAGTGCATTACTGTGATACAAAAAAAAAACTACCTAACTAATAACTTGAAGAAAACATGAAGGATGAGAAAAATTATCCATCTGTATGGTTTTTCTAAAGTGACTCGCGTAATATTGGCTATGAGTTAAAAACTGTACTATAGAGAGTCTAAAAGACAAAAAGGGGATCAGCCGGGCTGGAATTTAATCGCCCACTTACGCGTGGGCTGAGGCACACAGAAGCGGCGAGCTGGGTGCTTCTGCTTTTGAATGAAGTCGTCTGGCCACTGGGTGTCATCCTTGATTCAGACGACAGCGGAAGACATTTTCGATGCAACAAAAAAATCCGCAACTTCCAGAGCAGTTAAATTCCACTCTATTTGATTGTACAACATGCAGCAAATTGCTCTGCATTTAAATCAGCTGTAAAATTGAATACTTTGACATAGACAAATTCTCCTTTGTCTCAATGCCTTATTTGGAGACCTGAAATGGCTGCTTGATGTGGAAAAGTAATGCAACGGGGGCATATTAACTACAAACAATTTGATGAGTGATTATCAAATCTTAGGAAATATGAAATAACTATGATTAAATAATGTTAAAGGTCTCTGCAGGAAGTTTGGAACTGTATCCTTAATTGRATCACAGGCTGAAAAAGACTATTTYATAGAAGCATTTATATTTAAGACATTCAGTATCCAGATTCAATACACAAGTTAATGACTATGTATGAAGAACTTGGTTCAGGAAAAACTAATTTAAGCTCRTACCTGCAATACCAAGCTACTGCCCTCAAAAAAGTTTTAAAATTTCATCAAGGAGGGAAAAAGGCCTCCAAGTCCTTGAGTTTTTTTTTTTTTTTTCTTCTTCTTTTCTTCCTTCCCCCATTCCTCCTATTGCTATTCTCTGCTTTCTAGCAGGCTCGCTCCTTTTGCATGTCCAGTATCTTCCCCGGCTACCCAACCCAGCCAGCGCAGAGCAACTGCACTGCAGAGCCTCAGCCGCCAGAGTTCCCTGGAGCAACGAAAGGGATGGCCAAAGAGAAACGAGCCAATGGACAATTAAAAAAAAAAAAAAAAAAAAGCCGAATGTGAACCACGCAGTCCAGTAAAATTCTGTATATTGCAGTTGCAAGAACAGATTTCATGAACTTGTTGGGAGATAAAAAAAAAAAAAAAAAAAAGCCTCCAAACCTCCAAAACCCCATGCAATATAATACAGGAGGAAAGGGAATTTGGTGAAATAATCCAGAAAAATATCCAGATATTCAGAATATTTTTTCCAGGGTTCACATGTATCCACATCAAGTCAGCTCATGACAGGTCATATATCATTATAATGAGTTTTCTGCTATGGTGACTGAGAAGAACTCATCAGCGTTATTTTGTTATCTGCCAGGAGTCTAGACAGTCTAAAACCAGCACATGGTACAGTGAAGCAGCTTATTATAATATTATTTCTCTCTGAAACCTGATTTAGTTTGCCTTCTTCAAGTTAAAAGCAAGTGTAGTTTCTCCAGGTATTACAGCCAGAAAGAGGTGTTTACATTTATCAATGTATTAAGAGTCTTAATCCCACTGTTCTTAATATCCATATATASACTACAGTCATATAACATTTAAAATAAGTTTTTTTTTAATGCAGCTAACCTCTGATAGCACAGCTTTTCATGGATTATAAAGTCTTTGAGAACACAGATCTCCATGTAATGCTTCCTAGCTTTACCACTGGATATAATTTTAATGAAAACATGCCAGCATTAAAAAGCTATTAGACACAGAGTTGAAACTGGCTTTGATTTTGTTCATCAACCAGGGACTACGATAATTAAAAAAAAAATCCATTTTTAAAGGAAAAAGTTAAGTATTCTCTTTAAATTGTCTCATAGGCATGATTGAGTTACTTATTTTTTAATATTATGAGCATTCTCTTTTATAATTAAATTTAGTTGAGAACTGATGGCAGATTTCAAGGAGGAAATTTAAGAAGTGAGCATGCACATTAACAATTTCAAAATTAACAGAAATTAGTATACAATAACTCATCTGAGGTACCAAAGTCAGATAATCAAGTTACCTAAACTCGTACCACCCTTTTCGTTAATGCAATACCTCAATCAGAAACATTTGGCTAATGCATTTTTCTTTGAAGCAGTCACATTTTCTTCTGCATCTATACACTATACAAATGTGTACACACACACACATATATATACTTACATATATATTATATACACACACACACATATATATATATTATACACACATACATACACACACACCCCAATACAATGCGACTTCAGCCCCAGACTAGGAATCCTTTATACTTTGCTGCTTTCAGATCTCAACTCAAAGCAAAGACATTTTCTCTTTTTAACTTCACAGCACCTTKTAGCTTTACTTAGGTACAGAAATATACTTACGCTGGTTTAATACTCTTGGAATGCTTCTCGTGGATGTAGGCAGCAGCTAGGCCTCCTGCTCCAGAATTTAAATACTGTAAGGAATAAATCAAGACGTACACATCTTGTGGCCATTATCCTTAAGGTGTAACTTTCCTTCCCTGACTCTGCACTACAAAGCAGGGCAATTTTAACATTTCTAATGGTTTCTAATTGCAGATTGTAGCATCAGTCTTAGCATTTGTCTAGAAACACAGGCCTAGTTAAAAGCAGATTCATTCTTTCAGTTTGGTTGTAAAAATATCTTTCTTGGCTAATATGTGATAATTGAAATGTGACAGACAAAAGTCCATAAAAATTGRAGTAAAGTTGAAGGAGCCCCATATCTTAATCTGTATAGATTCTCCCAATAAAGTCATCCAACTATAYCTATCAACTTCTAACATCAGAAGAAGCTGACAGAGCTAAAGACACCTTGTGTAGTGATCTGAGATTATTTAAGTTTAGACAAGGATATTCTCTTATTCAGGAACCACTTATGAAAATCCTGAAGCTGCAAGATCTCTTCCATGTGGTATACAACAGGAGGGCTCATCTGACAACAGYCTGAGAAGATGTTCCACCACCACTCTAAAATTCCTCTGTCAAGAGCCACTACAGCTTTCAGGTCAAACAAAAAATTGCCATTTGCAATTGCCATTGCTCAAACTGCTCATAGTGAACCTGTCACCTAYGTCTAGGTCCATCTCCTTTTTGTGGCTGTGTTCCAAACACCAAGAAAAGTTAAAGATTCCTAGAGGAAAATAAGTCTATTACAAATGGAACCAGCACTGCTACTTTATAACCAGTCCTAGAGAGACACATTGAATAAATCAGTTCTAATAAAATTCCCTCATTCTCAGAAGCCCAGAAATGAAATCCCAGAAATGAAATAAGAGAAGTTCTTCTAGCGCCTCTCCTTCCTCTGTCAGCTGGGATTTCAGAAGCRAGTGGAATAGAAATGAAAAGACCATCTACATCTCAGATAAAGGTTCAAAGGTCTTGATCAACAGTTACTAGTTTGCTGACCCATCAAGAAACTGCAAATATGGAAAATATTCTTAAACAAGGAATCTATTTTACCTTGTAGGAACACCAGCAGGCAAAATCTACTCCCCAGTCATGCAAATGAAGTTCTACGTTACCAACAGCATGAGCCAGATCAAATCCCACAAAGCAACCCTGCAGGAAAGAGATATGTAATACATTTCTTATGAAGATAACCATCACTATAAAAATGTTTTTTCAGAAAGTATCTTTTGAGCTGCATACACTTGCATTCCATACAGCCAYGCTATCAAGTCCCATCTGTTTTGACTTATTACCAAAACCAAGTTTCTTTACAGTAGATATATATCCAAACCATGATTTTTTTTTATATGATCTTGTCTTCAAGGACATTTGAACTTTATTTTTACRGAATAAAGTGGAATAACTTGAAATAAATTTCAGAAAGAATAAATTATTTCAAATACTTGATTTATATAACAAGCTCTACATAGAGACTAAATAGTAATTATGTACATAATGATGCTAGTCACATTCTAAAATACAGTTATACTTGGGGTCCCTCCAACKTTTCTCCTTTTGAGGATCTTGCTCTTTGAGAACTGAAACGGGTTGAGAGCATCCTATGCAGCACACTGATCTTTAAGGACTTTTGTAGTTGGCCCTAGAAGTTGCAAAAGCAATTTTCTCATTTCCCCTTGAAAAGTGTTGTTTATTATAGCCACAATTTGTCATACGGCACTGAAAAAGAAAAGCATTCAACAACCASAGAGGTACAGATCACAAAGTAGTAGTTTTACATACCAAATAACCACTGGATGGCAGCAGTTTTAAACCAAAAGCCCCCAAAAGTTCTTCCAAGCTGTGCTATTTAAGTGTAGAAAAATAAAAATGTCTTTTGTGCCTGGACTACAAATTAAATGCTATTTTGCATTTTGCTTTAAAAACAAACCGCCTGCTTGCAAACAGCATGATAGGAATAAACGTGAGAGCATAGGCTTCAAAAACATCTATGTCCAATAATAAAACAAAGGATTTTTCTCAAGTCTCTTGCTATTTCTTGCACAAAGGGAGTCTCAGCTAAATTATTTAAACAGTACTTTGGTTTATTTAATCTCCTATATAAACTATAACCATTTGAATGAAGCAGCATTTTCAGATGTGACACTAATTCTAATGGAGGTGTTAATGAAGCTATCAGCTTGAGAAGCCACTCCAAAATGATGGTAAGAAAACTCACTGCGTTGGTACTTGAACGATATAAACATTCACTATTAAACTTAACCAAGGTCCCAATAAATATTCTTGCCTTCACACCCACAGTGGTCTGCCATCACAGGGACACTCAGAAGTTAAGACAAATCAACCAAAATTGTGAAGTTACTGCAGAGAAGTCGAAGCACAGTGGAGCCCCATGGSAACACTTTCATTCAGAGATAAAATCACCTTGGTTTAGAGAAATAAGCTACAGYAAACTAAAGCCAATCTGCTGCTCAATAAGTTTTCTTAGAGTTTTAAGACATTAACTTAACTTCAAAACTTCACTTGACTGGATTTTTAACATTTATGGGTATCCTTTTGTACATATGTCCCTCACAAACTTTTTTTTTGAAGTTCTATAAGAAATTCATTGGTTATAGTGGAAATTGGGAATACTGTGATATACTGACAGAATGCATCTTTCTGACAGTACATTAACAAAAAAGATCTGTGGTAATTTCCGATGAGAATCAGCTGTTTTTTAGCTGAGCCTTTCCCCTGTAAGTGATGAACTGAATTAAAAATATATGCTTAAATACAGAGTGGCAAATTAAGAAAAAAMTGTGGATGACTGCCATCCTGAGAAGTTCAAACAGGTAGGACAAGACTCCTCGGGACATGAGAACGTAGGACGCCCTTGCAACCAAAGCGGTAGAAAGGGATATCATAGCTACATATACACCTGCAATCAAACCATGCCATAMGTGCTCCTGGGCACCAAAACCAGCTGAGACAGACGAGCTTGCACCACCACTACTGGCCTCTCCTAGCCCTCTACAGGGTGGCCACCTTCTGGGACRTAGTCCTGAAAGGTGGTAGCTGCTCTCCTCTGCTCTGAAATTGCTTGGTAACATCTGCTGGGCACTGTTTGACTTACAAATTCAACACAGCATGAAAATCCAGGTTCAGCACCAACAGATTTCCTGCACGACCTTGGAAAAGCCCATTCATACCATTTTGCTCAAGTTGAAATGGGTGACACTGCTTTCCTTCCCCAGRAAGGTGTCTGGCACTCAAGTTGCATGAACAGCAAATGTTTAGTCACACAGATTGCATATTATAAGTAAAACAAACTGAAACGGCTCTTCCTGCATAAGCAGAGCAGGGATTGCGTGGGAATGTCGCTTCCCCAAACTATGGGAATAAACAGAGCTCTCCATCTGGCTTGGGCAAAGAGGAGGACTTGTGCTCTCCCCTGCCTCTTCCATTTTATTTTAACATCTAAAAGTCATTTCTGCAGCACGTCTGGATAGCTGCTGATAACCAGCAGGTAACAACTCAGCATGGACAATGACATTTGGAGAGAGGGAGAGAAATGACAGCTTCACACAAGCAAAGCTGGGACATTTAGAAAGAGAGACAGGAAAAGAAATGAAGATGAAGGATCTTAAAGCTCTTCCTACYGGGACTCAAGAGATTAAGATACTTTACATAGTGTACAGAGTCAGCTGAAAGTTCAATCTAACTTATGAAAATTGCAATTGAAAGCTAAAGTCTCCTAGAAGCTAGCCATTTCTTCACTCGAAAATGAGTAAAATGACTCAACCAACCCCCATCCTCTAAAGCAAGCACAAAATATGAAACAAGGAAAACTTAAAGCCTCTTTAGCCTGCTGATGAGTCTCTGGCACAATACGTAGTAATTTTGATTTATCCCAGAGACCTAAGAAAAAATAGCCAGAGGTAATTTTTCAAGCTTAATTTAGTTCATTTAATATTTAATGACTTAATGAAGCTGTCTATGTGCAGAGCTTTCACTCTGGGAGGAATCTTAACATACGCAGAGAACTTAGAAAATTGGCTTAAAATGTAAAAGGAAATCAGTAACTTAATTCATAAATAACTGACCTTACAARTCCTAGGACATTTTCCAGACATCCTGAGCTTGCAGCTCAAATCTCTAGCCAAGCCCTGATAGGGTACAACACTACAGGATCTTATTTAAACTCTACATTAAAAGAATTATTTAGACCATCTCTATAAGACTTTGTTATACTAGTTGACAAGTGTTTTTTTTTTTTTTTTT
>NW_028185095.1:302022-332795 GCF_003343005.1 Rhea americana | reverse complement strand
TCCCTGCTCAAATGACACTTCCACCTTGAATTTTCTCTTGGTTACTTACTTGTCAACTCTGCCAAACCTATTTTTTGTTCAAGAGCATGGGGTCATTCACTGTCCTTCACCACTAGTAGTGTAAGCCTTGCATTTTTGCTATGAACACGACTTTCCCAGGTTTATCTTCTTTTAGTATAGATTTTAAAGGACTTCAGCATTCCTATGATAATATATTATGTCTTGTATACTAGTTTTCTCTGCTCTAGAAGCTCTTGGAGGAAAYGTAGCCTGTAAGTCCACATGCTTACTATCCTGAAAACTTTTAAGCCTGGGAGTGGAGACTGGACACCACAAAAGAGAAGTTAAGCCAGCACRCAATGCTGATGACTGATTCTAGCAGGCAATAAAGCCACATCCAGCTTGTAATCGTCTGGATGGCATCTGCATTCACCCTCTATCCATCAGATTAATTCTCCAAAGAGCTGAAATATCTGTAGAGCAACCTATGCCATGGCCACTGAGGAAGCGCACTAGATCATAATGTTTCTGAACATTCCCAAAAAGCCCTTACGAAAGAGAAATAACTGCTCACCTGGGAGGTGTCCAAGACAAATGAATGAAACCACCACGTTCTTGCTATGCTTACTGACTTGTGTATGCAAGGGCTGTATTGACTGCTATTGCTAATCCTCAATAGGGGAGCCAGGTGCTCCTTGCTTCTGGGACACGTTACTCCAGTAAGTATATACTATAAGAACCTGAGCCCTCTCTGCTCTCAAAAGGCCATGGATGGGAGTGCCAGCATTCAGACATGACCTGAGAAATTCCTGCTGTGACACTGCAAAGACAGGACTCATTTGGAAGAGCAGCACAAATAACTACTCATGAAATGAAATTCAAGAAAAAAAAATTCAACAGTTCAGGTAAGACATAGTTAAAGAGATTATCAGCTATAGCTGTTCCCATTTGCAACTCACTTCTCAATAAAAGTTGCATATTTCTTCACCRAGAAGTGCTTGAATAATTGAAAATATTAAGAATGTGTGTGCAAACCTGAACCATGTTAAATGGTTAAAAAAAATACAAGACTTACATTAGCTTTGTTTTTCCCCCAATACACACATTTTTCTTCTCCTATCCACTCTGCATACATCTCTGCCATCTCATCTCTTCTACACTGAGATTGGTATAGCTATACACAAAAGTTTGAAAAGCTACATCTTCTAAGATACTTGCACTACTCTAACCTGGACTGCAACTTCATTTAGCAAGTTACTGCCAGTTTGCGGTCACTGCTATTGCCCTGATATCTCACAGACGAGATGACATGTGCATGTCTCCACACCTCCATTTTGCTTCACAGCTTTAAAACAGAACAAAAAACACAATGCTTGGGTAGAAGCTTTRCATTTGAGGTTGAACCAGTTCCTAAATTACAGGCAAAAAGGTCTAAATTAAATCAAAGCATTCCTATTCGGGGTCATTAGCTAAATAAATTCAGCTTTGARCAGGGACAGCTATTTCCTTTTTGTCACATCTCCTCCTCCCTGTGTGCCTCTGGTTCAGCAAACCCCATCTGCCCTCTTCTAACCTAACARCTCCCAGCGTTTGCTGGGAATAGAGCGGAGCCAACTGGTTCTGAAGTCCAAGCAGGTTTTATTTTGGGTAACCAGAAGCCCTGAGACTTACAGAAGCAGCAAGACACAGGAAAAACTCTTGTGACTATTAACACAGAAAATTGCTGATTTAATAGCTGTTCAAGTAAATATTTGCAATATGCAGATGTTTAAGTGTGCTATAGCTGTATGTTACATAGTGGTTTTGTACAAACATCTAAATGCTACTTAACACAGAGAGCAGAATCCATGAAGACATTGAAATGTGCCTATCTTATAGGAGGAGAAYAACAATTGGGCTGGCTTAAACTTCTAAAGTTTCCTGGGTATCCAAGTAGTTCAGGCTGTTTTTCTCATTTTTGTTGTTTTCTTTTTTTTTTAATTTGCATGTGATAATTCATAATCCATGAAGCCACTTGTATCAGTCTTAGGCACTCTGTCTGCAACAAGGTGGTATTTTTTTTTTTTTTTTGTGTATGTGTGTGTGTGTGTGTGTGTGTGTGTGTGTGTGTGTGTGTGTGTCTGTCTGTACAGACACACACACTTTCTGAAATCTCTGGAAGAAATCACTGCAAGAGGTGGGCAATGAAGACACAGGTGAGATGTGAGGATGAAGCACCACCTCATAAGTCATATTCAGATTCTTATGTAAAAAGCTAATCCTCCCTGGTGTCTACAGCTTTATCTCAGGAAGAGTTTTCAAGCTTTCCTCTGCCAAGTTTTGGTTATCTTCTCAGATAATATAAACATCTTATTTGATGTTCACTCCTTATAATGAAGTATTAGTAATTATTTTTCTTCTGGAAGAGGGATTCTCAGCTAGTTTGGGCTAGTTTATAATTTTCAGAGAAACTGCAGAGCTTTCAGTTGGCTGAGCATGTGGCCCAGGGTTTGGAGAGTATCTTTAGGGAGGCGTTAAAGTGATATTTTTTCCCCAGGTTGTTCGTATTTACAGTATAAGGAGAAAGATTTCTCTCCCAGACACCTTTCAGACACATCATCGAGCGAGCAGATTTCGGAGACAGCCTGGTACGTGCGTAGGCGTTGGCTGGGGAATGAAAGCTTTGCTGCCACCAGGAGCGAGAGTAAGTGCATAGTTGGGTGGTATCATTCTATTAATAGACTATCTTCCCTTTCAGCAAACTTTCCAGCATAGCCTTTTGATTATTTACTGTTAGAAAAGGACTGGAAGACCCTCAAGGGGGGCACTATGAAGATGTCATTTTTAGAGCTACATAGAGCTATTACACACACAGTCCCTGGTTTCCCCCTCAGCTGATTTCCCTCACTTCCTCCTGGATTTTGCATCCATCTCAGACATCAGTCTTGTTTTGTATTTTATTCAAGACCAATTTTGTTGCTAGGTGGTGCTCAGCGAGAACATGCACTTTTGTATCCCACAGGCCGTGCACTAACTCTTGCATCTGCTCTGGTCTCCCAAGGGGGACTTTGCCATCACTTTACACCAGCATAATTCACACTCTGACCTTCAGAAAAATGTCCCATGCTAAGCCTATAACAACTGAAGATGTATATCCCAATGTGAGTCAGGAACCTCTCTAGAGAGTTAAGATAGCAAATACAAATAGTTAGCTGGTTTGCAGAAATCCAGTAATACTAAGTAGCTTTATTTTTGAGCAGCTTAATCTTAGATGAGATAAGGTATAGCCAGTAAAAGGCTGCCCATACAGACAGCCTGGTGGCCTCTTGTTGATAAGATGACTTGATTAAAAGCTATTTTCTCCTGGATTCCTGAGGCAATCAAGATGGTTAAAGAAGTTTTACAGCTATGTCCATAGAGTAAAATCTCTCGCACATTGGCTGCAAGTTCCTGCGGCTGAGTCATCACTAAAACATAGTCATCCTGTGAAGCTGATATACTCCACATTGTGCCTGTCTCCGGAAAATTGATCAGCTGAGTCGGAGCACTGCCGGCTCCGCGGGGAGCTCACCTGCCCCGCTGGCTGGAGGCAAAGAGCTGCGATAGCAGCTGCCAGCGACGGAGTGGGAAAAGAGGAATAGCATGAAAGTCTGTTGAAAAGCAGAAGTCTGACACAAGCTACTCTAACCTTTAAAGAGAGTCTGGAGCTACAATTACCACCTCCTCCTTCACCAAACTTCTTGAAATTCTATTCTTACAGAAAGCCCAGTAGAAGGTTAATAGTCATGAATAATCTCTCTATATACTTTAGGTCACACCTTTAGGATTAATATCACACAGATATTTCTTCATGACAGCCCTCATTCCTCTAAGGATCTGTGGACAAAGTGTTTTCTTTTAGCAGAGCCCCACAGGTCTCCATACGTGCCCTGTTCCATTTCATAAAAAGTCGAAATTAAAAATATTTCACGATGAACATTGATCTAAAATTGGTGTTAGGAGGACAGTTTGGGAGCAATTCTACCTTTTCTTGGCCAGCCTTTGTTATTCGAGGGATGTCAAACAGCTGTCCTGTGTAGTACTGCACTCCACTGAACAGAATTACGGCAATAGAGTCCCCTTCCTTCTCAATTATGGCAAGGATATCTTCAGCTCTCAAGGTCTCCTCCCCCTAAAACAAAGTTAAAGCACACATTTTACATCAGCTCTGGCAGTAATGAAACTGTCATTTCTTATTTCATAATCTATATTTTACTATGAGCTGTGCTGCTTGCATAAGGAGATCAAAAGCAAATCCTTAGCATGGTAATGATATACAAAGGTAGTGCCATGAAGTACTCTATGAGCAGGTTACTTAGGGGGGGAAAAGAAAATCGTTAGAAAACTTATCTTGAAGGTGCCAGTCTTAAAAAGTCTATTCACTTTGTATTCTATCATGCTTCACAATCTTTAATATTTCAGAGAGTTTTAATTTACAGTATTAAAAAAAAATCTGGTGCAAACAGCATATATAATGATTTTTTTATGTGGCACCTGAAATTTCTGACATCCACAAGGCTTAAAAGTTGTCTATCAGCTTCACTCTGTACTTTCCTGATAAACTTCATATCCCACAGGAAGCTATTATAAACCTGCCATATTTATATTTCAAAAACAATAAGCCTCACATCATCAAAAGTACAAAAATCCCCAATCCTGGGGTCATTAAATATAGAGGAATTTCAGCCAAAAATCTCCTGATTCTTTGTAGGAGAATTACTGCCCCATCCTCCTCTTGTCTTCCTGCAAAGGATCATGTAAAACACACCACTACCTAGGGATCAATTAGGGTGTGAAAACCTAGAATTAAATTAGACTTGTTACTGAAAAGAGCTTGGGTAAGACCGTTGAATCGAAGGTAACTGTTATTATCTCAACAATCTCTGCAAATCTATCAAGCATTCAGAAGTATGCTCTTTACTCACAAGATGACTCAGATTTCAGAAACAAAAGGTCACCATCAGTTTATAGTTAGGTGGCAAAGTTCTTAATACCGTGAAAGTGAAGCGAGGCAATCTTTCAAACGCATCTGAATTGCATATTACTCAAAGCAGACCTTTCCCTCGGTCCGCGCTGATAAAGGCACAATGGTGTTCTTGTCACAGCAATTTTTTATGTTAGGACACTAAAAGGACGTTGGGGCTTCTGAAAGAACCGATGAACTGCTCCATTTTGCAGTTCTGTTAGGATGCTGCCTGCTATTGCCAACAAGAAAAATAGAGGAAAAACAACATTTTTGTTCTTTAGAGAAAATGCGCTAGTTGAACCAGGCAATTATAGAACGGGTTCCATAATCAAAGAATACACAAACAGAATACACAATGCATAAAATCTAACAGAAAGCATTAGAAGAAACGTAGATTGTAACTTATGCAGGCAGATACTGGAATATTTGAGAGCATACGACCACGCTCGTACAAAGTACACGCCTGCCAYTAGACTTAGCAAGGAGAGCCAGCTTATACTTCTCACCAACCTCCCGCGGCCGTATCATGAGCATGCTTTCCTCCACGTCAAGCCCRTGAAGTTGAAGCTGGGATTCGATAGCATACTGCAAGAGATTTCCATGTACTGCACGTCAGCACAATTAAAWGATAAAACAACAAAACAGGAAAATGACTGAGCACATCACCACCTCGGAAAAGGGATTCAGATACCTGCCTTTCACTGAAATTAATGCTTGAACTCCTAAGCCAACTTAATGGAAAAGGTTCCAAGTTTGTTTGGGGTTGGAACAGATGAGTATTTATTTCACATCATCAGACAGCGAGGATAAAGTCAAAGTCTAAATCCTATAGGATAAGCTTACAGAGCAGAAGGAGGGCGGATATATGGTAGCAGYGTGGGCTTCACTGCACGCCGGCGAGCAAAGCTAGCACGGGCAAGAGGCACTGAGCAGACGCAGCAGCGCAGCCTACAGCTCGTGCYGGTTAACCGGGCTGGTTACTAGGCTAGTTAACCAGATATTTTGCTTGCTAGCACACACTAAGTGCCTGGCCATCACGTATGCACGGCTGAGGAGACTGGGCTAGCACAGGTACGCTGGCCCGTGCTCTCCTCCCGTCTTAAACTGGCTGCACAGCTGGGAGGAAACGAGAGCTCTAAACCCTCATCCCATTTTGAAAACCTTACCCAGTGATTTTATCGATCACTAACGCTTTGAAGGCRGCACAAAAATTATCCAATAACGCTATAAAATGGTTCAAAATTGCATGGCAGGGACTGAAGCAGGCACGCAGGGTCGCTGAGGCGTCGCAGAAATTCGGATAGGCGGATTGCAAACGCACCAGCGCGCTCGGACAAAGGCGGCGTTAGGAGCAACGCTGCTTGGGACAGAGGCAATCTGAAATGTATACATCCGCGCCGCCGTCTGCRCTGCAAATAAACCTGTTAGTAGCTCAAGTCATTTTTATTGCACCATAGAGATCAAATTTGTTATCAATTTCCAGGAGTTTACTGARTTGATGATAAAGTAGCAGTGGGCCACAAACTAAAAGATTAATTTGTTCTAAGCTCTGATGCACGGGCTATTGTCTCCCATTTTATAGCACACAAATTATGTTTGAACTAGTAATCTAAAGTGCTAAGAATGAACATTTCCATCTCTGTCTGGGGATATATAAGTGTTAATGTTGTGAGTTTGTATTGATTTGGTTTCATAAAGTAAAACAGCAACAAGAATTAATAAAACATTTACAACTTCGGTTGATTTAGGCCAGCAGTTTGCTCAATGTCTTTAAAAAGACTAATAAATCAATGTACCCGTTCAATCTTTTCCTCTTGTAACATTTTTTATTTGAACAAAAGGAATAAAGCTACGATCTGTAAAATACGCTGAGCTCAAAAGCTTCTGACAGATTTTTTTATTGTAATGTTACTTGGACAAGATGAGCTAATAAATATTCAAATCAGGCCACTGATATTCTTTGGAAAAATATGATTAATAATACAAATATGGTGAAATATTAATTTCTTACATGGTCGGAGGGAAAGGCTTTGGCTTCTAGAAGAATTTTATAGCGTCTGGRTGTAGGCTTAAAAAAAGATAGCTGTTAAGAACAGGAAAAAAAAAGTGTTAAAACACATCTGAGCAGAGACAAGAGAGATGCTTCCAGTATATAACTCAGTAAAGACTATTTTACTTTTACGCAGGCTGCATTAGGGGATCCCCCAGGAATTAGAAATATTTATTTGCCCGTATAACTTTTATCAAAGCAGAAAAGCATTCTAATACTTTATTTTGTAGACTTGTAACAGAGGACACAAAAATCCAACAGTGAAAATTTGCTCTGAGAGGGATCAGTGGCAAAACTTTGACTGAAGCCAAGGAAGCTGAGACTTCACCCAGCTGCATCCTACAAGTGAAATCAGCTGCAGAAGAGCAGTAGAGGAACCCGACTCCTATTCCCTGCTCTAACCATTAGTTACCAAACCGCAGTTGGCTCTGAACCAAYCCCTGACCAAAGCATTAAGCCTGCAGCAAAAGTCTCGTTCTCCATCCATCTCCAGGCTTGTGGGTTTTCCTGCCCAGGTCCTACAGCAAAGACTCAGGCTCCCCACCAGGTCTAGAGGATTCAGAGGAGGCTGAAGAGCCCAGCTGCTCATCTGCTCAGAAAAGGGTGACTAGCACCACTGAGCAGCCAGGTAACTTTTTTACTTAACCCCAGCACTGCTTAAGCTTTCTTAGTTTTATAAAATAGTAAGAACATGTTATARAGGACTAGGTCTAAACCACTGGCCTCATGTCCTCACTTAGCTGGACAATCTTTAGTAATACTAAAGAAGTAGAGACAGACCATATGCAACGCCTAGTAATGCTCTTGCCATGAAACCACATTTACAGCCAATACTTCATAAACCCAGCAAACACATGCTTTACCAGATTTTGGGGCTATATGAGCAGCATGACTAGACAATGCCCATCTCTCCTGTGTAACTGTATGCTAAGTTTGATAGAAATTACAGCTCTCTCCTTGCTCACAGAAGAGACTTGTTTCCTAATTGAGACTCAGAGAGGAACATTGAGTATCTATCTAGAAATATGTCTTAAATAGTAAGCTGTCCTCTCTGAGAGCTGACGTACACTGTGTGTGAGAACAGCTCAGAACTTCCACTGTAGTGCTTCTGAAGATAGCTTTGTCCAGCTTTTATACTTATTACTAAGTAGAGCTGGGTCTTGTACAAGCCAAAACATACTAACATAGTTCAGAATCTCCTACCAGACACAATTCCAAAGACTTTAAAAACAAAAAACAAACAAAAAAAMMCCCCAAAGTTAGGTTATTGTCCCATGCTGTAATCCAAGAGGTCCCTGCAAAACATTTTACTYCATTTGACAAATAAATGAAGGCTATTTTATAATCACATCACCCACACATTGAAAAGACGTGACATACCAGCAGGAGGTGCAGATTAACAGTTAGCCCATTCATTAAGGCTACTTCCTGTCTTTGGGCCCCTGAAATGTAAAAATATACTGGTTAGGATTATTCCTTTACAATTTTGAAGAAATCCAATACAACACTTTGAAAGCAAAAGTATGGGTTTTAGTCAATAACTCTCTAAAAGCTAGAAAGTAAACAAATGCTTGAGGTGTCATCACAGCAAAGCAGAAMTATTTCTTGTCTGATTCATGACACCCTGCTGGCAGGAAAATATTTATTTTTTCAGGTCAAGTGCAGAAAACAAAACAAAAAAAAAAACCAATGAAGTATTTGCGTTTACTGGCAAGCCACTAGTGGATTTATTGTCATTAATACCTCAGACAAAATTAGGCTATAAATATTGGCTATATGTAAAGCAAAACAAACTTATTTTTATAAGTTCATACATAAAGCAAATATGAAAACTTACTGGGACAATCACATATGTTAAGTTATTCCTGTGATGTCAGGCTAAATTTTATCCCTAACAAAAAGCAAACAAAAACGACCTACAGAATGTAGCAGACCTCTAACAACACACCAGCTTGACAAGAAGGCACACACACATAGCCCTAAGGAGGCAAACAACAGATGCCTTTTGGCTATAGATAACCACAGACAGAGCTAATKGAGTTACAATCAATTGTCATTATTAAGTATTTAGTAATGAATTCTCAAACCCTTATCAACCACTGAGAAAGGGTTTAGGCAGGATGAGAGACTGCACGTTAGGCAGGGGACCACTGAGATATGGAGAAAAATCAATTCCTATTTCTTTCTGTTTTTTTCCTGATGTCCATTGCTGAAAAGCATTAATCCACCCTTGACACAAATCAGTGCTTTGAGAATATTCGTCTGAAGGTAGATAGGCATGGTGGTATTGCCTAGTCATCTTGATGGAGGTGGAGTTTGCCAAAGGAAGCAGGAGGGCATGGACACAGAGCGGCAGAGACGCAAACGGAGACACGTGAACAGGCAGAGAGGGCAGCAGTCACTGACAGGATGGAGAAAAGGGGGAAAGGAAAACATAATATTGGGGCCAAAAGGGGAAAGGGACCATTTACCCGCTCCTGTCCTATCCCCGCTGGGGACACCAGGCCTCGGCCACCACAGGAGAAGCAGCAATAGCACCAAGACCTTCCTACTRTGTCCCACAGCATTTCACTTCATGGAGTTACTATTTCACCAGCTCAGGAAAGAGGCACTGACTTGACCTCTGTACAACAAAGKTTAGCCAATGAACACGGAAATTTATAAATCAACATGATTTATTCATAAACCCTCTTTTTTAAGCAGTCCTGTGCCGACCAGGCCTCAGCCCCTGCCACCACAGCAAAAACCCAAGAACCGCTCAGAGGTGTTCAGTGGCCATTTATGTTGCAGAAACCTAAGTATCAGACAGAAAAATATGTCATTAGCTGCCAATAAAAAGACTTGTCCAGGAAATGAGTCAAAGAAAGAAGTCCTGAGTAATTTCCCTACTCCAGACACTGGGAACATCAAGTCTGTGGAAAGAAATATAAGTTAGTCTATTTTTCCTTATGAAGAGCTAGGTTYCCCCCCCACCCCCCCTTACATAAGCTGCTCTCCATTTCTTTTTCTTTGCTCTGATAGCGTTACACCTGCAGGCCCCATGCTGCTGGGAGAGGTCACCTTGTGGCTGTTCCGTTGCAGATACAGAAGACRGCTAGAGAGTGTACGCAGCTCAAAACGGTATTATTTGCAGTCTTAATATTTATATGGAACTCCTGAGGCCGAAAAAGGGCCAGCATCAGTAAATGTTAGCATTTCTCCCTCTGCTCCTTCTGCACGGTCTGTGGCTTTTGCAGGGATTTCTGCGCGAGCAAGTCTGTCTGCTGCACCATCCGCGCGTGAAACAAATGGTTAACCTGTAGATCACTTTTAGCTGCATGCTAGCAACCCAAATTAAATATGACACTACATTTGTCATGTAAGTCTTGGTCTTCCGTAAATTATATATTTATTAAAAGCTTTCCATTATTGAATTTCATGCCCACAAAACAAACTTCATCCGTGTCATTGGAAAACTGTTATCCTTTATAACTTGCACTGTGTTTCAGAAAGCAACCTTTCTATGATCCAATTAACCTATTACAATATTCAAAGACCCAGCACACAGGAGCCAAAATTATGTTTGCTTTCTTTATTTCCTAACTTTATATCGTATCTCCAAGACGGGCTAAAACCCATATGTTCCATTTGATAAATCTCCTCTCTAATAAAGGGAAGCAGCGTTTGCAAAGCACAACTTCAGAGACTGCTGTGATTGCATTAGGCAGACACGGCCGTCCTTCTCCTCTCTGCCTGCAACAGGGGCCCGGTCTGCACCAGAAGGAAAAAAAAATCATTTAAAAATAAAAAACACCAATTCTACAGGCAGTTTGGCTATTTTGAATAATCCTTATCATTCAAAGTCACTACAGCTCTGCTCAGCGCTCAGTCTTGCCTCAGCACGTGGCGGAGCAGCAGCCGCACGGTTAACCCGATTCCATCAGACGGTGATCCTGCCAAGGTCGCAGCGTTTTAATGAGGTCTGGTAGGGGAAGCCGAGATCACCGCCGCCCCGTTACGCCGCGTGGCGTGAGCGTGGAAAAGGGGAAACTGCGGCCTCCGCTGACCTTCACTCTGCATTTCACGGTGTATTTATTACTGTAACTCGCGCTGAACAAGAAAACSTGGCTGCATTAATAAGCAAGGTGCTATAGCACCACAAACCATTAAATGGACAAAGGGGTTTTACAGTCCTTAGTCCAAACCTGAATGAATCTCCCCAAATAATATTCATTTACTAGTTCTTAGAGWGAGAAATGAATTCCTCCTACTCCATAACATGATAAATATTCAATAAAAACGTGCAAAATTCTGTTTACATTCTCACATTAAAACTTGCAAAAAAATCAGAAACCACTTTTGACTCATTGATATAATTACTGCTACATGTTACTGCTGAAAGAGTGCTTAAAATTAAGTACTGCGTTGGAACAGAGCACTTTAACGTAACATAACATCTTTTCCTGCATTTCTTTCACTGTTACATAAAATAAAAAAATCCGTACCTATTACGAGGCTATAACACAGATATATAATGCCTACATTTTGGGAAGATATTAATTTATTCACAAAGAAATGCTCACATAGATACTGAGAATAAGATATAAAGATACATTACATAAATAAAATCCCACTGATCTGTGACTCTGAAGGCCAGATTTCAGCCCACGKCATGTTTTTCAGTTCAGTTAAACAAGCCGGGGGGGGAGGGGGGGAATGAAATCCAAAAGAATACTGTTGACTTTTAGTGCTGAGGAAAAACAGGACTACAAAATACCTTAGTGATATATATATATAGATAGATAGATAGATATATCTTTTAAAATATATATATATATATTTTATATATATTCTATATATATTTTAAGTATGTTCATGGCAGGGTATGTCATTAAAATGCCTCAGTCATGACAGATTTTATAGAGAAAGTTTTAAACATACACATCACCATTTAAAATGAACAGAGTGGTAAAGCCCAGCGTGGTCTGAGCATTACAATAAAATAAATAATCAAGTTTTGCATGGAGTTTGGACAAGGGAGGAAAAGCAGAGAGGCTGCCTGACAACAAATTAGATGAAGTTTATGCAAATATTCAATTTTCCTCTCCTTGAGCTCTGAATACTTTTAAGTTAAACAGCTATTACAATACCCATGGAGCTGGTAACCTCTGCAAGACAGACGGTTAAGGGACAAAAATCCAGCCCGACTCCCTGCCTTCTCCAGGGACTCTTGACCTAAAGCTTGAGGCTGAAGGCAGCCGGCACCAGCGCTGGCAGGAGGTCGATGCGAAGGTGGCGGGTGCTGTTGTCTGGGGCCGACCTCCAGCCCCGACACCTCCCGCCGGGCCGCGGTCCCAACAGCAGGTCGCAGCCACGGGAATTTAGAGAATTAGCCCTTGGGGGACCTCGAATCTCTGCCGGTGACACAAAGTCCACCCTGCTACACTACAAATCTAAATACCTCCAGGAACATAGCCTGGCTGCTCCCCGCTCTCAGCATAGCATAGAGCTAAGATAAATCCTCCACCTTCCAGTTAATTAAGCTCAGGGCTTGCAATTTTAAACTGCACTGCWGCGCAGTTGTGCTAGGCATGCAGTAGGTCGCACTTGTCTGCCTGCTCGCGGCTGCCCTGCTGTACCTGAACCGCGTCATCGGCTGGCAGGAAGGGATGGGGCAATCCCAGAAATCACTAGTTCRGCTGCCTTCAGAGGCAGCTTCAATCTCCCATATTTCTCACTTCAATATACCATGATAGCTAATAGATAAATGTACCACGTTTGCCCTTCAAYGTCCAGAAAGTCACTTCTTAGACTTCTGAGCAGTACCACGTACTACGATAAGGAGTACCAAAGCCAGAACCTAGAAAGATGAAACACTTGCCCCGCATTCTGGGGGAATATTTCATCCTGTGAGCAGGATATCTCTCTCCATGGCACAATGATGCTGAGGGTAYGCACACTGACATTTATATTACCTTAGTACTCACATTATGGATAAACATATAGCAATGTTTTTCTATATTTGTTCTGCTCTGGTGATAATTTCGAGTGTTTAGCTGTTTGGAAGCATCATGAAGAAATTAGGAAGGTTGCATACTTTATTTGCTTTAGGGATTATATAAATAAGCCCGTCATGAAGCCCTCCTTAACATCTCCCTTTCCTCCAAGTTCACTTACTCCTTCTGAAGGAGGAAAGCCATAACTTGCTCTTTGTGCACTTGTCTACARTTGGAGAAGAAATCACATGAGACAATATCTAACGTATGCTAGGTCAACCTAAGGTTTCTCTTAGTGACAACACAAATGAACCCGTGATAGCTCAGTTCAGACAGTCACTACTGACAATTGCCTTCAACAGCTAAACTGAAATACTGGCTAAATCTAACTAATATCTGCTAACCTAGCCTTGACAACAGCTGTAAGGATGGAGGAGAAATACAGTCTGAGAGAGACTGCCAATGTCATTTCTCTTCCCCTTTCCGATAGCAACAGATCTAAAGGAAATCACAGTGAAAGATTATTTCAGCAGCTACACGGAGGAAAGAGCAAGAGGCAATGCAGGAAATTTGCATTCAGGCGCAGACGACTGCTTTTGAGAATGGCAAACTCACCAGGAGGAGTCTCCAGGGCTACTTTTCAATCTCTGGAATAACCAGACACATTCGCTGTCAGCGTCCTTCAGCACTGCCGGTTCCTTAAGGAGTGCAGCGGGGTAACGAGGACTTACAAATAGCAGGTCCTGCCCCAATTATCTGCTCCATTGGCATAAGCAGTTCTCAGATACAAGGCTGGATTTAGTAACAGAGAAAAGAGGGGGAAAAAAAGAAGAAAGCACCAAGATAGAAGTGATTTTTTTAAATAGAAAGTTCATTGGCTCACTTTTAGGAAAGAGACAGAGACTCTTTGATGCCAGTTGCCCTTTAAAAGAGCTTCTCATGTTAGACCAAATGGTTTATGATGCCCCAAGAAACCCTTTGCTGCAATTAGTTTCATGATACGCATATGCTCATATATTACTGCCTACATTTCCCTCTTAAATCACTTACAGCCTTAAAATAAAGCTTTACTCCACGTAGCAGGCGGTCAGAAAAACTACTTTAAAACAAAAGGACACAGGGAACTAAGTCCTAGATACAGAGTTTCAGGACTTCAAGCCACAGAAGAACACGAGTACATTCGCATTTCTGGGGCGAGCATCGCTTCTGCGCACCTACCCACAAGCTCAGCCATCAGGTCCACGATGCACTCGTCTGCCAAAGCCCACGGGCGCTTACCATTGAAATGGCCATGGACACCTCTAAAAAAAGAAAAAGAGACAAGAGATGAAAACATATATACTCCTTTTGGATCAGTCGTACAAAATGCAACTAATTCAGAGATCCAACATTCGGAGAAGGACATGGAAGAAAACTTGCATAACATGATCATGTTATTTTTGTTACAACTCAAGCTCACAGGTGAGAAGCTAATGAAAACCAGCTATTGATTCCTTAGAGAGGAATTGCTTGAAAGCTGTCTAAGCCAAGCTTTAACCTCCCCAAATTCCTCTGGAAGGCTCTGGCCTATAGTGTGGCCCACACCAGTACCCTAAATCTGAACGCTTCACTACCATGAAGAGACACATACTTGCAGTTCTGGATTAAGTGCCTTGAATTCATTTTTGCTTCAGATGAGATAGAAGCAAACTTCTAAGGCAGCCACACTGCATATATAAATAAAGATGCTGCAAAGTTTATTAAGCACACAGGAAGTAGAATACAGATTTAAATGCAAATGAACACAGGTGGAGAAAAATAATAATGGTGCTAATCCAAGGTAGCATTGCTCTAGGCTTCTCACACTATATGACTTTCATATTTGCTGAGCACCTCTGAGTACTCGGGGAGTCCGAAATGTCAGGCAGAAAGCTGCTTCAGCACAGCGACTTAGGCAGCAGGAGGACGGGCAGAGAGCAAAAGGCAAAATAAAACAACCCACATAGAAGCTGTAATAAGAGAAAAAAAGAATAATACAACTTTCAAGGAGGAACAGGCCTACAACACTCTCAAGTTCATGAAAGGACTTCTGGCAGACTAAGCCACATGAGAACAAGGTGCAGGAGGCAGCTACCAGCTTTGGACAGTCCCCCATGCTTAAGCCTATTCAAAAGGCTGTTTTTCCCTATCTGCATCAGACTTTCCCTCCTTGGGTAAAGTTTTTTTCTGCCAAGCCTGCCTCCCACAGAACTTCAATGGATGTTTCTCATTGTAGGTCCGAGGTAGACCCAAGTCAAGAAGGGTTGGAAAAAAAAAAGAAACAGCCTTACAGATAAAATACAACCCCAGTATGTTATGCAAGTCTAACACTGGTAACTACAACCCCTGTCCCTAAAGTCACAGCACACTGGATGACATCTTTTCTCAGTTTCAGTGACCTGCAGATGAGATCTTGATAGCAGAAAGCAGGCAGTGTGGCATAACACTCATGCATTTTACAGATGAGGAATAAAGCTAGTAGCTTTTAGAGAAAGAAAAAATTCATAAGGGGCAGGATCAGTGCTAAAAGTTCCTGCCTTCTCCTATCAGACCATAACACAGCTCCTTTCCCTGAAGACAACAGTGGTATCTGCTTCACAAACAGCATTACTACTAATTTCCCTTCTTAACTGTAATATAGCAATGAAGGAAGTTTGTGGTAGAGACTGTTGAAAGAAAAATAAAGATTTTCAGTGGCTTCCAGCCCAAAGAGATATGCCTTTCTGAAACAGGATACTGACATAATAAGATGGCAAAAAGAAGCCTTAACTACCTGCGGGACTCTTTCATTAGCTTTCTCTGATTTTATAGCCATTAGTGTCCTTCTAATGGGAATTTACTGATGAAAGCTCTCTGTACCAACACACGAGACTAACACAATTTTGGAATAAATTTCCAAGTTATCATGATAACTGATATGAGATTTCAGGCATGAGAATATTTTATTTTGAGAAGAAAATATGAAAGTTTAAATGCACTTAAAGATGGAAGAGGGAGTATTAATTATTATTCATATTATTATTATTATTACGGCACAGCTTACAGCTTGCCTCCCTCTTGATGGCCAATATAAATGCCAAGAGACAAAAATTATTGCCTCTAAAATGGTAGTTAAAGGCATAATCTTGGATCCTTTTTTTATTTTAATCACATGAAACTCTGTAGCCTTTGCTGATGGCACAATACATCCTATTACACTTAGGTTGTAAAATTCTATGCTCTGCCTCAGAGAATTTATATCTCTGTATATTATGCCACCCTTCTCTCTCAGCTCTGGTAGACACTGGAGGTAATAATCTTTAAGGACACAGCTGAAATGCTTCTGGTGCTCCACTGAGACCGTCTCAGACATGGGTATCTAACTCTCTAAATTTGTTTCCACTACACCCCAGGTAGCGAGAGAGATTTAAATTGAGGTACCCCAATTAATGAGTACAAAATGTGGTCCATCAAACCATAAAGCACCACACAAACAGAACTTTTTTTAAAAAAGCTACTGTAAGACTCTCTCATTGTGCAAATTAATTTTTAGTCAGTTACCATTTTATTTTCAATTTGGCAAGAAATCAGAAGGCCACATTTTATGCGCTGAGGTCTAGTTGATTTAGAGCTCACTAGGGGAGCTAGAAACACATTTTCTGATATGATCCCAGGGTTTCAAAGGAGATAACAAAGGGATTTGARTTAATTGCCAGCTTCAGGAATCTTCTGTACTCATCCAAACCTTGTTCAAGTGGAAATTTCCTTCTTACTTCTTTGCCAAAGATGATGCAACCTATTCAATGAGCCAAGGCAGACTCTGATTATGATTTCAAGCAAAGAAATAACCAAAAGAAAGGAAGACACATCCAAGGTGAAGAATTGTATGGAGCGGTAGGATGAAGGCAAAACTAAAATAAAAACCAGGGCCTTAGAACAGGCATTTTCAGTTTTAAAGTTTAACCTACTGGAATAGGTTGAATGGAGACATGAGACTTGCAAAACAGAAGCGGGTTTGTCAGACAGAATTGACTGAGCCCTGCTGAGCTGCACTCCTGTTTTCAGGGCCATTATATCCTCCAGGATTATTTAGGCACGTACAGCCAAAGATACCTTTTGACTCACTAAGAATAATCCTTCGCTATTTCAAGTGTTAGCTTATCTTGTCAAAGACTTGGACTTCTTTTGTCTACTATCCTCATATCAGAAGATTGTTGCAAGACTACATCACTTTAATGCTCAGAAATATATTTTTTCCAGTTTCTGCTCTAAATTTATTAATTCCCAGTTTATAATTACTGTGCCAATGTGTTATTTCACATAAATAGGTCCTTTTTTCCCCTAGACTTACCTAGGATATATTTATACCGAGATATGGAGCAATCTTTTTTTTTCAGCCTTCATTTTGCTAGACTAAATAACTCTAATGCTTAAGACCTCCATACAACAGGTTCTCCACTCCCTTGATCATCTGGCTAGCCCCTTGCYAGAGTGTGACCAGGCTATGCAGACTCCCTTCTGTTTTAGTATTTCCACTTTAATAACTTACTCAGGCATGAGACATTGCCTACTGCAGGGTATATGTTTGCATACAATAGTGATTTTATAAAACACATTAACTGCATAAGCAGCTCTGGCAGGGAAAAGGAAATGCACACTGCAGAATATCTACTTATGCAACTAGACAAGTCACTTCTAACCTGAGTCTTCTACATTTCAAACAACTGGCCAACTTGCTACTCTATGCCATGCATGGAAGAGACATCTCGATCTCTCTTTTTTTCATTTCAAGAAATCTTGGATTGAACTCTAATCCAACTCTAATCCTCAAAAGAGGCAAGGAAAAAGAATGAAGTCTCAAATGCCTTTTTAATCTGCACTAAGAATGCCAGTAGACTGAATTTGTAGTCTTTATACATTAACATAGATAAAAAAGAGGAACTAGAAGCATGGAAAGAAAAGAATATAAAACAGAGACAGAGGTGGAGGATTCAGAGCTAAGAGAAGAAAAAGTACAACCTGCATTTAAAGGAGGGGGGGAAGACATGRAAGAGAACACAAAACAAAATGAGGAGAAAGGCCTCTTTCTCTCCAGGTCTTACTCTAATGAGCTACTGTAATCACCACAAAGAGCTAAAGGCTTGTGCCTCTTTGCCCTTGACAACAGAGGCTGGATAATCTTTTCATTCTTACCTATCAGCCATAAGGAGCAAAAACAGTTCAAACAGACAAGTATAGAAGCTATTTCAGATGAGCCCCAAGACACAAACAAACAGAAAATGCGATAAACCAATTTATAAGAAAGCCAGAATCTATATCATTGCCGACTTGAAAGATCCATCTAATTCATATGCCATTTCTTAGATTTCTGCTATTTATTTATCTAAGCCACAGCCACTAAATTCCACACTGCCAGCACATGAGCCATTGAACGGACTTTAGCTCATAGCAGCTATTACCTTTGACTAGATTTTGCTTGTCTGTCCTCAGTGACTGAAATAAAAGCACCCATTTTGTTGCTCTTCAGCTGCCTGTTCTTCTGCAGTCCCTAGCATCCTATCACCTATTGGCTTATTTAAGCATAAATTGCTCTGTTCAAATTTAGCTTGACCTTCACAGAGTCACAGAATCAGTAAAGTTGGAAGGGACCTCTGGAAATCATCAAGTCCAACCTCCCCACTCAGCAGGGTCACCTAGAGCATGTCAGACAGGGTTGCATCCAGGCAGGCCTTGAAGATCTCCAGAGAAGGAGACTCCACAGCCTCTCTGGGCAACCTGGTCCAGGGCTCTGTCACTCTCACAGGGAAGAAATTCCTCTGCATGTTCAGGCAGAACTTCCTGTGCTTCAGTTTGTGCCCACTGCCTCTTGTCCTGTCACACGGGACAACTGAAAAGAGTTTGTCCCCGTCCCCTCGACACCCTCCCTTCAGGTACTTGTACACATTGATAAGATCCCCCCTCAGTCTGCTCTTCCCCAGGCTGAAGAGGCCCAGCTCTCGCAGTTGTTCCTCATAAGGCAGATGCTCCAGCCCTCTGATCATCTTCACAGCCCTACACTGGACTCTCTCCAGTAGTTCCATGTCTCTCTTGTCCTGGGGAGCCCAGAACTGGACACAGGACTCGAGATGAGGCCTCCCCAGGGCTGAGTAGAGGGGCAGGATCACCTCCCTCGACCTGCTGGCAACACCCTTCCCAATGCACCCCAGGAGACCATTGGCCTTCTTGGCCACAAGGGCACATTGCTGGCTCATGGTCAACTTGTCACCCACCAGCACTCCCAGGTCCCTCTCTGCAGAGCTGCTCTCCAGCAGGTCAGCCCCCAGCTTGTCCTGGTGCCTAGGGTTATTTCTCCCCAGATGCAGACTCTGCATTTGCCCTTGTTGAACTTCATGAGGTTCCTCTCCACCCAGCTCTCCAGCCTGTCCAGGTCTCTCTGAATGGCAGCACAGCCCTCAGGTGTGTCAGCCACTCCTCTCAGCTTGGTATCATCAGCAAACTTGCTGAGGAGGCACTMCRTCCCCTCATCCAGGTCGTTGATGAAGAAGTTGAACAGGATGGGACCCAGTACTGAGCCCTGGGGGACGCCACTAGCCACAGGCCTCCAACTGGGCTCCACGCCACTGATGACGACCCTCTGAGCTCTGCCTTTCAGCCAGTTCTCAATCCACCTCACTGTCCACTCATCTGACCCACACTTCCTGAGCTTATCTAGGAGGATGCTATGGGAGACAGTGTCAAAAGCCTTGCTGAAGTCAAGGTACACAATACCATCCAGCACAATTCACACATGCACTTTAATTTTCTGATGTATTCCAAATAAGGTGTTTGGGCCCCAAGTTGCATTTTTGACAAACAGCTTTTCTAAATTTGCTCCTCCTGTTCCAATTGTTTGAAATCATGCTTGACCATATTTCCTTCTTCGATATAGCTACTGAAGACACTTTGGATCTTCCAGAAAAACATGCTGCCTCCTCTTTTCTTTGGATTTTTTTCTAAAAACCATTGAGTTTGGGAAAAAAAATGTTTTTTAAAAAAAATTCCTTCATTGTAGCAAAGGCAGACATAAGAATGGAAGGGAACCAATAAAAAAGAAACACCAAAGGAGCTGAAATACGTTTGCACTCCCAGCGCATCATTTTGGCAGATAAGAGTGCTATCTGACTTTTACCTTTTGAAAGAACTCAGCTGTTTCCCTGATAAAGTACGATAATCATACAGAAATGGACAGGGTTGCAATTTTTTCAAACGACTGGAGAAACTGCAGTGCTGTGCTGAATGAATAACTAGGAGAAAAGAGCACTTCCCAAAGTTCAAATTCACTCATTCCCAACTCTCTTCTCACTTACAAGAATATAAGTAATAAATAAGAGATGGTCAATTATTTTTATTAACCCACAGCATTCATGTATTGAGTGAAGCAGCTACTGAGTTTTCACATTTGCACTGTGAAAGCTCTATCTACAGGGTTTCTGCTCAGGGTTTCCCAGTTAGCAGAATTAGCTTTTCTTCTGCCTCCCTGTATTTCCTCTGCTCGCTCACCATAAAAATCACATCTGTTCCACTCATATTCTATACCCAGTAAAACTGTTCATCTCTTTTCCCAGTTCACTCATTCATCTGGATGTTACTTTCCCTTCCTGCCTTCAGCTACTTGATTTTTACTGAGCTCTTCTTTTACTGATATCTTCTTATCCTCCTTGCTCCCACTGCTCAGGTAGGTGCCGGACACCTCAACAAGCATAGAGTACCACTTAAATATCATAAGGTAGTGAGTGTGTATGTAGGTGTATATACATATATAAAAATACTTTTTCCTTCCTCTCCAGTAAAATCTCACTTTCTGTGAGCCCGAGCCTGCTGTCACAACTCAGTTGCAAGGGAAACTCAAGAGTGACAAAATCCTCCTTTTCCACAATGCGAAAACAGGTCTCTCCAATTCTCCTGTCTTTAAATTATCTCCTTTCAGCAGAGCTTGTTGTGATCCCTGCTCAGTTCCCCAAGATGTTCCCGAGAAGACAGGAATGTTTCTCTCCAATTCAAATGAGCCCATCAGGCATGGACCTTCGTTAAGAGACGCCAAAAAGCTGCCAGCACCAGCAGCATCACTGCTTGTCCTCAGTGCCTTTTGGAGGGGAACTTGCCTGCTGTAAGGGCTGCAAGGATGAATCTCAAGCAGTTAAAACCACTATTTAGAAAATCAGAGACTGAAACTGCATCACGTTCTTTGGCAAGCAGCAGTAACTAAATGAGTTTGTGTCCTGCATATATACACAGATAGCAATTCAGTGGGGGTGCTTAAACTGGGCAGGTCTACAAGAGGAGTCAGCACAGAAACGCTGAGTGTGGTGCACATCATCCCAGCCAAGAGCTTCCCCTCACCTGCCTTACTGCTCACACATTTAAAGGAGGTTCAGAGTTTTTCCTGAGCTGTCTAACTAAACTTGTTACTCCTGGCTTGGAGCATGTTTTATGCACTATTCTATTGAAACACTTCCAAAGCCAATCCCAAAATAAGATGCAGTGCTCATCTGGAGCATAGGCAGCTAACATTTCACATGTCCAGAAATGTACTCACGTTCTCGCCCACATGTCCAGCTCTTCATCCAAGTAGGTCTTAACTTTTTTTGGCTCGAGCCCAAGAGAATTCCCAGCAAAGTATACGCAGCTTTCATCACCATTCACCAGGCTCAGATCAGCTGTGGAGGAAAACCACAGACAACATGTGAGAATGCACAGAGGAAAGACGGAGGAAGCAGTCATCCACAAGCACTGTCATCATGAGACGAGAGGCTGTGGAGATGCAATATCCTTACCTCCCTCCCAGGACACCATACAGGTGACTCTGATCAAGGGCTTGGGGGTGAGGACAGCAGGGCAATTTGCAGTCCTCCTGCAATTTGTGGTCAAGATCATCTATCATCTGTTTTAGAGCTAGTGTGACTTCAGGTAGCATGAAACTCTAGAGCTATAGCGAAACAACCACCAGTTTTGCCCCAAGGACAAGTGAAGAGTGAAGAGGAAGCATATTCCAGACCAGTCTATTCACTTTTCTTCCATCATCAGTATATTCATACTCTGAGTCATGTAACTACTGGAATCATACTTTTAATAAAAATTAAGACTGGAAAAATCTATGTCTTTCATCTAAGTTCTACCTGCCTGATTGAATCACTGTTTAGAAAAAAAAATGTAGGCATTGCACAGAATATTTTGAGTCTCAAAAGTTCTCATCTTGTCAGCATATATTGTGCATGGCACATCATGTCATCATCTGAGATGAGGAGGAGGAAATTTATGTTGACAAATCCTTTCAATGATTAGGAGAAAAGCAAGGCGCTGGAAACTTTTAATAGCTCTAGTGAGGTTCTGAACAATCTAATTACCCTGCGTCATCATATGTCAATCCAAATACTGCCTTTCTCCATTATTTCTCGTGTTAGAGATTCTTGGAGGGACAAACAATGATGACCTTCTAGAGGCAGTAAGCAATTTGCATTCATATATACATATACTTAAAACTGTATTTTTCATAAACATCACTGATATGCCTCAACAGAAAGATCAAATGAATGTGTTAAGATAGTACTAGAAATAAATTATAAGATTGCATTTCTTTCTGTGAAAGTTTCATGTTACAGCAGTAGAAAAAAAAGATTAGATGCCTGGAAAAGGTCTCTTACTACGTTTTACACTAAACAATTACTAACTTCATTGAATCTCACCAGAAACACATTTTTCAGAAGTATAGACAACTTAGGTAATTTCTTAATTAAAGCTTAGAAGCTTTTAGAAAGCATATGTCAGAGAGCAATTTTAGTCTAATATGTTCTACAGATACTTTGTCTGGTTTCCATCTGTATTCTAATATGAATGAAAACAGAAAGGCATAAATATTATCCATGCTCCTAAATTGGTTCTATTAACAGTTCTTTTGCTATCAGGAAAGATAATAGTGCCTCACTGGGAATACAGAGAGGGACCTTTGCTCAAGAATTCAGAGCTGTAAATCTCAGTAATACTCTGTAAATCCCAATCAAGCATTAAAACAGGTAATGAATTATAAGCAAATTAGCTTTTTTTGCCACAATCCTCTCCAAATAAAAATTCCTATTGGGTCACTGTTGCAGAAAGCCAGCGTTACCTGCTGGTAAATGTGTTTTTCTACTTTTACATCTATTACTTTGAATATTCTTTTTTGAGGGTATGTTATCAACTCTATATTGGGCTGTACTCTTTCTTTTTCACAAAATGCTGTTTATTTCTTCCTCTCTGACATCATTAAAAGGCTCATTCTGAACCACTGCTGCTTCTCAAACTACACTCATTTTTTGGTGCCATCGTCATCATTTCACCGCTTCTCCAGACCAACATGTTGTTATGCTCTAACATTTCCTCAGACTTTGTTATATTCCTTACAGTCAAGCAGTAGTATTCTTAGACTACCACTTATCTTTCCACAAATTACTCTACCCTCATTTCTCATAGCATTGGCCCTTCTTATTTCTGGAGGCACTGTAGYTGACAAGGAACACATACTGAGATGTTCACGACCAGTGGCAAATAAGTACAGCTAATAAAGAGTGCAAAATAGTGAATATATATATATATATTTAAATGCATCTTTAGAGCAGCCTAAATATAAACATGCATGAACAATATTTACATTAATTAGATAAATGGTTTTCATATGTACTCAGATTCATGCTAACTGGTCAGATCTAGTAACCTATACTACTTTGCATAGCACTAAACCCAGTGCTCTACATTACACTTAGAAATGTGCTTCTAGCCCTCTTAAAATCTCAAAAAAGAACATGTGTTTTTTCAAAAATATTCAATCCAAAAGGGAAGGACAGTCTTTATTGTCTGGAAAGGAGGGACTGTATCTGCTTACATATTACTTGAGTCCTGTTACTTGAAGAATAGGAGATCCCATTTTCTTACCTCCCTAAGCCCCTCCACAAAGCACCAGATTTATTAGATTAATATGACCTTTAACCTTTTTTTCATGGAAATACAGTTCAACACTTCCACTCTGGGATAGCTTTTTATTTCAAAGAAGTCCAAATAATGCTCTATTCTTTTACAGGATGGAAAAAAAACCCCACAAGTAGCCTTAGTTTGGTGATTTGAAGCCTGACTGCCAGCTGCAATCCAGTCATTCCTGCCTCCAATTCTAATCCACAGAAAACAAACAACATTGAAAATTTCTTCATTGAACTGCCAATAAAGTATTTTCCAGTTTCCTCACTCTTCAAGTTCTACTGACATCCTTCCCCCTTGCTCACCTGAGCCCACCTCTCACGCTTGCCCACAGCATTACAGAAAAATCTGCCGCAGAATTAATCTGCTCAAGGGTTTCACTTGACTGATGCAAAAAACTCTGCAAACAGCTGTTACAGTTTGGAAGTTGATAGCCAAATTAAACTATTCTGATTTTTAAAATATTTTTATGTACATAATCTTACAGTTTTCTCCTACAGATGTTCTCATCTACTTCATGTAAGGCTACATTTTAAAACCTCATTGTAATGTTTTATGTAAATATATAAAGAATATTTGATGGCTAATCTCTGTAATGACATTTATCTTCAGAAGCATGTTATCTAGGATCCGCTCCCGTACTAAGATAAATGTCATAGGAGATCAGTCTCTATCATACACACAATGTAAATATATATATATATACATATATATATATATATACACATATATATATATATATATTTACCCCTGCTGTTTTTCAGCAGGAAAGCTGTTTCTGATAACAGTTGAAGCAAGGAAAAGACAGGCAGGGTGAAAAAAAAGAAGAGGAAAGAAAGAAAAAAACCCTCAATTTGGGAACACAAGAATGATRGGTTCTCTACCCTGTTCAACCTGTACTATTATGCAGGTCACTAATCTCCACTAAAACATATATATCCACAGCCTTTAGGCCTAAATATTATAGTCACTGAAAGATAAAGCATACATCCATAGCCTTTGGGTCTGAATATTATGGTAATTGAAGAACAAAAATGTAATGGAGGTTGGAAAGGAAGCGATGGATATCATCACAAGGGTATCAAATCAGGGAAAAACACACAGATATAGGTGCACAAGCAGCAASATACTGCTGGTGAAGACTGGCTGCAGGGCCGATACTCTGCTTGAGCTGGATCTTCATGGAGCAGCTGGAATAACCGAGGACGTACACAGGCCAACGGGAGCTATCACCCAACATCCCRCCAGCACGGTGCGGTCCTCAGGCCAGCACAGCGCTGGAGACTGTGCTGAGCAGCCCCACGCCGGCCACAGAGTAACTTGCGTGCAGAGTAGTCCTGCCCAAACGAACAGACGGGGTTCAGGAAAGCTGCCTAAACCCRCTAGGAAAAATCATTTCCTCTACATAGGGCAAGCACTTAGCTTAAATATCTGCAGTGCGTCCAATCCTGCTCCAAACAAACAGCAGAACTCAAGGATTTGAATGAGAAGAATGAACCACTACCTGCAGTACACAGAAAACTAAGATTTATCATGTACATAAGCAGAATACGTCACCAACGTTCGTCATTGCTAGGGAGGGAGAGCGCCAAGGTAAAAATACTTTCAAAACCATCCAGGAGCTCAGGCAATCGCTGCTGTTTTGTGATGGATCCTTACCAAGCAATTTGGCCACTACATCTGCAGTTTCTGATGCATCACCCTTTCCAGAAAAACTCTGCAGAAAGTTATTTCTATGCCTATTAGAAAATGGAAATACTTTGCAGAGAAAAGTTCTCCTAAAACAAAACTATCTTTTTTTCCCTCATTAATTTTTAATAGATGCTTGCTAATAAGGAGAGAAAGCAGAGATTGGTTACGTCTACCMAAATTCATGATCTAAGAAATAGTATGACGTCCCTTCAGCTTCCAGCATGCCAGGATCAGGGCACTCAGCATGGCCCCAGGTTTTGGACCCTGCTCCCTGTGCAATGCAGCAAAGTGAGTCGTTCAACAAAACCCAAAAGGATCACTACCTAGATCAAAAGCACCCCTGTCCCTGTACCCAGGCAGGCCACACACTCCTTGAGAAACAAGCTACAGACTGAATAAGGCAGAAAAACATTTTTGTGTAGCTATATTTAAGCCACGCATGGTTATCTATTCATAGGCAATTCATGAGTGAAGTAGGGGGGAAAAAGAAAAATCTTCAAATAACAGCTTCATTATGAATTATTTGCTCAGATCAATTATTTGTTCTGAGGCGTAGTCTTCCATTAGGCCCTCAGGAAGAAAGTCATCTCTACTACTAGCAATAAGACATAAATGTTAATATAATCTATCTGCCGTCTCTTTCATTAACTRAAATAATTGTAACTAGATAGATAATACCAAACTATATTATACCGAAGAAGCAAGCTCCACACTGAGTTCTTAGCGACATTGCAGTTTCRAGCCATTAGATAGAAATGCTTTTGCCTATGATTTTCAATCAGTCACTATATTGTTCAAAGCAGCTGACTGACAGCATAAGCACCACGTAAAGTACTGCATCCTCGCGTTTTATTCAGGACGGGAATGASAGCGTGAAGCTTTCGGTACTAGAATAAGTTGATGGATTGATTTAGCAACACCAGAGACATGCTGTGCTCCGATATGACTGCAATTGCTCAATTACCTCGTAAGTGACGGTGATTTCCAAAGATTTGTGATAATCACATGCAGAAGATGCAACCACCCTCCCCCCCGTTTCTTCACCACCTTCCCTCCTCCCTCCCCCCATAATTTTAATTCTCACTTGGAGGCAGATCCTTGACTTTTGGGATATAGAAACATTCACGAAGGTGCTTTAACTCATCTTCTTCATCTAAGTGAAAAGCGAGTTTCTCGTCGGCTGGACGGCATCCGAGCTGCGAGGCAGTTCGCTCCAGAAAGGCTGCTGGAAACACAGGGGAAGACGGGTCCATGTTCAGGTCATTCAGTTTCACCTTAAAACGAGAAGCGCCACAGTTTAAATTCCACCGTATGCGCATTCACTAGCAGCTGATAAGCAGCCACTAAAGCCACCTCATTCAAGACAGAAATTTATTTAACTTAAAGCTCTCAAAAAAAAAAGTGAAATATTTGAATAGCRTGGTAAAACTGATCAGTTCAAGTATTTCGAAGGCAACACCTTGCAGTAACCCCCCAAAGACCTTCTCCCCCCGCAGACGCAACGCTGTCCCCTTTCTAAGCAGTACCGGCAGCTCCCGAGTTTTACCACCAGGCCGGTAGCGGTTTTAAACGCTCAGGCATCGTTCACGGTTTCTGGATGTCAGGGCAGCAGCGATGTTCCTGCAACCCACGCTCCTGAGGWGAGCTGGTCAAACCTCCAGCTTCTCTTTCCTTACCAAACCGAAGGGGGTGCTTGGGTATACCCATGCCCATGTACAAGGGGCAGGGCAGGGAGGGTACAGATGGCAGACAGACGCGATTAGAAACATAGCTTGCAAGACCAGGACCGTGAAATATTTCATTCTAGCCACATACCAAATATCCCCAGTTTTAGCTCCTTTTTTCTTTAGGAAGGAGAGAAGCACAAGTCAAGCTGCAGATGCAACAGACTGTATTTTCTAAATAAAATCCAAAAYTGCAACTGCAAAATCTACAAGCTCATTGAGCTTTATAAAAGTATTTCCATAGCTGTAATGTTCAGAAACACCATTGTGTTGAAGATAGCATTGGTGCAGTTAGCTTTACAGGTCTTACAGTCTGTACTTTAGGGCAAAGTTTTGCAGTGCTTCCGTGCTGCCGACGGGAGCTGGAAGGCTCATTCGGGCACTCAGTGTTTTCCYTAATTCAGGAAACTAGACAGACTGTGCAATATTCTATACCTTTCTAACATGCCAAAGCATTTTGGTGCAAATTAAYCCTGGGTATTTTTTCTTCTTCTTGCCTGTAGAGTTCCATTAAATTCATTCAGCTAGTAAGAAACAGAGCTAATTAAACATTTTAAAAAATGCGGTGTTGCACAGAATTGACTATCCTGTTCCATACAGCTTGAGATAAGATATGTATAAGAGTTAGAGACTTAAGGACATAGRCAGAAATAAGACATAAGCATACAACATGAAATCTATAGCCACAAGAGAATATAGCATTTCCCTCACTTCTGAGGGGCAACTTTTTTTTTTCTTGAAGCCAATAGCTTACTACAGATAGTTATCCCGAAACAAGCTGTASAGAAAACAACAAATCATTGTACGGGTTACAGTCAGCTGAGGAACGCATTCCTTGTCACTTAACATAGATCAGATTGGGGTAGAGAATGGGTTCCAATAGTCAGCATGTAGTTATGTTCCAAATTATAAGTGTTTTTAAAGATTAAATCCATGACAACAAAAAATTAAACATAAGGATAGATTGCTCTCTTCCCCCCTGCACCCCCAAATGTTGATATTTGCTGGGGGCTGGCACAAACAAGAGCTTAATTTACACATACAGGGAGGACAATAGCCACTGATCACAAATAAACCCTAGTGCTAATTATCCTTAGCCTTATCCATGCTAATTAAMACAAACTTGTATACACTCTGGCCAAATGGGCGGCATGATGCTAGCTACTACCTTGTCCAGTTTGTTGACAKTCAGTTTATGACCACAGTGCTTCCTCCCACCCCAGCCCTAAACAGCAGTTCCTCCTCTCCCACCGGCACACCCACTGACAGCAACATGCCAGAAGATCTTCCAGCCAGCAGGTTCCATTTAGCTGATGGTCACCTTTCTTGCAGGGGTGTTAGAAATGTCCTGCTGTAYTGCCAGCTCCACCCATTCATCCTTATCACCTCTTCAGAGAGGAAAGTGGCAAAAAAAAGAGGAGATATTTAAACAGCTTGGGTCTCGGACTTTTTTCAAGGTGTCTAGGTGGCTACGATTAGACAAACAGGATGACACTGGAGAGCCAAAGGGAACCGGTGTATCCAGCCGATCAGCTCCTGAGGGGCTGTCACCTCTGGCAAGCCTTGCTACTGCTATAATAGAGCTGCCAGCTCCTGAAGGAATGGCTTTTCAGCTCTTCCGCAGCTGAGGGGCCAGTCCGAGGCTCCTCCTCYGTCAGCTCCTCTTCTAGGGCAGTGGTAGCAACATCTGCACCACTCTTGTCGTCAGAAGTTCATTAACCTTCTGGCTTCATTTGATAGTCATCAAGGAAGATAGCTCAGAGATATCTATTTCYTCCAACAGATGTTGTAAAACACCTAGAAAAGTGAGCTAGGTCCACAGACACTACGCACACCAATAATACTGGCACCTTGTTATATTACTGTAAGCTAACCTAGGTTTCGCCTCTCTAGACTACACATTCTAAGGACCAAAGGGTTTATTTTCAAGCAATCTTGGAATTAGCACTTGGAAATTACAACTACCTCTCATTTCCATATGCTTCCTTGTTTGTGTTGCCACACTAGCGTAGAAGGCCCAATCTAAAGGCATTACAAAGGCATGTCAAATACTCTGCTCCTCTATTTATCTAATGACCATTYAATAAAAACTATGCAAACAGGATTGAAATCCCCAGTTGTCAGCTGTCCCTGGGCGCCTGGTCCCTACGATGAGGCTCTGCAGCATCAGCATTGCAGTCCCCAATGTCCTTTACTGGCTACAGCCTACAGGAAAGGTCCAGGACCCTCTTACAGCTTTGCCAGTTAGCCCCAGAGGCCAGCRCAGGCAATGCCAGCTAATTTCCCTACAGTTTATGACCAGAAGGTGCTTGAAGGATGCTTTGGYACACAGCAGATGCCTCTCATTGGGGCTACAAGTTCTTTGCTTTACATTGTGYGAACACAGTGCAGCATCCTACCATTTGACTTACTATTCCCCATTTTTCAGTAAGGACAGAGTTATTATACTGGATTAATGACTATCATATTGCAGGTCATCAGCTGACCTGTCTGGCAAGCATAGATGGTTTTTGTTTCCATTTGAGGCCTGACCCAAAACCCACAGAAGTCAGTAGGTGTCTCTTTATTACACAGAGATTTCTGGATCAGGCTTTTGGTTCCTTATCACCGCTGTATTTTGCTCCATCTGATCAATGGCTTTCCTTTATTATGATTCTTATTTATATTATATTTTGACAACAAATATAATATTAAAAACAAAGATTGAGAAGCTAAAAATGATTAAGTGCTCAGAGGTATCTGATTTAATACAAACATTATGAAATAAGATAAAACTACTAAAATAAAATCAATCAAAATCCTATTGAGGAACGAAATCCAGARATCCATTTCTGGGGCCAGAATAAGAAAGTACTTTTGTCCTTAGAATGGGAATTGGGCTTYATATAGATGAAAAAAAGTTTTTCTTTTTTAACCTTTATGGTTGACATCATGGCATTTTCTTAATTGCTACAGAATGAAGTCCCTTACAATTATTTTGCAATAATTTATGAGTCATTCATTAATTTCTACATGCAGAGACAATACCTCTGTATGAGAATAGAACAACTTTATTTCACCCAATTATCTTCATTTAACTGCTAAGTATATTCTCTATCCTCTTCAACTTAATATTCAGACCCACCAATGCAAACGTTCTTCCCACCTTGATAAACATGGTTTCTTATCAGGATTTTTGCCATACAACTCAGAGTAAAAGTAATCAACATTTTAAGAGAAGCACCTGGCCTCCACCCCCTCCTCTGGAGATTAAAAAAAAAAGTTAAATAAGCATTCAGTTGTTTTCTTCCTTTCCCCAAAATTTCCTGATGCTGTTTGGCTTTAAAGATACAGATTATGTGAAGTCAGCTTTTTGCCCCCTCCCCCCC
>NW_028185095.1:298900-301933 GCF_003343005.1 Rhea americana | reverse complement strand
CTGGGCTGTGTTTTGCTTTTCCGTGGCTTGCTCTCAGCCCAGCCCCGCTCTCCTGCTCCTCRTTTCGTTCCCCCTCGCGCTCGCCCAGCTCCCCACCTCCCGGCACGTGCAGCGCTTCGGTGCAGAGATCTCACCCAYGACTGCGGGCCACCTCCCGCTTTCCAGAAGGATGCACGCAGCTGGAATTAAACAGGCTGGGAAAGCAGTCGTCATTATATATATTTTATCAGCACAGATATCAGCTCGCCTGTTTCGCTTCCCTTTTTAAAGCTCTAAAAGATGACGGATGAGAAATAGCCAGAYACAAATGACACCAACGTCTGGGCAGCTATTCCTGTTTTGTCCTTTATGSATAATTCACTGACTAAATAGAAAAGAATTGTGTGAATATTAACAAGCCATCTTATCAAACTTACACAGAAAGGTCCATTAGGTTTAATTATAAGAATGATTATCTGAACTATTTTTAGATCCACTTATTATGCTTTTATAGATCTGCTCTCTGCCTAGAATTGTCTCATGATGTCTTTATTTAAAAAGAAAAAGAAACAAAACTGCTGTAAATACCTCTTACCCCCTTTTAAGCATTTTCCTTAAATAACCCAAGGATTTACTCACAGTCCTTCTACCCAACACAGTGCTGACACAGGCACACAGCGAATCTCTGCTTAAAAGCTGTATCAGTATCTTCAGGGGAAAAAAAAAAGTTTATCATGAAAATAACAGGTCCTGCCCTTCCTGCCCTCCAATAGCTGCTTACCAGGTTGCTAAACGCTGCTCGGCCCACAGACCTTTGACATTTTCAGGTGTCCGTTCTCAGATGAACGGCTTGGAGGACGGAGGGGGTGTGCACACGCATGGATACACGCTCACAGCATAGGGCTGGCTGTCAAAATACACCCACTGCAAGCACCAGTAGCACTGCTGGATTGAAACTGCTTTAAAAAAAACAAACATCAAAAAATACAGAATTGCACGCAGTGTAAGGGCTCATTCTCCTCCCAATCTTTACGCTTTTGTGAGAACCATTTTGCAGRAGGAAGTTCCCTTATATATTTAAAAAAAAAAAAAAGGCCCAGAGCAACACTCACTCTAAATTTTCTTCAGGTTAAATACACTTCAGTGGATTTGTTTAAATTACAGAACTGTAGGGAGAGAAGAAACTCTCAATATTCATTGCCTGCCCGACAGACACACAGCAGCAAACACAACTGTATAATTAAGCGAGTAGCACAGCAGAGTGTCACAGCTGCAGCRGGGGAATGTGACAGAGCAGAATTGTAATAAACACCGTTACTTAGAGTAATTTAGGCACATATTGACCTTAACATTGAGAAGTGATTCAGTGTTAAAAGTAATTTTACATATAAAACTCATCTTTCCCCTCCGGGGYGAAACCACGTTACCCTGCAGCCGGCAGCCGCTCCGGGGAAGGAGGAAATGCTCAYGCAAACACCCAGCGTAGCGCAAAGCGGCGGCCGTCACGTGTCTGCTCTGCAGACTCTGACCTGCACATCAGCTCGGCATGTGACCCCTGTTAACCAAAAGCCACATTTATCACTATTTTTACCTTTTCCACTGCAGGCTAATTAAACACTTAWATTAAGAATGTATCTTTCTCCAACAGAGCACTGGAATAGGACTGCAGTCAATTATAGCAAAAGGGGGTTTGAACCAAACTCTTTAGGCTTGGCGTGAGAGGAGAGGGGTAGAAACATCAACAGACACACCAGACCCAGCTCTGCAGAGCTCTCATGATCAGCAGCAGCCTAGCAGGTTCCCCAAGAAAAGTATCCCTCAGTGGCTATTAACAAGGGGAGAGGGTTTAGACACAGCAGCAGGGCAAATCAGAGCGGAAAAAATAAAAAATAGGGAGAAAAAAAAAGTGAAGAAATGCATCAATAACATAACAGCTAGAATTGTCAGCAATGTTAGCAACAGCAGTAGACTGCACAGCAGATGGAGCAACTGGAATTTACATGAGGCATGGAAATACCTCATGGTACCAGCTTGGAAATAGAAAATTTAGAGTTTAAATTAGAGAAGCATATAGAGTCTATACTCCCCTTCACTCTCCCATAAACATTATCTYGTACTACTCATGCATTCTTAGTCTGCTCCATCCCCTCCAAGCTARATCCATTCCTACACACAGCACAGTCATATGAAAGCAATAATTTCATTTTTGTCTCTAGTCAGCCTCCAAAGTGTCAGGAGAAAGAGAAAAAAACCTACAGCAGGAAGAGATAAATGGGCAAAGGGGTCCAAGAGGTAACCCTSAATTAAAATTGTTAAGCCATGTTTCCAGTCTGGGTCTCTCCAARCAAAGAATCCTGCAATAATACTTGTTTAAAATCTAGACTTCTATTTTCAGTATTTGGCACTYCAGAACTGAAACATTKCAYTTYYATTSCTAGSAATRRAARTGMARAGTTTTGAGTCAATATTAATCTCTRTTCCCCAGTTCATGTAGCACTCATACCTCATTTTTCACTGCAAAATGATTTTTTKKGGATTTCTCTCCATCTTGTTTGTTTCCCTAGTGGGAAACTGGACCGCTGTTCAAGAGACATTGTACCTCCAGGAGGAAATCAGGTCGAGAAAGAGTGGGAGGTTGAGGCACTTCCAAGTGCCTCAACTGAAGCCAGAAGGAGCCAACATCAAACTCATCCAAAAATAGTATTTATGTCTTGTTTGGTTCTCCGCCTCACATTAAAGCAAACTGAAACACAACATCACATTTCCCATGTGCCCTTGAAAAGAAAAATACAAGAATACTAAAGTGTAGATTTTCCCAAATGCATTTTTTTTCTACAAGTATCTTGAGTTTTGTCCTTGATTGTCAACAGCAGCAGAAAAGCAGCTGTGTCGGCAGAGGCAGACTATCTTTTTCTGCCTTTACATGACAGTAAGAATTTTGACCTCTTCTTCTCAGTTACTCTTCTCTCCTCCTTGGATGGGATGAAAGAGAAACAAAGGCAAAATCTTTGCCCTTGAAGCCAAGGCTCAAAATAAGCCACTATGTCTCACAGA
>NW_028185095.1:0-298791 GCF_003343005.1 Rhea americana | reverse complement strand
CAGCCCAAGAAGGAGGCAGAAAGCCCACTAGGGCCAGCCCCACCGTGACCATCTTGCAGGAGCAGCCAGGAGAGCACCTGGAAAGCAGAGACATTTGACAATTCAATGAAGGAATATAATACATAAATAAATAATAAAAAAAATAAGATAATAAATAAAGGTCTGCAGCTTTGTGGGAAGAAGAGCTTGGCATGCCTAGGTAACTSAGGGTTGTATGAGGAATGCACAGGGGAGAGAGAATTAAGAGGCTGTAAAGGAAAGCTCATTCCTCATCCAAGCAGCTTTCCAAAATCAGTCTGAGGTGCTTAACAGCACTAAACCAAGTACCACAAGACCAGGCTACAAGTGTACTACGAGACAGCTTCTTCTCTTCTCTCTTCTTAACTGTTTTCTGTCTTCTCCTGCCATTTGCCACCGCTGCTCCAGGCTCACCWGAGCCCATCCAAGCCCTGGCAATGACAACCGTGTTCCCATACTGGGGGATTCCACRAGATCCACACTAGAGGAGCACGGATAAAACTCACGTTGAATTTGTCACTCTGACAAAAACACACACTTCCTTCTCCAAACAGACAGCAAAAATAAACAACCAAGTGTGCCCTGTAGCACATCCATCCTGTGCTATGCAGGCAGCGRGGACACATGGCTCATCGGGTCAGCAAACGTTGCTTTGACATAGTTACTCCAAAGTGTTCTTGCTGTCGAAAGGGTAATGCCATCTAGTAAATGATGAAAGATCCTCTTTAACTGTAAGAGGCAGGTCTTACCAAGGATAAGATGGTCCAGAAGACAGGAAAATACTGCAATTTTTATCCCCAAAAAAGAAAGAGCAATACAAGGATGTGCCCAAACAGCACACAACCGTGCCTGGGGCACAGAGCTCTGGTGCACAGATGCTTTGAAAAACTAAAATTGTCTATAGTCAGAAAGTAAGGCCCACAGCTATTTTCAAAGTGTAAAATCTGCACATTTTACCTGATAAAGATGTAACGCACATCAGCCTGGGAATAATACTTGGTAACCAGCAGCAKAAAAACTTTGGTCTGTCAGGCTTGCTAAACCTACCAGGCTATTGCTTTTGCTTTCTTCCTCCTGCTATCTCCAAGTCTTCCGTGCTCTACCTGAAAAAGCTGCCCTCTACCTCTAGGCAGGTTTAAATCCYATTTGATCAGGATTGTCTGCACCTGCTCTCACTTACCTCTTCCTCCTCCCAGCCAGACCTTAAAGAGCTATCCGCTCCTCCTTGAATGAGCTAGAAGTGAAGATATGTGTTTTTGCCTCTTTGCATCATTCTGGTTGTCTGCTTCTAATGTTGAGTCTGGTTCAGACTGAAAAATTGATCCCAGTTTCTCAATCCATTTAACATCACCCTGGTTTTCCCTGCGTAAAGTTGCCTGCTTGCTCTCTACACTTATGATTCAGGTTTTGATTTACAGAGGAGTTTGTAGTAGCTCTTTTTAAATTATTGGTTTCCTTTTGGGTGGCAGAATTGAGCTTCTAAAATCTTCTTGCTTGTCTGATGCACTTTTCTCACTTTTTCCTTTAGTCAGACTGCTAGGCACACCTCCTTAGATACAAATGTATTTTCCCCTGTTATGTGACCTGCTCCTAATCTTGTTTTTCTTCATGCTCTACAACAGTAATCATTTGCATTTCTTTCTGAGTATTTATACACAGAATTTGTCCTCTAAGGTCTATTTTTAAAGTAGACTATGAAAAAAAAATGAATAGAAATAAGAAATTATTTCCTTTTCTCCAATAACATCTAGAGAGAAATATTTCACCARTGCACTAATACTAGAAATACCAAAAGTGGGACAATAGGGGACTCAGGGTCAAATGATTCCCAGTAAAGAAAAACAAGAACAGTAAACCCCCCTGGCTCTTATATGTAGTTTTTGATAACTCCGTGGTATCTGTGACAGCAAAAGAACATTTTTGTATAGATGAAACTTCCATGTGTCTCCCAGAGTTAGCTGCTACTAATAAAAGATTGCTGTCTTTCTGATGCCCTCTGTCCACACTTCCAGATGGAATGCACRTATACATATATTTTAAAAACCTCTTGCTATAAGGAATAGCTTATCACTGTTGTTTAGCTTAATGTTCTGCTAATGATAGGGCTTTTTTTTAACCTCCTTTAGTCAAATATAGGTTGCATATTTTACTCTTTGAATACCCTGATTATCAGCCTCAGTATGACTTTGTAAAGTCTGAAGTCATAATGAAATATTAGATTATSCAGATTAATTTTCTGTCTACCGTATAACCACCACATTTTATTCTTCTCTTTAGCTTCATACACTTTGGCTAAGCATAGCTTCCAGTTTTGAAGACAAGAAAAGATTATATGAATTCATCATTTTTCTTATTTACATATTCTGTCTGTCCCATATGTATTTTAGGTTGGTTTGCACAGCCCTTCCTTCCAGGGAGCAGTGAATTTCTATGGTCAAAGAACATAGAAGAGCTRTATTTTGTTTTCATAAATCAGAGATTTTCAAAGCACAGTCAAGCAGCAGGATGAAAATAGTGGCATGTGCGGCAATCTGGTTCACTAAACCATGGTGGTAAGAGAAGCTGAAGAGAAGGAGGCTGTTGTTAATAAGCAGATATTCCTTCTAGATTTTCCACTGGAAAAGTGAATCGCTTCTTTTATGTCTGAGGACCTAAGGGGATCTGACAGAAGGAAACAGCTCTGGAGGCCTGGGGTGATCATCTCTGGTGGCAGATCCTCAGGATCTCAGACACAAGCGTTTGTAACATCCAGCCCTGGCTTATCCAGGGCTGCAGTGATAGTCAAGKACGTAAAAATCCCATCCAAACCACAGAAAAATACTGCTATCATAGCCAATTCCCCGCTGCAGATTGCACTGCTGGTCACTAGGCGAGGCAGTTACGGGGCTGGTTCGAAAAAGGGGGAAAAATAATGAGTTGGCAGAACTGTAGGGGATTCCTAAACTGCAATGGAATCCATACAGATTTTTTGTCCTTCCTTCCATTTTTATTTTTAAGCTCTTCCATGAGCTCTTACTGAGTTACTTTTCCATGATGCTACAAGACCAKGCCAGTTCTTACAAAAGTCCTCCAACCTGGGTGAGTTAGGAAGTGCTGTGATTAATTTTTTAATACTAAATCATAGTTTTCTGCTAGTGTTTGCTTTGGACASTCAGGATCTAGCCGTTCCAAGACACTTTTGTAGAGCACTGGGACAGGATGAAGCTTCTCTTCACCCATTTCCTGCATAGCAGTAGCATAACACCAACGTGGTATTTGAGAGATTGAAGGAAAAATGGGGTACCCGAAACCCACTTTTCCTATGTCAGCTGCTTGCTATGTTTTGCACAACCTTCTTGAAAATAGCTGCATGCTTTGGGGTGGGTTGGTGGTAGATAACCCGAATTCCCTTTTCCCAAGGTCGCCTCAAAGACAGATGGAGGTGTTTGCGTAACAGATATACCCACCTCTGCCACTGTTTAATCTGCAGATCCTCACCCACCCAATGGCCAGCTGCCTGTCTGGACTATTGCAAAATCATTCGTTTGCTTGTAGCACATTTCCTGCCTGTTCTCAAAGAGCTGCTGAAAAGGGGGAAGTCAGAAATCAGCCACGGGCCAGCTTTGATAGGTTAATAACTAGAGACCTTCTAAGAGCCACCCCAGCGTACGAGAGCTTCCCTTTTTAAAAATATTTGTGTACCATGTCTTTTATGATGCACTTCATACCGTTGCAGGCCAACTAATAGCTGCAGACATTAATTTAACTGAGCTAGACAAACGATATCAGCGTGTTTTTACCTCCTCCTCTGCCCCCTGTTTGCAGCTCCATAAAAGTGAATGTACTTCACGCTTTCGTTTTTATTTTTAAGCTCTTACAGCAGTTACCAACTAGAGTAAGACTCAGGGAGGGGAAGAAGGAAGAAAACACAGGTCAGAAAATAGCAAGGCGAGCTGTGCCACGTGTGTGTTTTATCACGGAGAGAAGGCCACGTAAATACGACCCTGRTTAATCAGGAGCACCGAGCGGCTCCGGACCGCTGCGGAGCCGAAACTGCAAGGGCTGGACGACGCCTGATTTAAATCGCGTGTCGGGGTTCTGCGTGGCGTGGCGGTGAAGGGAGCAATGGGACTTAGAGGATCGCGACAGGCAGCGGCGTGGTGCCTAACGCCCGGGGGAGGACACAGGACAGAGCCGGTGGCTTGGGAAGGGGGTGTTTCCATCCGCACTTTGTAATACGAAACTCGTTCCCCGGCCAGCTCAAACAGCAGCTCATTTCGCCGCAGCTGAAATTCCTGAAAGGTGCTGTCACGCCGAAGAGCACGAGACGACCCRCAGCAAGTTCCCCGGTTAAATCCCGCTGCAAAAAAGGGAAAGCTGGGGTCGGCGCGAGCCGCAGCCCAGACCGGGAGCAGCGGGGAAGAGCAAACCTCGCCCTTTACTGGTAAACCGAGCAAATTCACCGCGAATGGCAGATATTGGTATCTTCCTTGAAGAATTAGTGCACGCTCCTGAGTCCCTCGGCGCAGCCCTTTTAATATCCACGCGCGCCTTTCCTCTCCCTTCATCCTCAATTTTGAACCCATCAGCCATCCCTGAGCTGCAGATTTAATCTTTCTTTGAGTCACTAATAAACTGATTATGCAGCAAATCAGGCCACAAACCGGCCAAAGTGTAAACGAAGCTTTGCCAATATCTGACTCGCTACCAATATTTATAATCCTCRAACAGCCCTTCGCTCGACCCCGAGGTTGCCGGCAGTGACTCAGCAGCGCGGGGCCCCTATTAGTATTCTCGCAGGCATTTCCAGAGCGTTTTACCCTGGCTGCCTCGCCTGGGCTATGATCAGACCTATCAGTCTGCGGCGAATTGCTCTGAGGAAGGTTACAGGTCTCCGTAGGGACGGCACATGATCTTTGCAAAGTGCATTTCCCTCCAGCGAGTCAAAAATGCTCAGGAGGGTTGCTAAAGATCACTCAAAATATATTATTGAATACACGGATGCTTTACTCTTGTTCTGTGTTATCGTATACTTAAAGCGGATTAAAAGGTTCCCTAAATACCAAGTGCAGTTGTGCGGAATAGAATTGTGTTTTCCAAAGCCAGAAAAAAAATAGCTTTGTGTCGTTACAGAATACGTAACACTTTTTCTTCAGCTCTGCAGAATGGATTATAAACATTTGACAGTGGGTTTTTGTTTGTTTCTTTTTTCCCCTCCCTAGCTCTGATGAATGTTSTGATAGACTTTAGTTAACTTCTTTGGATTGTTTTTCCCTTGCTAACAGTCCCCAGTCAAAATGAAAAATAAGAACCTTCTGGATCCTGTCTTGATAAGGTCAGATTGTAGAATTTTTCTTTCTAGCAATTTAGCCAGGCTCTCTCCTTCCAGAATACATTTACTCAGTAATAAACATCTCCAGACAGCTGGGCTGTACAGACTGGAAACAATTAAGCCAAAATTGGGGAAAGTGGCACATGAATAAGTATTCTGCTTCAATGCAATTGGGCTGAAAAATCAGGAGCAAGGAAGTAAAAGCATTTTCAAAATGTATTAATTAGATGCATTTGTAAAAAATCTATGATTATGCAAGCACCTTACGCATTCTTCAATATCAAACTATGCAGAAAATGTGTTGSGTAATTACAAGCCTTTTGCACTATAGTGTTGTGGTCGAATGCCAGGCACACACCAAAATAYGGGGCAGATAATTCAATATGTAGTAGCAAATCCAAAAAAGTTTAGCCAATTTGCTTTAAGCTAAATAAAAGGCAGCTCAGTAGGCWGTCAAAGAACAGGTTATAAGTTTTTCTTTCTAAAGTAGAATAAGATTAAATACAAGCTATGCCAGAATGAGGTAGCAACTTAAGATATGAAGAAGCATCATCTCTCAGTTAGGTAAATAATTAAGTAAATATGCTTAGCTGTCTCAGATTGTTAGAGGTTCAAGCAAAAACTCTCTGAAATAAACTGGAGTCTTCCCACTATCACMAACATTTTACCAGGCCCTAAATTCTGTAGTTATCCAATTTCTGCATAAATGCATTTACCACTTAGACATCATACCCTTAATTGCAAATCCATCACCTGTTTACTTRCTGTAAAAGAACAAAAAAGCAGTTCTGACATTATTTTTAATTAAGTTATCCTCCTACACCTCCTCTGTCGAACACCCTCAAATAGCTTATACATAATTCTAAAATAATTTAGAATTGAATAATTTACACATCACAGTTGTGACATCTCTTGGTTTGGTTTTCTCATGAGAATCAAAACTAGTACAAAACTAAACTTGGTTTTATAAAGCACTATTTCAATCTGGAAAGTTCACAGCATTTTCAAGAGGAATTAATGAACATTGCTAATAGCTGGATCCAAGTTATAAGGCATTAGGAGGACACAGTCTTGAGGAGAGGCAATATATAACCTTTAGATGGGACAATTAGAGATCAATTATTAGAGCCAGAGAAGAGCGTTCTAAAGCAGTGTCTTCATTAATCAAAAATTATCTCAAATTAGAATGTTTAATTATTTGCCAAGGTTCTTTGTATATTCTTCTGCACAGAAAAGCTAGAGGCTTGTGGAAAATTGCTAACTTTCAGATCATTTCATTTGAAGGTGATTTTAAAGCTGCATGTAGAAGGTATTTTAGGTGTAAAATTCAGTACTAGAAAGTACCAAGTATTATAAAGAACAGTGAAAACAGCATAACTCAGAAAAGAATACTGAAGTCTCCCATTTTAAAAAAAAAAATCTGGTGGGCCTTGTTAACTATTTGGATGCATGACTGCACTGAAAAAGATATTTCTGTGGTATTGGCAAGAAAGAAAAAAGCATGAATGTCTTATGCACTGTAATGATCCAGAGCAGGATCAAACTTAGGACATGGGATAAATCCATAGATGAATTTTAAGTTCTCAGCTCAGTGAGTAGATCCAACACCTAGAGTGGAAGGAGGAATTGGGAACTTGCGCGAATGACAACTTACACTGAGCGGGCTACTGGAAATGCTAGGCACGGGGGGTAGACCTGCTCCTTTGCCACCGCATGGGCAGCACCGTCTCCCATGTCAGAGGCAGCTGTCCAAACACAAAAACATTTTGGAGTCTTGTTCAACAATATACATCCTGGGCTGGTAACTGTCACTATTTGAACAAAATCACCATGTGCAGGAATGATGACAGTTCAGATGATAGTTGGGAGGAGAAACACCTTGGTCCCAAGAAAGGCCTTCTGCAGACAGGAATTTTTGAGGGACACAAAAAGGGGAAGAGCTTCACCGAGACTTTCCTGMAGTATCAGCAGCCACAAAATACATGGAATAGACGGAATTATAACTCCTACTCAGGCTTATAAAATGCAGCACTTGGGCACGTCCTCTCTGAAGTGGCCTTAGAAGACAGTTCTTGGAAGCTAATAGTTTCAGAGAGTGCGCCTTCGGCTGTAACTGTCATGCTCTCYTGCAACTCCAGGACTGGATGTCAGTGTACATGGGCGCTACTTGTTGGCTCTGTACCCACAGTCTGCAATAGGCTTGTTCAGCATCCTGCTAGTTAACAGCCTGAACCAGTTGACAACCCAGGGTTTACTTCTCTGCTTAGTCCCTTCTTCTGATCTGAAAAACTATGTACAAAATTAGTAGAACCCAAATGTCCCAACCCACTGTTCTTCAGCCCAGTTAGCTTCCCTCTGTGAACACAGATTACTGGGAACCACTTCTTTGCTCTGCCCTTGGTTTAATTCTCCAGGCTATTAACCTGGCAGTATGAACCAGAGCAGCAGTGTCTGCAGCTGTCCTGTCCAGGCATACCTCACCTGAGTTTGCTTTCTTTTTGCTGAGCACAGTTCTAATATTCTTAGGAAAATGCCATCTGCCAGTTGTTTATGAGGTAAAGTCAGCATGGTTCAACCTGTACTCCGCGTACTCACCATTTATCTCTCACAAGTGAGATAAATGTTTGGCCTGCACAACAGGAACCATTCATGGAGCTAGAAGCACCTGAACACCTGCTCATGGATCTTCTTAGGAAGCTTGTCCCAGTGCATTGCCTGAGCAGTTATTCTTCAGTGGCAGTGAGACATGTAGATGTAGATGCAATCTGTGAAACCAAGCTGTTCCCATTGTGAGATACTTTTCTCACACAGTTATATTTTTCACATTGCCAGCCTTATTTTCTTGTCACTGTATAACTCTTTTCTATCAGTTTTCTTCCATTAAGGAGTATCTTGAAACTGGATAGGAAGAACTTCTTCGCCTGGTCATAGATGATCTCAGAGAAGATACCATGGCAAATATATACCTACTCCCTCCCAGTTCTTGTCTTCTGAATTTCTTTGCTTATTGAGTTCACCTCCGAGGGTCTCCAGAACATCTTGTTCTGCAGCCATGGTTGTCCATGTGTGCGTGGTTATCCATRTATCCATGGCTACTGTTTAGCTAACCACTCAGCCAACAACTCTAAGCTGTTCCTTGCGTTGCTCTCCTCTCCGCTAGCTACCTCTCCCATTGCCGCACCTTTCATCCTTCTGCCAGGTGGACTTTCACTGCCACCCACTCATGACTTCTTGCTGATTTCTGCTTGGTTCTGGTAAGACCAACTCACTGCAACAGCTTTGGTAAGCATTTTCCTATGACTTTTGGAAGGCTGCATGTAGTGATGGGAACTGAGCACAGCCCTCAGCACACAGGAGGCTGCTAAACAATTCCTTTCTTTTTTTCACATAATTTGAGGCACATCTTTAGACTAAGCATTCTCCCATCTTCTTTCTTTGCTAGGTCATAACTTTTGTAGCCAGTTAGGATGACTGCTCATCCCCAGGCACATTCAGACAGAGTAACTTGACCTCGACTTTTGCACATATTGCAGCCACAAACCTTCCTGATACAGAATGCCTCCCAAACATGTCAACATGTAAATATATTTTGGTTCTGGATGACGGTTCTGGACATTTACAGCCCTTGTGCTCCATCAAAGGTTAGCAGAGCCTCTGTGGTGTCAGCACAGCTCTCCTCCCTTCAGGAGCTCTTGCAGGGAGWGGAAAGGACAGTGATTTTGGGAGTTTTGTTTTCTCTGTAAGCTTCAGCCATCAGGCTTACAGTGTTGGGTTATCCTAAAGCCCCGGTGATACCCAGCAAGGGCAGACTAAGAGGAGATCATGGCTATACAAGTAACTAACCCTGAAATGTTCTGATTAAAACCTGTCACTCTTTGTGAGAAAGTACATTAGCAACTCGTGCTAAACAAACAGCTGTCTCACTCTCTGCCTGTCGTTAGGTTTTTCCTCTACTGTTTGTTAGTCTACCTGTTCTTACAATAAAGATTTGTCAAACTTACCYACATTGACACAGCGATCTTATTAGTCACCACTAAAAAACATTGCAGAGGTACCTCCAGCGTATAACTCCTGCTGCTATATTCTGCCTTGGAAACATGTCAGAAGATGCAAATTTAGGCAAACCAGAGATGTTTACTGCCCACAGAGCAMCTAGCATGAGTTCAGAGAGAAGCTCCTCCACAGATGTCAATAAGATGCTCAGAAAAGGAAGTAATATAGAGGATACTAGGGTGATTATCAGTGATAAAAGAAAGATAGATACATGTGAAGGAAGATGAAGTCAAAGATGTAGGAAAATCCATGCARTAGTCTTGAACAGCCTGGCATTTGTCTTTATAGGAATTGGACCGTATGGTACTGCAATGTTACCAGTGCAAAGTAAAATGTTTAACCACTTCCACACCAAACTGCAACGGGAGCATCGTGTGCAGCATCATCCTTTCATTTAATTATTTTGCCTTCTTTTTACACGATGGCCTTTGAATTCTTGACATCCTGCCAACCATAAGGCAAAATGATGGATAGCTACTTATGCCGTATGCTGTTCACTGCAATTAAAATCAGATCTTGAAACAACTTGGCCTGTTTTTTTCCTATACTCCAGGGAAAAAGTTCTTTTCACACTTCCCACAATCTCTCTAAACCTTTTAATTCTAAGTGGTGTAAGAATGTAGAGGAATGAGGTGCTATTTAGAATTATTGTCAAATGTTCAGCTAATGACACCGTGTAACCTAATTACTAAACCAGACTTTATTTGAGATGCCGTAGCCAAAATAGCTATCATCTGTAGGAATATCGTGAAAACATATGTGAGCATTCAATATCATAAGCAGAAGATAACACCCTTCCTCCTACAGAGTTCCCATTTCCTGAGAGTAGCATCCAGGTCTGAAGAAACAAGACTGGGGCCATGGCATTTCTTGCACCTTCTTGACTCCTGCCTGCTTTATCCATCCTTTGAATCAGCTGCTAATTGCCCTGGTGAGAGCAGATTTCAGGATATTCTAGGTCAGCGCCACTCAGCCCTTCTGTGCCAGACTCTGCTTCTTTTGTTAATTATTTACGTCTCCTCACAGCACAAGTCACACCTGCAGTGGTGCCCTACACGTCATTCACTGATCTATAAAGCTTTATAGGTAAGGTGCATATCACAGGTTGAACAAAAGGAGCAAAAAGGTTGCAGTTCCTCAATGACTTTAAATTGGTGCAAGGCTTGGCTGCTGCTGACAGATGTGAGCTCTCTCTAGTCTGAGTCGTTTGTTCATGCTCCCTCCCTTACGCCAGCACTAGCACTCCTATAACCAAATCATGAGCTGCAGCTCTGTATATTGAATTGTTCAATTAATTTTCAACCGTATTTCTGCACAGGTGCTAGAACTCACACAGAAAAAATAGGGAGAATAAATAGCCAGGCGAGGGTAGGGTTGTCTGGACTTGTGTTGACTGTGGAATTGCAGCCTAAATCATCCCCGGCACTGGGATGGCTATTGTATTATGCATCTCCATTTCTTGAATGCTCAAGATATAGCAAGGTACCAAGAGGCATACAAAAATATCTGGACCRATAAAGAGCCCGTTAATCATGGCAGGATCTCTGCAGATTCAAAAACCCAAGGACAACTTCATTTTTTTCAAGAGGTAAATTCATGAGGTTTTAGACTAGAGCAGCAAGCAGCACCTGGATGGAAGGCGCCCCAAGTCATGGGCCAGACTTAAGCATACTGTCTACCGTGGCTCCTATGTGCAAGCCCTACGCTGTTTCTTTTGCAGCGTGCTGGAAATTTGAGATCTTACTCGAAGAAATTCAAACTCACACGTAAAATAGGAGGAATTTAGTAATATTCTATAGCTCAAATATTTAAGGACAAATTTCTTAGTGGGTCAAATATATCATTGACAGAAAGGCATTTGTATAAATTGAATTATGCAGCAATCTGTTGGAAGAATTTGAGAGAGTTTCTTCCACAGTGGGTATCACCCTGGTACAGACCTGTTGATTTGTGTCAGAAGAACCACTTCTTAGAGCCTCCCATTGACTTCAGCCAGAGCTTGGGCACAAACTGGGAGATTCACTTGCAAGACTTCTATTACTGTATCAGTGTGAAAATATGACTCATCYCACTTTTTAAGAAAGCACACGATTTACTTTTAAATTACAAAAAAAAATTGCATCAATTCTACCATCTATTGGCATGAAAATTACTTATTGATTCAAAGAAAATGCTAGTAATATTTTACATAAAAATACCACGCTAAAACTAAAGTTTATAACACTGAGGACTTTTGTGAAGAATCATTAAAGGGAGGAAATGAGTTTCACAATAGAAAAGGATAAAATAGATTTTAAGAGTTTTGCAAAAGAATTGAGTGTAAAAGTTTTGCACATAAAGATATTTGTGTTTAAGAAACAAAATAAAAACCCATAAATATATTCTGCATTCTAGCTCATTTTAATTCGCACAAATCAATGTATAAAGTACAGAAATGCAGTTTTTTTCTTCAGAAAACAGAACTATTTTTACCAATATAACAAATGAAAGTATTATAATAAACACTTTGGAATAAAGCATACACGAAAGCATTGCGGCTATGCTGCTGTTTGTCAGAGGTAACTCTCAGCCTCCTTCATCCCTTCCATTCACCGAGAGGGCAAGAAAGCCAAGAGAGTTGATACTCGTGCACCATCATCCGGGCTTGATCTGGTCAAGTCTGAATGGAGATGAGCGCTCTGCCTTGACTTCACAAATGTAAATTATTCTTTAGGATTATACACACGTTAAAAAAAAAAAAAAAAAAAAGTAGTTTAAGTGTGGCTAGAGCAAAGCTAGACATTCCTCTGTAACGATTTCCCTTTGCCAGTCCGCTAATGGAAAATTGTTTGTATTTCTGATTCAGCACTGACTCGGTAAAGCACTTAAGCACACAGGTTGACCCATGCCAGTCCCAGTAAATCAACATAAATACGCTCACAGTCAAGTAAGTAGTATCACAACTGCTTTGCTGGAAATAGACCTATGTCAACGTGGGAGCTTCCGGCTGCTGTTGGTCCTGGTGTCTCGGATAYGAACCCTTGGTGGAGAAAGGCAGGTGGTGCACCTGGGCTGGAGAAAAGGAAGTCGATTTGCAGACAGTGAGGACTTTTGAGGGCAACCTGTGTCTCCATGCCACCACCTACCTCTGCAGAGCTGAAGGCCCTGTATTGCTAGGGACTACCTTCACCTTTAGCAGAGAATCCAAAGAATAAACACTGTCAAAAGGAATTACTGTCTCAAGTGCTACGCTTCCACCCAAACTAACTAAAGATGCACACACTGCTCTGCATGTGATTAAAACCATTTTTTTTCACAAAACTGGATGAATACAGGATGGAGGGTGCTCTCTGCAAAAACTTGAGAATGCACAAACCCTCGCCAACCCCCCTCAACTTTTTGCCTCAAAAAAGGGTGTTTTATAATCTTATTTTGAAGAAGCAAAGGCATAATTTGCTTCCTAATGGCATAAATTGAAGAAGTTTACACGAGCCAGAGATTTTGACAGCTAAATGACACAGCCCATAAAATTTATGTTGCCTTACAGTGGCACAGACTGCAAATTTCTGTCAGAAAGCGAGTTTCACTTGACCTTAGAGGAGAAAGTTCTCAGAGAGTTGAACACCAAGGAGTCATCCGTGTGTGTGTTTTCTCAGGGTTTATCTGCCCGCGAGCTGTTCAGCATTCTCCCCTACAGCGCTGACAAAATTGCCTCTGTGAATTCACAATCCGTCGAAAAACTAAGTTTAGCATAAACTCTTTGCAACAGGATGTATCTTTTCATTATTGAAGTTCAGGGCTTAATATAAAAGAATCCCAATATCTGACTGAGACCACTATGTGCTTTTGCCATGCAAAAGAATAAATGACAATGATGGCATTGACGTAGGTGTTGGAGCTCTGGTCAGGATTTCAAACTACCCCAACCTGTTAAACATATTAACTTACCTTTGGAAATAAAATATCTGCCTGAAGCATTTCTCAACTTTTTTCCCATTAAAAAAAAAAAAAATCCCTGTTCAGCTGTTTGAAAATTGGCTTCACATCCACTGAGGTATTTCTACATCATGCCAGGCTTAAGCCAAAATGCCCATGATTATTCATCTGAACACTGTTACAGATGCCTGAAAACACCATTTATTACAGAAATGCTTGATCACAGCTTTGCAAAAGACAACACCATAATTTTGATGTCTCTGGAGTAGATTGGAAAATCACCTCTCCTGCAGGTTATCACAAATTTTTATTAGTCAATATCTAATTTTCTTCTGTATCACATATAAAATATTATCATTTCCAAATCTCTGAGGGTAGAGGTAAGATGCAGTACCAGTTAGGTAAGGGCCAGACTTCCCAGTCAAACTCATAGCTTCTCTGCAGTCTCATTTTTTACATTTCCAATAGTGCAAAAGGACGACAAAGATCACCAATAAAACCTCTCAGGTGTCTTTGCAGTATATGAGGAAAGAGTCCTAGAGATCTCACTGCTGGAGTAGTGCCCTTCATGCCCCTTTTATCTTTATGGAAAAAGAAAAAAAAATAAAGATATRCAGCTGAAAATCCTCAGTGCCATTGAGGATTTCACATTTGTGAAAACAGTCTTTTGGAGTCATTGAGGCAGAAACTACACAGAGTTGGGATGATACTTGAATATGCTGGGGATGAAGCGATACCTGAGCATGCACCAAAGTAACGGCATGATGAAGTAGAAAGCCAGCTTCCCTTCTCTGTGTTCCCAGAAAGCACWGAAGATACAGTCCCACAGGGGGAATTCCCATCAGGAATAAGCAGTAGTAGTTGCTCCATGCATGGAACTATAAGAGATCCAGAAGAAAATGAGTCCTTAACAGAATATAAATAATTAAATGATTCTGTTTGAGAACTTTTTCGTGATGGAAAATCCACAGATATGTGCAAGACAGGGAAGTTTTCATTTCACCAGATCTCAGTGAGCATTCAGTTTGATAATTTCCAGATATCAGATGCTAGAGTAATTAACATCGTGAAAAACTGCACTCCCCATTCTACTTTTTCCTTCCATATTAAAAAGGCAAACGTGGTTAGCAGAGAACACGTCCACCTGCATAAGAGCATTTTCTAATTATTCATGCAACTATAAATGACCTCTGGGAGCTCATAACACAGAGAAAAATGAAGAACAACATGCCACTGGGAAAAAAGAGCAAATCCTTCCCCACTTCCCTTGATATTAATTTTTTTTGGCCTTCTTATAGCAAAGAAAAAAAAGTGGAATGCACAGTGTTATGACTGGCTTAAGGTCTTCTTCCTTCGTCGTGTTTCCAGTCCCTCCCTTACAGAGAGAATACCCGTGTCAGTTGAGAAGCAACTGTTTTTCTTTCTTTTTCTTTTTTTTCTTTTTTTCTTTTCTTTTTTTTTGTCTTTGTTTGTTTGTTTTGGTTCTGTCCTCTTTTTCAGGCACGTCAGTCCCTTATCTTCCTCACTCCAAGGGCGCACAAGTGCAACTGCAAGGGTGTGTGAGGAGGGAGCTTCATGGTTTGCAGGGCAGAAGAGGAGCTGGCAGGATGATATATACTTAGTGCTACTCTGGATTTGGACCCGTTCAAACTCATTGCAAAACTGCMGCTGGTTTCATCCTTGTCTTTAGGGTTTGGCAGCCCACGACGCTTCTCTGAGGTAGCAGGCACGTCCCACGAAGACCTACGCCGTCCTTCACGTTGCGTTTGCAGCTCAGGCCTGCAGCGCACAATAAAACAGCACAAATTGGTTCTGTCTCAAGGTGGGAGACGCAAACTTAYTTGACAAGAAAGTCTCAGCATTTCACTCGGAAACAAATTTTACAGCTTAGTCATACACACCTGAAAATCTTGTTTCCTAATAGAAATCTGATACGGTTTAAAATATAGCACATCTGAGTAGCACGTACAGCACTAGAAAACTCAATGTGTCCCTATGGCAAACCTGGAAGATGCWATGTTAGTTTTCCAATACTTACCTATAGGATCCAGCATAAATCTAGCTCCAGGCGAGGGTTAATTCAGTCATAGCATTTATTACAGCAGTCCACAAAATAAATTATATCACACAAATATTTCCATTAAGCTATGGTATGTAGTGGTGAGGTAGCAATGCAAAATATTTAAGAATTTCTTAGTTGACTGATCATGAATAGTAGTTATTTCAAAATATGCTTTGTCCAATAATCAGACTAATTTGCAGACGGAAATATTAAACTTTTTTTCCTATTTTTTGCTTTTTCATAAAAGAATATCCTCACTGTTCAATTTCACAATAATTTTTCTATGCAAAGATAGCTTTAGCAATTTAGTAACCATTTAGAAAAAAAATGCTAAAATGTGTGCAGYCATTAAAGTAATATCAAGTAAGTGCTTTAACAGTAATTTCTGGTAGGGGCACATATATTATAAATAAAATTAGATGCCAGATTAACCTTAAATTAAGAATTAGCAAAATCACAGTCAGCAAGAAAATTAGATGTCTTATAAACTCTGTTTTGCAACTTTTAAATTCTCTGAAAAGATTTTACTGGAAGTGATACTTAACCTTTAGATGTCGTGATCTGGGAATGTCAAGGTCTACACTTCTACGGCCAGGCCAATTACCTTCAATTAAGCAAGAGTGTGCAAGGCTTTTTCAGTGCCAGTACAGGTTCCCTAGCTTCATCTGTATGTTCCTGTATACACTAAGAGTTAAAAAGCAGAATCACCTTCCAGTAACATTTTAATGAAACGCACCTTTATGCAACATCACCTATTAATATCTTTCATTTAGATAAGGTTTTACAGCAGCCTTAAAGAATAAAACTGCTTGGCTATCCTAATTTGAAATAGAAGGCATGTTGCCCTAGTGCCTTACAGGGGTGTCTTAACTATATACCACGCATATTTCTTCTGGACAATAACCGTATAAAAGATTAACGTGTTAAGTATGTTCATGGTAAAACACAAAATTTATCAGAGCAGTTCATTTTTTTTTAATTTACTATAAAAGATTACAATCACCCACYCTGCAGGAACACTGGTAATATATCTACAACATGGCTTATTTGCACYGTTCTACAGCAGATTTGTTTTTTTGGTATTGAAGAGACACATGAAATATTTCTAACAGAGGCACATATTGAGTTTTTTTTTTTTTTTTAAGTGTGTCAAAAACATTTAAGTTTTCTCAGAAATAACATATCCTACTGAAGTGTTCTTATTAAATAAAAGGCATTGAYTACAAAGCTATAAAATGGCTGTACAAATTATTCTGATGTTACCACAGCCGAGTAGAGAAGATCCAAGTGGATAGAAGAAAAATACAAYACTGTGCCCTCCCTGATTTCTACTAAATGTGTGTTGCCACTTATCTCACATTATGCTTTATAGCACAGCCCCAGTGTGTACAGACATTTTAAGCTGCACAGAAAAGAAAGGCTGCTATGTTTTCCCTGACCCCAAAAACGACAGAGGATTTTTAGTGTATAGGGAGAGAAAGCAATACAGGAAAAATAAACYGCAAAGGATTTACCAAATGAAGCATGGCATTTACTACCATATAATGTGCCTTTCAAGCACACTTATTCACTTATCACTCAAATATAAAAAGATGCATTTCCCAAAGTGAGTCTTGCAAATAATAGTGAAATAAAAAAATCACAGCAATCATGTCCTTTCCCAGCTAATTTGAGAGACCCATCACTTTTTATATCTGCCCTCTGCACAGCCACTTCTTTACCGATGAGTTTCTTCTTTCTAATATTGCATGACTAGATCAATCCTGTGCATTATCACATTCACCTCAGTTCACCTCGGTGATGCTACCCAGTCCAAAGACCCAAAGAAAAATTGCAAAAGGCTGTGAAAGGAGAAGACTTCAAAGCAGGACCCAACAGCACAGAGAAYAACGGCAAAGGCTCTGAGGGAAAAATGAAGAAGCTATTTGCTTGGGCCTCATCCCGGTAACACCTGYTATATGTCTAACAACCAGCTAAAATCACCTGCTGGGAGCATTGCTGGGGGGAAGCCACAGCTCTGGTCATGCCTGGAGGATGAAGGCTGGGGTGGGGCCACCAGGTAGACACGAGGCAAGTGGGCAGCTCCCACCAAAAACCTGCAGAAGCCAAGGTTAAAACATAGATAGGCATAAATAGCATTAAATGTTTCATATAGGCCCTCTAGTGTTTAGCATTAAGTTTTATAGGTTTTCTAATTGTATACATTGTCTTATATGTTTTGCTTTCCCACTTTTGGATGAAATAAGTACATGYTGACTGACACTGAGAAATCTGTTCCTTCAAAACAGGGCAAAAAGGGCTCAAAGTGCCAGACAGCTAGGCAAAAGATAGCACAAATTGCAGGATCCAATTCACTGACGCTAGGAAACTCATTGGGCTTAACGCTCACCAAAACAGTACTAACAGCTGCCAGGCAGCCTCAGAGAAAGTACCTCGTAATTATCTATTCTTGTGGAAAAATATATTCAATTCATCCCTAAACATTTTCAATATGTTCAGGAGATATTCTTAGAAATTCATTAAACAAAGCTCCTAGGTTTAAATCTTTGCTGCTCCATATTCAACCCCCCCCCCTTTGCTGACATTACATATGCTTTGCTGCCAGGTTCATAAGCATATGTGTATCTTACATCCAGTGTATTCATATAGGTACATAATGACCATGTCAAGAAGCAGGTTTTAGTTTGACCTTAGAAGAACTTGTGTTTTGTTAATTGGATTCTTCAGAGCCTGAAAGACAACGGAAACTCGATTTTGTTCTGAAAAAGTCAGAACTTCTGCAGCAATCTAATACACAAAATATCCTTTCAGATCCCTCTCTTTCAGTCTCTCCATCGTCAGCTAATCTTCTCCTGAGAGAAACCAAGAAGACAAAGTGCTGTAATTCATATCCAAAAAGATGTACATATTATGATGCAGCCTTCCCAGGAGACATTTTTCATGGCTGATAATTGAAAAAGAAAGGGCTAACACCTATGCAGAGGCTTCAGTACATTTACTGTAGCTCTCCTCCCGCCTCCGGTCCGCACTGGTTCAGACAGTGAACGTGCAAGACTGCTCTTCTGAATGGAAACTTTCTGTAGAGTTTCAAAAGCAGCTATTCAACATGCCTAATAACTACCATACACTTCTAAATGTCTTTGAATCTTTCCAACAAATTGCCTTGCCTTGCTCTCAAAAGAGATAAAAAGGATTTAACTGGAAGTCTCTGTCTCACGCCTCCTTTTCCTGTTACCCTCTCTTTCTCTGGACTTTGAAAAAGAAGTAAATGCTGCAGCACAGGTGTGATTCTGTGATAGAAATCTGATTCTTTAGTTCTGAACAAAGAAGATGGAGAAACTTCATTTGGCAATGCTTAAGAGCAGTCTTAATAGCTAAAAATGGAGTCTGTTTTTCAGATTTGTCCTTCTTTGGCTCTAGCTCTTCCTTGTTAATTAGATCAAATGAAATTCATGCTGAAACAACAGTATCATCAGCCTGGAAACTGTCAGTTCTCTCGACAACAATCTCAATTATTTTGCAAATTTAGTCTTTCTCTCTCTCATCCTTTGTGGTGCAAAATGTGCAATCTGTTCTGATCAAAGTCTTTCTCATTTACAATCTGCATTCATTTTGGTGCTATGTACATGTATGTTTAGAGAGTCAGCTCTTCCAAGAGCTCCAGAGACCACGTTTGGGACAGCTTTTCCCAACCATACATGAGTCTGATAGCGATTATTCTTTAACTTTGTAATGAGACCCTAAAGAAACAAACATGTAATATCCATACCTTTAATCAATTTTTTATGTACTCTGATGCATCATTTGGACTTAGGGAAGTAGCTATACTGTTAATGCATCCTATATCTTGTAGATAGGATCTCCATCCGTGTAGATGTATGTTACAATACAGTGCTTTTATTGGCRTGGAACTAAACTGTCATAGATATGTCTTTCTGAAGTCTTTTCAAAAGACCAGTCATAACTTCAGTGAATCAGGAAGTATTTTGAGCTTTCCATGCTACTCTTTTGTCTAAAACATTGTCCTTAGTACCATAGGTATTTCTGTACAGGGTGCATTAGGTAGCATACGTGTTACTCGTGTCTGACGTAGCCTACTGCTGATTCACACCTGAAAGTCACGTTTAAGGGCCACGATAACGAAGTGCTGCGAGCTGACGTCTCGCGTTGCCTTCAGCCTGCGTGTTCCTGCTCCCTTTCCTAAACCAGCATCCGTGCTCACCCGTTTCCAAGATGAGCTGATCGGAGGATTTCTAAAACAACCAACCGAGGAAGCAGAGCGGCTGGCTCAGCTGCAGGAGAGCGAGGGCAGGGGTGCAAACGGGGCGGCCGCGGGCAGACCGCCTTGGCCCGGCACTTCCCGCGGACAGCTGCTTGTGCAGACAGCAGCTCGGCCGGGTAGACAGCCGTTCAAGAAAACAGTGGTAAAAAAAGATAAAACCCCCTGACAATACTGTATAAAGTCATTCTTACCAAGCTGAACCTCAGCATCCACAAGAGAGCTATAGATCTCAGTAACACTGCAGGCCAAAGCACGTTACTGCCTTTCTCCCAAGACTGAATATATCCTGAACAGAAGGAATACAAAAGCAAAATGCTGGAAAAAATGAGTGCATATGAGTACTTTCAAGGAAAAATTGTCATCATTTTCATTATATCACTATGTTTGAGGTGTCTAAACTAGGAAAAATTCTTAAATTGAAATTATAACAATTATACTTCTCTGAGTAAGCTCTCAGTCATTAACTGTTTTTTCCAACATAGATAGCATGTCAAAGCAGAAAATAAACTCATGACTGTGCTTACAAGAGTGTTCATGAAAGAGTAAAATCCGTTTCRGTGAAGGGTGATAAAAAGGAAGATTGAGAAACGGAACGAAATCAGCACAGACGGTTTGTGTCCATTACCAGGAGGAGATTGTCAAAACCTGTATAAACAYTTTCCCCACTGTCGCTACCACAGCGGCTGTGTCCAGGTGAAAATCATCCCTATATAGGATTGATGTGCAAAAAMACAAAGGTAAAATTGTGCAGGGAAGTATACACTTGGCATTTCTCGATTCTGAAGTGTTTAACTTTGCAATTAAAATACTGCTCAGCCAATGCAGTTATTTTGCAAGTAATATATGCTTTATGGACATTTAATGTGTATACATTTGGTCATGCAGAAACCCTTTACATTCTGCAAGTCTTATTGAAGTGCTGTGAACTGAACTGCGTGAATCTGCCTTCAGCCGGACATTGCATGAAAAAGCACTGCGGCAGGAGTCAAGCAACTCTGTTCAGAACTGGGAGCTGCCGTACAAAGGCACTCACTGAAAATCAATGCAAATGCCTCAAAAAATCCTTTAAAAACTTTTGGATAAAACTCAGCTGGTGGACCCACTAATCTCTATGTCTAAATCTATTCATTTCAATTTCATATTCCCCTTGGGAGGTTGGGGGGGTTGTTTTTTTGTTTGTTTTTTTTTTTTTTTTTTTTTTGTTGTTGTTTGTTTGTTTTTTAATTCTTTGACTTACTTTGATCAGGTGCAGGACTGATTCCAAACTGTGAAATCACTCCCCAGGATGTACCAAGTCTATGTGTTAGTGACCATAAATATTAGCAAGGTTTGGAATTATTCACACATAACTGAGACAATCAAGTAAAGGTTACTTTCRGCAACTGAGAACTATTCTTTAGTTCTCTGATAAGCATCCATTTCTCTTTCAAGAGGAGATTTCTTACAGAATACCTCCAAGTGCAATACTTTTTATAGGAATTTGGCATTGATTATATTTAGAAATTCCAAGGGCTTTTTAGAATTGGCAGCGCGAGGCCTCTAGTGTTATGTCACTCAAATTGAAGTCCTCGGTGACAACACAGCATTTTCCCCCAATATTACTGTCAGATGTCTCAGGAATGAGTCACCTGTTACATTCAGCAGTCTGTAGCTGACACTCATTTTATTTGCTCGAACATCAATCCACAATCATTTAAGACGATTTTGCTCTTCAATGACTTCAAAACAGATATAACTGTTTGTAACACAAGCCAGACAATTTCCTACACTGCGGCAGCACACCCCACATCTTCCTCATCTACAAGGGTTTCACTCACAGCAGGAACAAGACACCTATATAATATAGTCCAGAGTACAACTCAAAAATCGTTGCGTTCAATTTACAAAGAAGTGCAATAAGGTTCTAAACTTTTACAGTAAAGGATCCCCACACGGAYACCTATTTTGCTGAAGAGTTTGCCAATTCAAAGGGATGCCTGAGAAGAAGCAATTTTTAGTTAGTTATGTAACAATGTTCAYTGACTATATGAAAGATTAAGTCTTGGTAAAGTACAAGAAGAAAAGAGTTAGGCTTCAAAAATTTGCTTGAACTAAGGGAATGAATGGTGGGTATGTTCATTACTCAAAGTTTACAATGACTTTAGTAATAATCTTATCTGTTAGTTATAAAGAAAAATAATATTAAAAAATTAGAACATTTAGAGTACCTGCAGAAATTGCCTTTGCAAGAAACTAAGTTCATCTTTAAGCTGCACTAATAAGATGAAAATTGCTGATATCAGTTTGAGGGAAATATAAGAGAGTAATTTGGGCAATGTGATGCAAGAATGAATACTATAGAAAGATCTGAGAGTGGTTATTTGGAGCTTTTTCTGGCCTATATTTATTGACACAACAGTGTCTCAACATACCAGACCACATTAAATTGGCATAAAAGCAAAGAAAAGTAAAGAGCTGATATTGGATTCATTTGCTATCTTCTCTRACTCAACAGAGATAACTGCTTGGGTTTACTACACCGGCTGCAAACCAATTCTTTAAGTTTGGCATAAGAAACCTAGTAATTTCTGTAATAATTTCAAAATAACTTGTCAGGCATGGCCATGGTAAATGGAACACAAGCAATGAGCCCTATCTGAACTAATCCGAGAGAGGACAGATTTCATAGTCTGACACTGACACTTCTGACAGAGTGTCAAGTTTTGTTGCTGAAGATTAATTCTAGTCTATTACTAGTGTATGAAAGTACTATTTGGAAAGCATTTGAAAAAGGTCATTCTCATCTATAAAAGGATATGTGGAGAAAAAAATCCAGAAGCAAATATACAACGTTGTCAATTATGTCATCAGAAGATCTAATTACTCAAGGTTTCTATAGTGGAAGCTCCAGCCTGAACTTTAATGCATACAATCTAATGTGATTTTTCAAGTTAAGCAAAAAAACAAAACAAAACACAACACAACACTCAAGAGACAGACTTTTTATGAATATTCAACAGAATATAAAATATATACTTTTCCACCTTATATAGTCCCTCATTTTTACTTGCTGAATCCTACTCCATTTTAAATTTTACCTTAAGTGTTCCGCTTTATCTACAAGATGATTCTGCATAGCATTTTGTGAGATCCTCTACAATCATACTATTTAAAAATAAATATTATCTTCTATTTCATTGCTTTTGTTCTAGTGAGATTGTTACCATTAACAAAATGATGACTATTTGGAAAAACCATCGCGTACCACCACCAAACGACAATTCAGTGCACTGTAACCTATCTCTGCAACAGYATTTAGTAACAGCAATTGGGCCATATTTTCCACTCATGCTTATTGAAATCAAAAATAAATCATCCAAAGCCAGCAGGTGTGAACTGGTGAGAACAGCATGGGCTTAGTCAGGAAAGATTTGCTGCATTCTGTGGTTTACCCTAAATGCAAGTAAAGAGCAGATTTATCTTTCTCCTGGTTTATGTAACATGCCTGGAATTCAGGCTTTTGTAAGACGTTATCTTTTTGTTCTTCCCTGAATATATCCAGGATGTTAATTATTTTAAGGAGAATGAGCTGCATGCCCATTCAAACTCCACTTCATGTCCTGATTCACACCGACAACCCACCATCACTTTAACATCATCGTCTTTATGCTTACCATACTTAGAGGCAGCTTACTGATGAACATAACAGAAAGAAATGAGGTATTCTCCCATCTCACTGTACTTTTGRATTCATTACTCCAGGCTAAAATTCCCAGCCTTAAGCAACTTCAAATAACCAATTCTTCTTTCCACCGCATTTACCCTACCTTCTGTCAACCGCCCTTATGCAGAACTTGGTGAAAAGCCACAAGACATAGTGCCACAGAACTGAAGGGCAACTTGGGAAATATTTGACATTGCTTCATGTCTTATTTCTCTATTTATAAGGCTAATCACAAGCTGTCTGCTATAACCTGGCTTTCCTTATGGCCACCTGGCCATAATGGTCTGCATGTCTGAGAACAGATGAAAAAAACTGTCTGGGCTGGATAACAGTAGAGTTTATAGAGTTTCCCCACATGGTGACAGATGAATACACGTTCATCCTGGTACAGACCATGCACACATCAAAATCAAATTTAATTTCTGCTCTGTCAAATAAGACAGAGTATAATGTATTCTTCAAGCAATCAGTATTATATACCCAGGCAGCAATATTTCTTATCTCCTAAACTTTGTTAGCTTGGCCTTTGGAAGCCCTATCTCTGTGATTAGATGGTAGAAATTATGTAGTTAAATGGATGGGTTTAGCAGTCTACATAAAGAACTGCCAATGTCAGGGCTTTGATAATGGGACAAACAGACCTAAAACGATCTGCATYCCAAAACCTAGGAAAAAGGCCGTTAAATAAGGTATATTTTTTTCCTTAGTATAGAACTTCCTGAGAAATAAAACACAATAGTTGTTTCCAAAACATATCTTACAACCCTAATATTTCCTTTTAATCAAGTTAACCAGATGCATTAAGGGATCAAGGCCTTACTCAGTCTGAGCATTTGAATTACTTAATGGAATGCAAAACAGAAGCAAAAAGTTAAACCTACGGCAGTCCTGAACAGGCTTAGCCTTAATCAGGTGCTTCCTAGACAATATCCATCTGTCAAGCTCCACTTCGAGGGCTCCACTCCCAAATAGCTGAAGGTCAAGTCAATGGATGGTGCTCTACTGAGGTTCAGACCCAGTGATCTAGTAGTTGCTTGCAGCCTTGAAAGCTCAGTCTTTATATGTTTAAGTGCTCTCTGCTGTCTGATCAATGTAATTCCGACCCATGGCAATTCAGTCCGTTAATTTGCTCCCTGTGCTGGGTTTTTGTCTCCACAGATCATCCTTAAGGAGATGTGACCACTTCACCAGGGCCCGTTGTGGAGACTGAGCTTAAACCTGGCTTCCACCACCACCAGCCTTTTGTCTTTTACAAGTCCAACCTAGTTTAAAAGGCACTTCATTAAGAACCAGTGTCTGCCTTTACAATCAGATATTAGTATATAATTTTATTAATAAAAGAATTGTATTTTCCAATAAAAAAACTTTAATAAGTTTTTTTTTTTGTGCAATTAATTCTATTTTCAAACAGCTACAGCAGCAGCAAACAATAGTGAGAGTTCAAATCATCTTAAGTCCTAGAATCAGGGATCGTTCAAGCATGTAAACTCAAAACAGCTGCAGTAATTGGCTAAAATTGCCACTTTTAATGACACAAATTATACCAGAGTGATGTTTAATGAAAGCTACAATTCCCAGCTTCTATAAGCAAAATTTAAAACATTCTCCTAACTGCGTTGACCTCTCTCATTTAATACCCTGCTAATCTTTGAAAATTGGAAACAAATGCTTCAATTAAGAGACAATTAATTGACAATTAATTCAACAATAAGCAGATGGCCAGAAAGAGCATTCTGCTATTAAATGAATCAGATATGAGAGGAGTGTTTGACCTTTGTTATATAAAAACCCTCCAAAGAAAAGCTCACTTTCCTTAAAAAGAAAGAAAGAAAGAAAGAAAAAGAAAGAAATGAAGGAATGTGGGTTTTTTGTATCGTACTATGTGGAGCTGTAAGCTTGAAAAATGAAAATAAAAAACTTATTTACATCAGTATTTTGGTCTAGGGGATAGGAAACATGAATTAGGATAGGAATAAAGAGAAATAGCTTGCACAAGCGCGGGAGGATTTACAATAGCTCTTACACCCCAAGGCCTAATAGAAGAAAATAAAGCCACCATTATCATCAGAACCGCAGATGATCTCGTAAAGGGCTTGTCTACAAGCGGAGTTCAGCACAGAATAAGCCACGTTATGAATTTAAAGCACAGTTGCAACTTTGCATAGCTGCCCGTGCAGATGTGCCACCTTCTTTTCCATGGTTACAAGGGCTGAGGCGCAGTAGGAGGCCCAGGACGGACGTGCTCCTCCTGATCCCTGCRCGTTCACCAGAGCTGCAGTGAGGTTGCACTTGAAAGCACAACGCAAAGGTCAAGCACGTACCGTCTTCCACCTGTAGCTGGTGGGATCCCTGTCCTAAGCCCACCTCAGCTTCTCGCCACCCCCTTCTCAACCACCCTGCTGGTGGGAAGAGATCAGCATGATGCCCCAGGCATAAACAAATAGCAAGGACTCTGTATGAATGCTCCCATTCCTTCCCCCATAGCTTCCCCATGCAGTCTAGCTTATTCTTAATATATCTTAGTACCATTCTAGCAYGTGCATAAAGTGAATGAAGTCTTCAGTTCCTGAGGTCGAAGGAAAAACTCATTTAGCYCAGCCAGGACCTCATTCTATATATCTCAGACGACACCAAAGACAGATTCGCAGTGACACTGGGGATATTTTCCACACACCTYTGTAAAATGGTCCTTCGCTTCTTTGAGAAGATGGGTGAAATTCTGATTTTTCCTCAGAGAGCCATCATATACACRGATATAAATATATGCTGAATTTGTAATGTAGTGCATGGAAAAGAGAAGACATTCAGTCCAGGCAAAAAAAAGTCTATGGGGCATTAAAAGCTCTTTTTATTAGCAAAAATTAAATAATTTTCTCTCAAATAAATCATGAAAGATAAATTGGTAAAAAAAATTAAAATTAAAAAAATTAAAAAAGATCAATTTGACCAAGCTGAGAGTTTAAGGCAAAAAACCCACCTACAGACAAATAACGTTTGCTATTCTCAGACTTTCCATTTAACCTGTACGGCAAGATTAACGTGATTTATGACTGAGACTTCTATAAATTAACATGTCAGTCATCCCGCACGTAGCGCTGCAGGAGCTCTTATTATGTTGCCTTTGCTGGTGTTTTTTTATACAGTCTGGCTATGACTGCAAAAGTAATATATACTGCATGAACCTTGACGCTGTCTGTGGCAGAAGCAGTAAGCCTGGCTTTCTAGGGCTTTGGCACAGGCAAAGCAGGCAGYGTAATCACTGCTTATACCTAGAGCTGGCTGTGTTTTGTTAATATTCATCGTATACCCCTGTCCTTTATTTCAATGTATGTCTCCTAATCCCACCATGAGAACAATCTAATCCAAAAGCTACAGCAGCAAGACCATTAAGCAAATGCATGAATACTTTACTCATAATACTCATCTTTCATATGTCAACATAATAGTGACAGTCTTTTCCTTTAACATTAATTATACATATGCATTTGAAAAGTTTGCTTAGGCAGTCTAGAAGTTAAACAATCAAAGAGAGTTTGCTTTATAAAATTGGAGATATCCTGTGACTTTTGCTYGCGTGCACTGGTGTCTGCAGGACAGTTCCTCCTGGACTTGTGGGACTCTAGAGAAAAACTTGCATGGTTTAAACAAGACATGTAGAGGCACAAGTCTCTGGCCTAGGTTTCCCAGGGCAGTGGCTGAAAAGCTGTGATGGGAAATACAAGTAGAAATGCTCTTTAGTAAAAAGAGAATAGAATGATATGAATGGAACTGGAAATAATCTTGAACCACAAGGTCAGAATAGAAGAGGTGTAAAATGGTGTGATGGGCTCTCGTGCAATTATTGTCAGGGACCATAATCTTGCCTTTGACAAATCCAGCCAGAAATGTTTGGCTAAGCTTCCTGTATTAGTCAGCTCCAGAAGTTGCTTTTAAACTGCTTTAAAATGGTAGTGTTGGTCTCAGTTTCCTTCTTCAATTAAACTTTAAGATACCAGCAGTTTTACACCCATCTCTTCACTTGGAATATCTTTATCCATTCCCAGTTGGCGTGCTGCACATTGCTGAGTCTGCACACTCATTAGCAGACGCTATAGGTGCTTTTATATATATATATATAAGGACTATTCATATACAAACGCATACTGAGATAGTTATTCTGTCTTCACAGCTTACTGGAATTTAAAAATTTAATTATTTTCCAGTGGGAAAAATACTGAGGAAAAAATTCTTCAGGAAAGGGTCAATTTTCACTAATTTCTTGAAATAATCAAAAAGACAAAAAGCATATTTTGAATTCATTGGTTTTCATTTTTCTATTTCAGTGTCCTTTCAAATTTTATGCTGTAACGTGGAAGTCCAAAAATAATAAAAAAAAATCAAAAGGTTTTTATTTATCAATAAAAAGATTAAGGCAATAAATTATTAGAGAAAAAGTTAAGGGAAAAAAGAAATGTTAAGGAATTATAAAAATAAGAAAATTAAAAGATACAAATAAAAATAAGAACAATAAGGAGCAATAATGTGTACCTGTATGGATCTATATGTCCGTATACAATCTCAGAAGAAAGAAAACCACAAGGTCTAACTAGCCCAGTTTAGAATGGGAAATTAATGTAACAATTACACCTACTTTTGGTAAAGTGAGATATTGCTAATAATTAATATGGGAATCAGAAGCCAGAAGTGTTAAAAAAAGACATACTGGGAATCCAAAGTACATGAGGAGGAATCTCTAGCCAGATAAGTCCTTAAACAGTAAGATTTTTTTGGGGGGGGCTTCAATATATTGAAGTATATTTCAATATAGTGCAAAATCTCTCTTAAAAAAAAAATCTATCAGTAATTGGAAGCAAAGCCAAGATTAATGAAATGGGTCAAAAAATATTTCATAAATATGTGTGCTCTTCAGCTAGGAAAGAAGTCATATAACATAAATATGACAGCATGTATTCAGTAACACTATACATACACCAACAGTCTCATTCCTGTAGTAATCAGGATGGATGTTTTTAAAAAGGGTGTTTTTATTAGCTCCACACAGGAATTTCTAAATGTCTACCAAAGAACCTATCACAAACACTATTGAAGTTTAAAATAATTATTATTAAATTAATAGATTATTAATGTAATCCAGGGATATTCCAAATGACCAGAAGAAACCTGAACAAAAATAAYTTGTCAATATTATAACAGAATGAGCAAGAACATCTGTGCAATTATATTCCTCCCAGTTTCTGATTTCCGTCTCAATCTATTTGTCTAATGACCTAAATTTTAAGGGTTTACTTAATACAATATACTGCCGTTCGATAACTACGTATACGGTGAGCAARTTGGTAAGAGTGCTCTTCAAGATCAAACAGAGGTTTAAACTAGGCCAGCCCAGACTCAAAACACCGTTGTCTGTTCTTGTTGAGACCATGGAATAAGCAACGAAGTATTTGTGCTTGCATCGTTAACAGCGTTTAAAGGTGACTTATCTTGTTCCAGCACAGCTATTCGGTCAGCCTTACAAGTTCGTGGAAGTTTGCGCACTCGGAGGCGTGCTGCTCGGCCGCGAGGCACCGCGGGGACGCGGGGGACAGCGTCCCCTTCGAGCTGGCTTTGTCTCCTTGCTAATCGCCTGTCGGCCGAATTCTCCTCGCTCTTCTGCACTCTACACTGTGCTTTATTTCCAACTCCTTAAATAGACACCGAAGCGGGTTATAAAAGCATGACATCACTGCTGAGTCAGCCTTTCAGTTAAAAACCGCTGAAGCTTTTTTTCCAGTCCCAAACCCGCTCTGCGGCCAGACTTCTCACTCTCAGGTTCTTTGAAGTGCAGATAAGCAAGTCCACTAGGCTGAAACTCAATCTGCATTACTTAGAAACGTCAGAACAAGAAAGGCTTCACAAGCGCAATGCCCTGTTTAGCAAACGTCTTTAAAGCGATCATAGTGGAAAGTGTGAAATTTGTCACTTTATAGTCTTTAAAGTGTGGTCTAATCACAGTTACCAGACCTTTCTAAGCAAGATTTTCAACACCCTGGTACAAAAATGCTCTTAAGCAAAGTGCATAGTTTGCATCCAGTCTGCTACAGACACTGTTACTAGTTTAAAGTTTAGTGCAATGTAAGCCTGGTGCTGCAGAACACGCTCAGCTTGACAGACAGCTTGCGGCTCTTGCTCCTCTTCTGTAGTTGCCTTAAGAGTTCCCCCAAGTAAAGGGTCAAATCCTGGAAACCAGCTTTATTTACCCATGATTTCTGCAATTTGCATTACATTTCACTGGTAGACTGCATGCGAGAAGAGACTTAGTCCCAGGCAAGTCCCACTTCTATAGGGAGAAGTGAACAAACACATGAGAATGCCCTTAACTGGATACTTTTCTGGCAGACTTTCTCCTCCCATACAATAATTAGGAATTAATTCAACACAATAAAACCATTTTCTCCTATAATATTTTCTGGAAGCATGAGACCTCAAAGCCTGCACCAACCAGAAATAATTTATATTATCAGTAACTGTGCAACTCACCGGATTTAGACATTAGACAAAACACATGGCATCTAATCTCCTTCTTTTCCAGTGTGCTAAATACACTGGTGGATTAGCATCATCTTCCTGGCTGTTGCCCTGTTCCCTTGCTGACCTGGCGCCGTATCCCCCTTTCCTGGCTCCCTCCCCGACTCCAGCCCTCAACACAGTGCTCTGAGCCTTCACTCAAGATATCAGCTATATGCAACTGAAAATAAAACTTGCTACATGACAAACACCTTTGCCAAGGTGAGCAGGGTAATGAGCTTGAAAAGGGGCACCTGCAACCACTTCATAACATGTTCACCTTTTACTACAGTTAGTATTTCTGAGGCAAAAATAGCCCAAATTGTGCTACAGAGGCTTCTAGACCACAGAGAGATATTAAGGTTATTCTCAAGGTGAATGCCTCGTAACATTACTACAGAAGTCTGTTAATTTTGTAACTCAAGGAACACTCATCTGTAGCAAGAAAGACAGCTTAAGCCAAAGGTTGCATTGAATTTGGACATGAGCCATGAGGCAAAGGAGCTGAGAGTCAGGTTTCCCTTCACAAGGAAAAAAATCTCTGGGTACACAGCGTGATAGCAGCAACTGTTGGGACATAGAAACTGCTGAAGTCGCACTGACCTACCTGTCTTCCTGTCCAGCTGGGGAGTATTATCCAGGCAAGGAGCAGTTTGACTTTCCAGCAGGACCTACTGTATTTCCCAGCGCAGTCACCACCAGGACGTGCTCTCCATAAGAGCCACCTGAAGGAGTAGGGATGCAATCACTAACCRTACATCAGCTCCTGGCAGAGCTGAAGTCAGCACTGCCAGCCAGGCTTTTACACTTTGCACCCTACAAATGAGAACGATGGCCTTGTTTCCCACCTAATTATACCCACCTGCGACCTCCAAACGTGCAAGATTTTCTATGAACACTGCCTTTGCTAGCCAGCAACTGGTTTTCAAATGAGGAGAACAACTTGCTTCTTTATGCTGAGGTGATGCCTCGGGTCAGTGTTTTGCTGCTGCAATACACAGATGAGCTCAGTAAAGGTCTTTAAGAAACCAGACCTTATTAGACCTAACTTCAACCATCTCTAAGCAGTTCAGGTCATCATTCTTTCTTAACAGTCAATGYCTGTGAGCTCAGCCTTACCTAGAAAGTTACTTCATATCCTGTAAAGAACATAGCTTTTTGATTTTAATCCTGGAATAGCAGAGAAAATTTTGTGCACTTGTTTGAGCCCAAACCTCTGAGCACCGTAACACTTGCATGACGATTGCAGCGCTCATGGCACGACTGCCGTGTCTTCCACATTATTTTGCAATAGTTCCAAAACATACCTGATACCACTGTTCGGCCATCAGGTTACCTCCAGCTTCTGTTTGGCATCTCCCCTACTTTTCAAGACAAAAAAAAAACACAACTAAACAAAACAGATTATAGGAGTAATGAAAGACTACACCACGAGATATCTGCCCGGAACAGAGTGATTAATTTAAATTAGCATAGGGACTTTAGTGGGCCACAGAGACACAGTGATTAATGTGAAAAATACTTCACGCTAGAATAACAAAGTAGACTTATTCAGTTCCATATATTACTGCAATTAAAGCAAAAAAACACCCACCTCTGCCATAATTCTATAGAGGCTTAAGGGGTACATCTATATTAGAAAAAGCTGTAATGCTTTGGTTATATGGATGCAAGTAGGAGTTCAAATCATGGAGGTAGTTATTTTTAGTTAATCTTGACTGAGATGCATGAGGTCATATCTAGTGGGCAGAGCAGGCAGCAGGCAGGTCAGAGTGGCCCCAAAAAGCCATAGAAGAGCAAAGAAAACCTGTAGTCAAAGGGATTTCAGAGCAAGACCAGAGTGGACAGAGACCAGAAATGGAGCACCAGTGCTGYTGGCGAAGAGGTACGCCATCCTCCCCAGCGGCCGGCAGCCCATATTTCCTTATGGGTAGGTATCACGACTGCCTTCGTTGTCAGGGAGACCTCATAGAAATGATCAGTGGCCAGAAACTGTCTCCAGTTTTGTTGCTGGAGTTATACTGGTGACACTGGTTGTGTTGATATCCCCTGCCTTCCTACGCTCACTCAGTCCACACAAAGACATGCAACATCCCCCTCCATCCAGGAGGTTTCACTTGACTCAGGCACGCTTTTCTAAAGGAATGTAAAATAACAGCAAATAAAATGCAAACAGTATCTGCCACATATTTATTCTGGAAGAGCTTATTTCTGTGTGGGAAGTGCTATAGTGCTATAAAAGACCTTGTGTTAGCGTAACCTTCTGGGAGTGGGCCAGTATCGCCAAGCAAGGAGGATTTCRTATCACTAGCCAATCTGAGCATGCAAATTTTGGGCAGGCCCAAATCAGGTTTTATTAACATCATCCATTACCATAGAGCGTGTCTGTGTGTAACATTGAAATAGGACYGAGAATGTCATTTCCCTTACTCGAACTGATAAACGAGTAGTAGGCTGTATGTATGCATTTTCAGCTACACATGCTCAGAAGGAGACCTTAGTGTGACACAGGAGTACCGTGACCTGAGGTCTATCCCAGCTTGCTGCCTACAAAAATTAACAGATATTCCATGGATGTTTCTACTTTCTCTGTATCTGGAAAGACCGTGATAGGAAAAAAAGCATGAAAATCTGGATTAATATGGATCAATCGGTAAATAAAAGCATTTTAATGAAGTGTTATCCCCTAAGACAAAACACAATACCTTTTATTTACCTTAGCATAGTGGAGTCATTGAATTGATAAATAAATAATAACAGGTASTACAGAGACTACTGTCAATGTTATGTGCCAGAAGAAACAGTGCACTACGTTTGCCAGGAACAAAGACGAAAACAGTACATTGCATAATACGTTTTGCAAAATAAAATTTAAATATCCTCCAAAGTAATTAGCAAATGCAGGAAACATAAACAGAGAAAGYGGGACATGTCCCATATCTGCATGTCAGACTGTCAGCCACGTTTCCGTGTCGGGAGGGTGAACCTGCCTGACAGTGACAAGGCAGCAGCAGAGAGTGTGGCACGGCTCAGTTGGCAGGATTTCAGAAAACCACAGCTCTTTCATAAAGGCAAATTAGCTGTTCTTGTTCCTGCGTCTACCCCTACCAAAATATACTGTCTGCATCAAGATAGAGACGTCGAGACCCAAGATAGCTGCACTGTCAGCGATGCTGCTAACCTAGATCTGTCAAGGTGAACATGGGAAAGACTTCAATTCTCCATAGACTGTTTGGAGGAGGGAAATGATGTGCTATCTGTGCTAAGCTGCTACCATCAAGGAATCAGTGAGCTTTCAGTAACACTCTCTGGTGCTTGAATACATAACATATTCCAAGTTTTTTCTTGTGGCATGAAGGATGCAGCCCTTAGATGGCCACGTGGCAGGATTGCTGCTAGCACAAGACGTGGAGAAAAATAATTGCTCTGTTCATCCTACGGAGGGAACAGCCAAGAGTGTTTCATACTTTACAGATTTTCTTCACCTAGGGGCAGTCTGTGTGGTCCAAGCACCAGCCATGAAAGCATGAGATTCCCTGAACCCAAAAGTGAGCAATCCTGGTGGCACTGACTCAGCTCTTCATCTGTCTGTGCTAGATGCAACCAAAGGAGTCTCACGCAGTAAGCGTGGTCCTTTGGGACAAAATGTTCGAACAGGGAATCGCATCTGGTCTGTTTGTCCATTGCGGAGCCTCTGGCATTGTGGCTACAGGCAGAGGTTCAGTGCAACCTTCTTGGCTTCTCCAAGAGGTATTACTGCAAATTCTGACAGTATTATGTGTGAGAAATCATTGAAGCARAAGTTTTACAAAGTTTTCTAAGATACATGTACAAACATGAGGACAGTGGTCAGTGTTCCACTGTAGAAAATAGAAGATTTTTATTAAACTAAGAATTAAGAGGAGAACATCAAAAGGAGAAAAAGAGGCAYTGGTAAGTGGTGTCATGACAGCATGCTAAGCAGATAACATTTCCAGATAAACCTAGTCAATGCTAGGCTGAGTTAAAAGAATACTTAGAGAGAAAAATAGGTGTTTTCAAAACGGATGGGCCATTAACAGCAGATAATTGAATCCTTGTGGCTAAGAAGTGTCACTGAATTCAATAAAAGCTGTATATACATCTGAAACCAACACACGGTTTTGTCAGATACCAGATAGGGTGATGGAAAGCAGTACAGTTCTGAGCAACAAAAAAGCATTAGTTTATTATAAAAATTGAAAATATGAAGGGAGGCTCAAACACTTAGTATGAGCAAGCTATTCCCGAAACAAAGAAAAGTTTGAATGAAAATATGTAACTTGCTTACTCTGGTGCTGCTTCACAAACAGATAAAAACACAGTTTTGGTCTGGTGAAAAAGTAAGCACTAGGCTGTTACACCCAAGGATTGAGAGGGTAGTTATATGGGTAAGTCACAAATTTTACTTTGCTATCTACCACTTCTGTTGAAGAACATACATATTTGTARCAAGATCTTGTTCAGATTCAGTGTTCTTTGGGTCATCTAACTTAGATCCCGTACTGTGAGCAAGAAAACTACTTCCACATCAGGATTTTCCTAATTATTCAAGAGTCTTGACATACTCCAGACCAATAAATGAGGTATGTGAATGGTTTTCGATAGCTTCATAATCTCCCATAGGAAAATAAGAGAATTCATATAATAAGAGTTATTTTAAACCTGACTAAAACTGTTACTGGAATATACACCTCAGGCACAAGATGACAGCTAGATGGAAAAGATTACCTTAAAACTGTGTTCAAATGCAGTCAGTGTTATAGGTCCATTTTCACTCCCTTGAGAAGATCTTACTGCATGTGAGCAAATGCCAGATAAAGTCACAATAGTATCTAAAGTCAGTAATTATCTATCTAGCTTTAATGAACCAGCTCAGTGACGCAGCGCAACCAATTCTGAGCTTATAGCAGCATTTCATTGATTTGCAGTCGAACATTCGGTCTAGTGGGGGCATGTTCGTGCCTGTAAAATCATAGCAACAGATAAAGTCAAAACCAGGACTTGCTTCATGTTGTAAGCTTTCATTTTCATAACACATGTGTTTGTCCAAAAGCTGTCCTGATCTCTTGGGCTACTTCTCTTTGACCGTATCCCACATGTTAGCTGGCCCTTTGCTGCATTGCTAAATGGATATCAGCTTCTTCTTATCCTAGCTTCTTATCTTTGCCTTCAACGGCCATGTAGTTGACTATCTCCCCAGCTAATTAGAAAGGCACCCCAACTGTTCATGTTGTCTCTGCTTTCATTCTGGAATTATTCGTGCTTGTTTTCATCTTTTATTTGGATTGTGGCTGGACATTTGCAGAAATGTTTTACTAAGAATGCATGCAGCGTATATTGTCAGCAAGTATTCTCAAAATATGCCTATTGAAGAAGCTCCTGTGCCAAAAAAAAAAAAAAGCATTGCAAAGTTTGAAAGACTTGTACAGAACTTAAAAGACTTTAGCATTTGCATTAAACATACAAAATACAAGGCTAATTTATGCAGCCCCAGAATACTATTTTCCTGCAGATTTTGTCAATCTGCCAGGGTGTCTCTGACATTTTGTGATATTTCTCCAATATTTCCTCACGTCTTTGTATGCCTCTATTGATTATAGTGGTAAAATACAAATTGGCTCACAATTCTCTTGAAGACAGGGTTAAGACTAATTCTATAATACTCTTCCTGATACATTTAATGAAGTCAAAAGTGAAGATTGCAGAGACATCCCACATACGTCTGTGGTAAGTAGTGCTTCACAAGGATTGTCCCCCAAATAAGAATGATTGATTTAGGCAAACCTTGGCATTCGAATCTGTAATCACTGATAGACTGGTGCTTTCCTGATATAACATGATACTGTTATATTGACTTTGATGAAGTGACCCTAATAAATATCTAGAAACAATGAAAAAGTAAAGGGCTTTCTATCTCTGATCTTTGGTACTGCCTGAGCCACTTTGCTTTAAATGATCATTTTCAAGAGCTAGAAAATCAGACGTCAAAGCCAATTTTTAATACTTGCTTTGGCTAAATCAGAGGCCTGAAATGTTTGGCAGTTCCACATATGGGCCAGAAGAAGGGCAGTCTAGAGGCGAGCTTGGCTGCACAAACTACCCCAGTCATCCTGCAGGTAAGGACTTTTTGAGGTAATGCCAGAATGATGCATGGGTCTCTCTAAGGTAACTTATGATCATGCTTTTGCTCGCAGATTATTCCTCCATAATCTCTAGACATTATTACAGATATTGTCTTCTGAAATTGAAGGTGCTATATTTTATCATTTCAGAGATGCTGAATATAAAAATGCAACCTGCATGATTTTATTTTATGATTAGTGTTCTACCAGGAGCAGAAACTCTCTTTAGCCTGATAAATATCTATGGAAGACGCCATTTGTATCTAGAATTAAATAGATAATGAGGAATGTTGCAAATTGAAAATAATTTGTGCCTCCCCCCCCGCCCAGCTCCCACTTAGTCTTAGTCTTTGCCTTTCCCAAGAGATCTTTTAGCTAGTGTGAAAAAAACTCACAGAAATTCTGCATATTTCATGAAAGATTCACTGACTTTTGTTCCTGCAGCTGACAAGAAAGAAATTACCGTGAGCCATTATGTTTTGGAGAATTGGGAATACCCTGTGCAAGCATAACAGTGCCAGCGATGCAGCTGATATTTTGGGGGGCCTGACCTTTACGAAGAGCAGCCGTGCACAGCTACTCCCTTCCCCACCCAGCAGCGCTCACCCGTGAAGGCAGCGAGGAGATGCGCGGAGCCTGCAAGCACCTGAGACCAGTTACCAAGAAGGTAGCCCGTGAATATGAAAATACAGCTCGCAGAGCACTCTGCAGCCCTCTGGCAGGCAATGTCACCAAGAACGATGCCTTCCCACCACCGAGCATATATATGGGTTTGTGGGTTTTTTTTTTTCCCCCATCCACCAGAATTTGTGCTTGTGCCCTGAGAATTCATCAGCCAGCTATAAAGCCAAAACAGTAGCTGGTCGAGGACAGAGCACGCAAYGCCTTTTCACACGGGGCAAAGGCAATCAAGAGATTTCACACATATTTGTGCTGCCTGAGAAACATCCTTAATGTGTGGGGACACRGACAAGGGTAAGAGCAAGAAAGATAAATTGTCTTGCGCCGAGCTACAGTCAGCCTGTGGATAGGAGCAGATTGACGCAGTTGAGTACAAGCACCATGAGCCAGCGCCTGTAAATACCTGTTAGAGTGCAAGCTGGTCTAAGTGAGGAAAAGCACCTCTCTCTCCTTCTCCCCATCCCTTCCACTCRTCTCTGTCTGTCTCTCCTGATAATTTTATCATCCTTCTCAGCAAGCAGAGAGGGAGTGGAAAGGGTAAGTGGCATTTCTAACCCTAAYTCTGGATATTCAAGGGTGAGGCATTTAAATTTGTAAGCTAGATTTGAGAGTCATCGTCCCACGGAGAAGAGTTCTTAGATTAGYAGTCATAAAAACTTCTCAGGAATTACAGCTAAAAGAACTCATAGAAAGCCTTCCAGTAATCCCCTTTTTGCGCATTTGCAAAAGTGGATTGAGGAGGATGAGAAATATTCGGTCCTTCCTGAAACCTGGTAGCTTAAATGGCTACAGCTATAGCCCTTGGCTAATTAGAATAAGAGATGCAGATCGTACAGAAAGATTTAGACCTGAGAAGAAAGACAGGAGAAAATGTTGAAAATTTCCTTGAAATATTCCTACCTGCCCTCTTCTTAAATCCTTCAGTAGTCTGAGTATATTGTAAAATGACTTGTGCTTTGTGAAGTCTGAGGTTTTTTTTTTTGTTTTTTTTTTTTTTTAGGAAAGAGCACGTACTGAACAGAATCTATTTTCCGAATTCACGTCTGGCACTGCGTCCATCATTCACAAGGAGATTAAGATAGCAGGAACTGACCAGATTCAGCCAGGAGTATAAGGGACAGCCTTTGGGTTTGGTCGTATCCTGAGCACATTAGTGCAACATAAGCCTCTATTTTTAGCACTGTCAGGCTGGTGGAAATGCTAGATCTGACCGAGGACATTGCCCACTGTGCTGCTTTTAACGAATGATCCCTGCAAATGTTGCCCCACTGTAGAGTGTAAGCAGATTTAGGGCTGCCTTGTGGAAACCCAGGTCACTACCAAGCTGACCTGTTGTCAGCTTCTGTGCCATGTCCTGCCCGAGGATCCTGCTTTCCTCATCATTAAACTGAGGACGGGAACAGTCTTTACCTCCCTTCCCAACTGGGTATGCAGTTTCCCTCCACGGAAACTAGGTCAGGGAGTGAAAACCTGCTGAATATCTAAATTTTTGTCCATTCATTTGYTCAAAAATACAACTGGGATGTAGGAACCTGGAAGCATTTCCCATAGTTTATATGAAGCTATATCTAAGCAGGGGTAGATCCAGCCTAATTAGGGGCTCCACAAGCAGAAGGAGTCCAGAGCTCATCATAAATGTGTGTAATGCATGGAAAAGGAGGGAGTCTTGCTCCAAGAGCTGCTGGTCACTGTGTCTTCTTCTTACAGTCTTGCACTTGACGAGATACTGGGAGTGCTCTTTCTCTTCAGAAACTGATATCCTGAAATCCTAATTCTGTCTGAAAACAGCTTAGTGACCATCTGGCCATACCACCATATGGTAGGTCATACATGCCAGGTGAAGGTCTCAAAAGAGTTGAGTTTTCACCTTCTGAATATTACTGCTAATCACTCTCCTCCAGRCTGTGAAAGACAAAATGCACAGGAYGCTGTCAGACTTACAGACAGGTCTACAGAAAAACTAACCTATTCTGTGGGTAGTAAATATGATACAATATTGCMGTATAAATAAAATTAGAATATATTGAAATAAAACACTTACAACATATTTTGAAATACAGAAGCAATCCTGTCCGATGGTRTCCAACTGACTTTTTTTTTTTCTTTTTGCTTYGTTCGGACTTTTGCAGTTTGGATTTTCATTTTGATGCGGAACATGTTCTACATATAAAGATTTTACCACAAAACAGAAAAAAAAAAGATGCTATTCATTAATCAAAAGCAAACACTTTATATTTTGAATGGAAACAATGATACTTATAACAGCATCAATCTCTGATGAAGACAGAGACATAAAATTCATTGTTTTTCAAAATCAGACATTAGTGATGACTGAAAATATCATCTATATCAGTACTTGAGGAGCCCATTTAACTCAGGAGCTATTCACAATAGCTGTCATGCTAGTAACTACAAACTACTGCAGCTTTCTAAATGTTAGGATTGATGAATATTAATCAAGAAACCTACAAATTGCAACCCAGTTGATCATCATCTAGATGAAACAGTGAATAACATTATCCCAGAAGAGTTTGAATTTGTGTACTGTTGAATCACATTTTTCATTTCTCAYTGAAAACAAGAATGAGTCCATGTTATCTTAGTTTTATCTCCATGGAGAGCTAAAGACAGCTACTGTCATCCTATATACTAGGTCTGTCACGTCTGGGACCTCTTGCATTGGGAGCCAAGAATATAGCAACTTTTAAGTGCAATCTTCTCAAAAGCAAGTAACCAGCTCTGAAAAAAATTTACCAAAAGAGGGAATAAGAAAACCATTGCTGAAGCTGCAAGACAGATGGGAAGGCAAGCTTCTTTGAAACTTAATCTCCAAACAGAAGAAGAAAAACAAAAATCATAATCAAATGAAAGTTTATGATTAAAAACACAGTTCAACCAAATACAGTCTGCTTGCTGTAATGAAAACTGGAGACACAGAACTGATGACCTGGTAGGCAGTTCACGCTGTCTGCTGGAATCCCTACACATCCCTCGATGCCCGTGTTGATAACTGCTTAAGAAATGATGAGGGATGGTTAAAATCAACCAATGCCAAAGTAAGTCTTGTTGCTACATTATTGGGTTAACTATAAAATAGCAAAGAATAGATAAGTTAATGACTTTTTTTTTTTGATAGCTTTCATTATTACAATGAAACGTGACCTTAAGTCAAGCCCCAATGAATAAATAAAGGGGAATCTGTGGTGGTATCTGAAAACTAATCTTCCCCACCCTTCCTCTCTTTTTGTTGTTATCTGTAAAGCGAAGAGATGCAGCAATAATGCCCTAAGGCTTCGAGTGAACAATTGGATCGACTTTGGCTTAATTCCATAATAACCAATCTTCAGGAGTTTCGCCAGCCTGCATGGACAGAAAGTTTCAGTGCAGTTTGATAAGGGCTGTAAAGCCCCATCCGTGAGCACGAGGATTTGGCCAGTGAGACGTTCATTTTAATGCTGGACTAAGTTTGTCAAAAACAAAGCCTTTCCGATTAAAAATTAATTGTCTTTAGCGGTATACGACATTAAAATGTAAATTTAAGGCTCAGTCTTTTAAGGTGCTGAACCGTATGGTTTTAATCCACCGAGGCATTAAAGCATRTACTTAATCTTTGTACATGGATAGTCTTATTGATGTAAGCACTTCACTAAGAGGGGCCAGATTATGAAGCTTCTTTAAGGACGTAGCCCTCAGCAGCGAAAAAGGTAGTTTAGGCCAAAGGCATTACAGTGGGCCAGAGCCCACACGTTATTTGCATTTTGAATGAGAGCATTTTCATAATTTAATCACTTTTGAAAACCGTTGTATAGAGACGATCCCTAGTCATCTGGGGGAACTAAGTCCTCTTAAATTCTAATTCTCACCCTTCTGCTTATTCACAAAATAGCTTTAAGAAATATCTTTCCATGTCTCAGCTTTTCCATCGCCACAATACTTACCTCAAAGGGCTATTGTGCATGTCATTAAATAATGCTGGTAAAGCACTCTGAAGATACACGTTGGTATATATATTCTAAGAGAAACGATTATTGTCGTGTTAGTACCATACAAAGTTTGATACAAATCCATGAAATATACCATTGGTTACAATTCTTTAAGCACAATCTCCAGCATAAAGACATTAAGTGTAAGAAATAGTTGACTACTTTAGAACATAGTTTTGTAAAACCTTCATTCTTATAGCTATATATTCAAGTATATTCAAATGTCAGAATATATCTAAACTCCTATTTTTATTTTAAGCTTGGCTGATTTATTGATGGCTCTGCTTAATTTTTAAAACATTTTCTCCTTTAGAAATTAGTCTACTGTCAACCCTTCTAATGTATACAGTCTGGAGTCACTGCGTTCATCTTAAGAAGCTTAGCATTAATGTTTAATTCTGCAGTCTTTGCCCTAGCTGTGCAGAGCAGTTTGATAGTTTATGCGCTTCTGCAATCAGCGATGAACACAGATCTCGTGTTCTCACCTGCGTGGAGAGCTGGCAATCTCTCCTACCCCACTGTCCCCTTTTTCCCCCCTGTAGTTTTCATACCCATATAATTTTTCAATAACAYGGAATTGTGAAAGCCAGCAGTGAAAATGCTGAAGTCCAAAGGAAAACCGCTCTCGCTGGAAGCGAGGTTGACGAGGTGATTACGAATCGCCTCCTGCACTGGTAGCCCCCAGCTGAGGTATTTGTTCCAGCATGTTGACCCCCTGCCACCAAGGGGTTTATTTGCTTCAGCCCTTAGTGTTTCAAGTTCTCTGTCGCTGAGCAGACCTTCTACCAACCCAAGAAACACTCTTGTCTTAACAAGCAGAAGTAATATCTTTTATTTTCCCGTACTTCATAAATGACAAAATTAAATATGGGGTGCTGTATGCACTGGTTCTTGCTCCCCATGGATTTAGCATTAGTTTAAATACACTACTTTTCTTTGATTTTGTTTTTTTTTTATATCGTTTGCCTGCATTTATACATRCTATACACATATTTCTCAAAAATTCCTTACGTACACCAGGTTTTGCTGTCTGCTATAGTCCAAACGCTGGTAAGATGCTCTTTGCTCTACAAGATTTAATGTCTGCTACTCTGAAGCCCATGGTGGCTGGATAGGTCCTGATTCAACAAAGTTTATGKTTAACGTTAGACCATGTTTATCTTCCATTAAATCTAATAAGACTAGGCACTTGCTTAATGTTAATTAAACACTTACGTGTTTTATGGATTGGGGCCTGGATTACTTATTTGATTACAATTAAGCCTGTGATTGCATGTTCGCTGAGCTGGAACTACTGAGGCAGCGAGCCTGCCTGCACGCCTGCTCAGYACCTGCCTCATTTTATGCCACGGGAGTTGTTATGAAGCTGCTGTTTTGACGGGTTGCTATTAGCCTTGCAGTAACGGCAAATTCTGGTCTTTTTTTACACAAAAATAAAAATGTTGCTTATTTCAGCGTCTCCCTGACCATTTACAGAGAAAAAGCTTTACCAGTGAGAGAGTTAGTTAGCAAACTATTCCCAACACACAAACCTTTTATAACTCTAGCTTGTGAATATGTACACACTTTCTTTTTTCTGCTTTTTTTTTCCCCCTCAGAAGAGCTGCAAACAAGGTGAACTCTTCCAACCTCACTCAAACTAAAACCGAGAGAGCAAATACTCCAGGGGAGRAAGGAGCGGCCGAGCAACCTTTAGCAAAGGGACGAAGAGAACATCCCAGCTGCCGTGAAGCCAGAACCGCGGGGAGAAGCTGTGTCCTGCGCCGCTCTAACAGGCTTAGCGCCTAGTGTGACCGCAGCAATTTAACGATTGACCTTGCAGAGCCAAAACGTCACTCAGCTGGGAGCAATATTCATTATGCTCGAACGAGAACGATGCATTTTAAAATCGTTTTGTACAGGGCGATGCTTATAAAGTGCGTTAAATAGTTCATTGCTTTATGCAGAGTGTCTTCTGCGGACGAACGCGTTCGGAGAAGCTGATCTACTCATCGCGATGGTCTTGCGGTGAAGGTAACAGATTGGAAGTCGTTTCCTAGGTCTGTGTCCTTTTCATGTCTTATCTTTCCGAGACAGATTGAGAGCCAGTTATTCGCATTGATGGGCAGTACTCACACGAGTTGTCCYGCACAAAATAACGATGCAGCTCGCGGAGCAGCCATCCATCACTGTAAAAAGGTGCTCTCAGTGTAACCTTTAGATTGCATGAAATGTTCAGGGCAGTTCCTATCTCTCCCTGCATTTAGCTCAAAGGTCTTCCCTCGGCTAGTGTGTTGAAGGATCTGCAATATAGGGGAAGACAGCCTAAATTATAGCCAACAATATCTTTCTAGGATATTTAGGTAAAGGTTATTACAAGCAAAATAYTAAACTCTAAGTGTTTTCTACAGTAAAGTCACCATAGTCTACATTCCTGCATCTATTTTAGGCCTCAAAAGCAAATTTGTGGCAAAAGTCCTAAAAGAAAAGAAGTAGTTAAATACTCATTCCTAAATAAAGGGCTTTTTTATAGATACAAATGGCGGTCACTCAAATTATCAGTCGTTTGGAGAGGAAGAATCAGCAGGCAATCTAATTCAAGGAATTAGACTGTAATGCTTGATGCAGATCTACCAGTTAATTTAAATAATGAGTCACCTGGTAGGCACTCAAATCTAGGTCAGGACATTTAGCGGGCTGAAAATAATGAGTCTAACAGCAACAGAGCTAACAAAACAATCCAGATAATAATGACAGCCCAGAGTGACGGCTCTAACATCATCAGGCAGCGTGCACAAACTGTAAATAGGCAGAGCAAAGAGAGCGAACCTGCGTACGGAGGCAAAACATATTCTCCAATGAAACTATTTCAGAAGAATTATGCTTGGTTAAAAGGAGCACACTGACAATCACAGCRRGAACGTACAATATTTATGTSCTGTTACARAATCTCTGATATCTGTGGAATCRTTCTTTTTCAGTMTTTTTTTTTTCTTTTTTGCACRTAAAGCAAACATAGTTAATTTTAATTCTTGATGGTTTTTGAAAGCAAGGTAGAAAGACAAAACTTTTCCTAGGGTTTTTTCCTGACTTTTATTTGCCTGTATTGGTGAATGTGTTCTGCAAGTAGGAACAATTTTGTCTTACCAATGATGATATTACTAGGTTATTCAGACAAAACAAGGAATGGTAACAAAGATTTATCTCTCCAGTTTCGTCTTACAACTGTGACACTCCAGGCATTTGCYGTTCTGTTGCCTTGTTACTAATTCTCGTCTGTTTAGTTTACTCTCTTAAACTAATAAAAAAAACACATAAGAGAGGACTACCGAATAAATCTTCTTCAGCTTTRGCATCTTAATGTATTTTTGAATGAATCATGAAGTTTATTTGCACAATTACAGGCTAACGACGAGCAGCCCTGTTTCCCCTCAATGAGCTGTTTTTAGTTTAAAATTACGATTTCAGTTTTAAAAGCATTCTTGAGTAAAGCAGCAGAGCTGCATCCACAGATTCAGCTGGAGCTCTGTATTCCAGCTTCGTGTTTCCAGAGTTGTCACCAACCTCTTCATCGCTGCGAGAGAGTTTGTGGGAGCCCTGCTGGTGCTTTACATCATGCTTCCCTTTTCAAAGACGAAAGATAAAGTTCAGATTTTATTCTCACAGCTGTGCCAATTATATCTGCCTCTGCCTTCGTGCACTGTGGTGGTAAAGCCACAAATGCTGGCTACCTGGAAAAACTAGTAGTGCAAAACAGGTGATTAAAAGCCTAAACTGGGTTTTATAGCAACATAAAAAWTTCATTTCATAGTGCAATGTTAATCGTTAGCTTAGAGTTACCCATCTTTTTTTTTTTTACATTTTTGATTCATTTTCATGCAAAAAAACAATGAAAATAAGTTTCTAAAGCCTGCAGTGTCAAAAGAGCAGTGGGTACATGGCCACCTGTTCATTCATAGTTGGATCCCACCTAGATGGCTGGTGGTAATGCTGACCCACAGTGGTCTGTTGCGGTGGTAGGACAGTGATCATCCTGGTCTCCTAACAACCTCCTTCATTTCCTTGCTAAAGTCTTTGCATATTTTTGTGCTATTTCCCTTCTCACCTTCTCCTGTTTAGGTGGCAGATTTCATTTAGGACCTGTGAGCTCTGCTGTAATGTGAGTGACAACAGGAAGAGAAGTTGTAAAGAGTTACTACTCTGTCTTCTCTACTCCATGCCAAAGCAGGGTCTTTGCTGCATTACAACCTCGGAAGCCTTTTTGTTGTTGTGATCCMGTTCAATTTTACATTAATTCATTTTATGTGGCCTCAAAACTTAGCAGATTAATGAGGATTTCTTCATACATAAGAAACAAAGTGAAATTCATGTGCACATTTGGTTTCTAGAGTGATTTGAGGTTCACTTAGATGAAGGGAGCTTTGTAAATGAAAAATTGTTGTCTTAAGAGTAGACTGGACATTTAGAGTATACAAGCAAGAACCAGCCCATAKGGGCAGGACAGGTAGCCAAATCATAGTTATGATTTGACTGAAATACTCATGCCGTACATAATTCCCTTTCTAGCCAAGCCTACTTAGAGTGCTCACTCAAAAGTAATAAAAGTGATATTTTTTCTAATCAGGTCCCTAAGGAATTGAATCATGAAAAAAAAACCCATCCCTGTCAGCTCCTGCTGATTACCTGCACCCCTCATTATTCCAAACCTACCTGACAGCCATACACTCATAACTACCTTTCAACAAGAACTACCGGTGAGCCTTTTAAAAATAATTTTATTTCAGTTCTTAGCTAATTCTAGCTTAAACAGCACRTATAATCGCCTGATAAGCAGTTCATAAGAAGAACATCATTTCAAAGGGAAATGTTGGACCCATCCTGGCTCTGACAGTACCAGAAATTAGAGATGCCTTTTAAGTTCTCCAGTTATTCTGCAGCAGAAGAACCAGCAACTTAGCAACTTGTTGGAATATCRAATAGACTTTCACATTATGCACTGAATTCTAGAGGGGAAAAAAATATATTATTGTTAATACGAARCAGCTACTGAACTTAAATTTAGAAATCTGTTAACTGTCTCAAAAGTAGCTGCAGATTCTAAAATAATAATAAAAAAGAACATTTAGATTTGGGCAGGGACAACTCTATGACACTGGAAATTGTTCTTACCTCGTTCCCAATACTTTTCATGCACAAACAATTCATAGGTTCAGGGTCTAATCACATCTGATATTTTTTATAACAAGGGCCAAAATGCTTAAGTATTTTTTCATTTAGCTGAATTRCAGGTGCTTGACTGACTCCCATTTTCAAAAAACCACATTAATTTCATCTGAAGACACCAGGAGACGTGAACTGGACAGACACTGAGTTGGGTTAAAGCCATGAGAGTCTTAGGAAAGGCTCCCAAGTACTTGCTGCAGGTTGACCTGAGATATGTTATTTGTGTTAGAGTATCTCACTTCTACTATGGTGTACACAGGGTGGGTGATTCTGTGCAAAAAACTGCTGTTTTGATAAACATTCTATCAACTGTTTGGAAGTGCTTTATTAGAAAGTTAATGAACGTTTATTCTCCATGAATAAAATGACATTGGCCTTTTTTAATGATATGATTACAAATTAGATGTCCATCATGTGAATGATTCTGAGATTTCTGGATTTTATTTCTATCTGAATCAAGCCAGAGGCTCTTGGCCCTGTTTTAAAAGAAAATATTGTATTGTTAAGGTGCTGGAACTATTTCATGATTACTTTTATAAAAAAGAAGAATAAGAAGAAGAAGAAGAAGAAGAAGAAGAAGAAGAAGAAGAAGAAGAAGAAGAAGAAGAAGAAGAAGAAGAAGAAATCACAACCATATAGAACAAATGTAGGAAGTAAAATGGCATTCCATTATTAAAAAATAAGACTGACATTAATTTATAAAGAAAATACTTCTGAAGAAGACATTATTTTCTTTTCCCTTTCACTGAAGATGGAAATGCTCCTCTTTTTACTCCTAGGAAATGAGAAAATAATTTTGTCTGTGAGCATTGAGATTTAAAAAAAATGAAAATGTAAATTATAAACCCATACATTAAATATAAGAAAATTTTAAGAAGTGATCAAATACTAATCAGGTTGCTGTTCTAGATCTGTCTATATCTACGCCTTTGAAATATCCCTTTGACTTGTTTTTCTCCRTGATTTTGGAAAAGTATGGTACATTCAGTTTCTGAACAAAATTCTTATTAGTTAAGCCAYTAATCAGTGGTTAATTGTAATTACTTAGCCTGTGGAAAATTTGGGAATGGAATTCAATTGTGACTGCAAGTCAAATAAAGTTTGCTTTTACTATTGATTTAAACATTTTTGAGACAGATGTTCAATATGGTTTACTTAGCAATTTTTTTTGTAATGCTTGGTCAATGTGCTGAATAATAATTGAACTTGGTCTTTACACAAATTTTTGTATCACATATAAGTTACCTTGTAATCATCAATAATCTTAATAAGAGAGTACAACACATATATTGCTTTTCCAATATACCCATGCAAAATTACAAACAGAGATATTTTTGAGCTTCTATACATTTTGTTGATCAACTGTACGTCCCTGAAAAAGTTAAGAATGATTTAAGGCCTATCATATGCTCTTCGATGACTTCTTTGAATACTTTTCAGCTTTTAATAAATAAATTTGTGTCTTGCCAGGCGCTGGCTTTTTAACTGAATTACGTTAAGGCAGTGGTGTGAACCCACCTCTATCGGTGCGTGAATCTGCAAGGTGGGGAGATAGCAGGGCGTCGCACCCACAGCAGCCCAGCCGTGCACGTGGCCAAGGCGTGCAGGTGGGAGGAGATGGCAACTGGATGGTGGGGTCTCCAAAGTCTAATAAAACGCGTTGCTATGTCTTTCTCTCTTATTCGCCTGCCTCGTTCACCRGAATTTTTGGAGCTACTTACTGCCTTCAGCTCTGCATCTCTTGARTCTACCTGAAACTGGCCTAAAAGTCCTCGCAACCTGAGAAACGAATTTAGAGTAACTATTCATTTAGGCAGTATCTTCCCATTCTGAGACCCTGAGAACAGGGATACAGAAATACATCACAAGTACAGCTGCCAAAATAATCCATGTTTTTCCAGGGAAAACTGTAATTCCAAAAAAGTTAACTGACTTTTTAAATGACAGAAAACTGAAATACACCAGTTTTTGAAACGAAGTTTAGAATATTGGCTCTTCTATTTTCTCCTTCATTCCATTTTTTGTTAGATATATAATAGGAAGATGGGGAGAAATCAAAACGTGGGGAGGAGAAGCTGGGGAGACTCATTTGGCCATCGTAGTAAAATTTTGTAAAACAAAATGTTTATTTACAAAACTTTTAAATGTCAGTGAAGAAAACCTTCTGTTTCATATTATTATATCATGGTATAATAATATTCATTTTTATAGCAAGTTAGTAATTCATCAGCATTGAAAGCTACTATGGGAAATTTTCTTAGGCTTTTGAAGCAGCTATAAATTACCACRCCTACTGGTAGATTATTTTGCTCTTATATAGCCTATTTTTCTAAACTTATATCTGAAAAATAATAGCCTTACTTTCTCTTTTCCATTTGGATTTCAATATAGTTAATGGCATTTTATTATGACAATTTACTTGTTCATAAAGTTTGAAGCTTTTGTAAACTACTTACTTTTAAGGGAATGTTTAAGAAAATTTTCCAAAATGGCTAAAAATGTGGTGGGCAGGGGGAGTACAACAGATATTTATTTAGAGTAATTGGAGATTTTGTATTTTAAAATCAACACTGATTTGACATCTCTTCCTCAGTTCCCACCAAGGCCAATTTTACCATGACTCATCTAAACTAGCTGTATCTATTCTTATGCAGCAAAATGGTAGGAGGCATTATTTTTCCAAAATATTCTTAGTTAACTTCATTCCCCTTTTCCAGTGGAGGCTAAGGTAATAATTTATTGCATATTAAAAAATTACGGGACTTCCACACTGCCTCGTATCTGTTGGTTTGGTTGTTCGTGAAAGCAGATGTATAGCTCGTCTTTTTCTCACTGTTTTTTAACCCATTAGGGTTAAATCTTAGGTTTAGGGTCTGGGAGCTTTTTGAATAACAAGATGGGTAACAACACGAGAAGACTTTGATGCTCTCCACATAAGCTCTTTGGTACTGCAAAGGAGGCACTTGGCAGCTCCGAGCTGCGACGCGGGCTGCGCCCAGACCAGGCTGGCCTCCTGGCACGGCCTGAGACCTCGGCATCTCCAGAAACCCCCGCTTCCCTCCAAGTTCAAACCACATTGGCATTCCTTATGCCAAAGGACCAGCACTTACAGTAAAAACCCTAAGACTTCATGTTTTATCCTTTTATTTCACCTTTCTTTTTAAATTCWGGTGTTACAACAAAACCCATCAGCAGAGATACTCACGTTCTGCAAAGCTGTTTTGATGTCTGCAGAATTCCTCGTATCGCACGAATTCAGAAGGGGCTCTGATGCAAGCTGTGGGCCAAATTCACCAGTCCGTGTGGATCTTCATGTGGYAAGAAGCAATTCTGTCTCAGATAATGCTATCATCARTAAATAAAAATGTGTTGCTCTTCTCATAACTCTGTCCTACAAAGGATTTTAGTGATCATGAATTTGTTCTTAGCTATTTTTACATGTATACTTGTTACTTATTTTTACGCATATAAATGAAAGAAATAATTCAAAGTAAAAACTTGAAAAGAGAATGAATTCAAAGCAATAGAAGTCAAAAGTTACAGCATAACTATAAAGGACAATATCAGCAAAACATTCCACTGGCCTTCCTGMAGTTGGTCATGATATAATTAATCCAGTCCAATCCTTTTGTTAAACAACTTACTAGTAAGATAATTTTAATGAGTTTTAAATTACATGTTATATWTTATATTCTCTGTAAATTCTAATATTGGCAATAATTCCTATACAGAAATATTTTCTGCTATTGTAACTTCAATAACTRCAGTGTATGTAAGCCAAGATATGCCTTGATGGAAGAAAAGAAACTTTGTATAATACATCATTAACCTTAGGCCATATTTTAATCTTCATTTCTAAAGGTTTTCCTTTGTGTACGGTTTATTCATTGCACATTGCCTGCTTACAACAAGCAAATTCAGCAAACATTATTTATCAGAGTTTCTCTGTAAGCTAAAGGCAGGCTGGATTTCCTGTTGTGTTGTGGAGGACAAACCAAGGAGGCAGATTCTACTGAAAATAAATGGTAGAGGCCCAGGTTTGCCATCTATTTTTTTAAACATAGTGGAATTGTCCTTAAAAGCTGCAAGGACACATGGTAAAGTGTCCCAAGAGAAGTATAATTCATGCTCTGACCTTTTRTACTAGTTTGGTTATAGCAAGTATTCTATTAGTCAATTAAAAAAGAAAGTAAAGGGAGGTGTAGAAAGCAGATGTTAACCATAGCAATGTCATCGCACTGGCTCTGATTCTCACAGTTACGCCTAACTTATAGGGTACAATGAGGCCCGCAGAAACTAATAATCCAAAGACAATAATATTTTTGAGAAAATATTCTAAACTGAACAAATTTTTTTGGATCAGGAGCTCTTTTTATGAAACTGCCAAATTTTTTTGTTAAGTAATACCTGAATTTTCTGCATGCTTCATACTTTGATGTCTCCATAAACCTGGAAATACAAAGTGTGTCCTCATTTGAAGGAAGGAGGAGATTCTTTACATCAAAGTGTAAACAGTTCATTTCTATCTTGGTAAATGAGGTCATTCTGTTATTACTCCACTCCGCTTTTTTCTTTCTTTCCCTGGATACCGAAGTCTGCTTGAAACTAAATTGTCTGCACCTCCTTTTTCTGAGGAATTCAAAAGCTAACTTTTCTAYACATCATAACGTTTTTAATAGCCACAGAGGTTTAAGTTTCAAAGCCTTCAGATAAAAGTAACACTTGCTTTCATTTGAAAGACTGTATTTTTCTTTTTCTGGTATTTAATACACTATTTCTGTGTGTTATTCAGTTGCTATTGCATGTTCCATTTCTTAGCTGCAGAAAATTTCCAGTCACATGACTAATGGCAATATTTAATGAAGATCATAATCATATGATACCTACRGACTACTGTCAGAGACATTAGCTAGGTACTTAAAACAACATTTCCAAAAGTATCTACTTGTTTTGAATTATTTGGTTATTGTATGATTCTCAGAGCTCCTGGGTCTGTGGAGGACATTCACTGATCTTATTTAGAATTTTAGGTATTCACAAATTTTCAGATTCCAAACTCCTATAATAGGCTTTTTCTGGTGTCATCAACATCAACCTGAGTTTTATAGATAAGTCAACAGTATCACGATCAAATCTAAATCCATGGGGCATTAGGGAAGGCTAAGTTTCATATTTAATAATAACTAATAATCATAACAACTGAAAAAGATTGCAATAAATTCTTATCTAGTAAGATTTTGTTACAAAATGAACCCTTAAAAAATTATCCCCACTGCATCCAAGACTGATGCTAATCCAAATACAATGAGATAGTTTTCTTAAGTAAGGATTACTCATGCGATTAAGAAAGCTTGAAGGGGTGGCTCTAATATTTCTTACCATTCTATAATTACTTTCAAAACTGAGAAATCATTGACTAGCTTTATTTTTACAAGAATTGACTGCATTTTTTCCTGAATTCCTTCATTTGTCTTTTTAAAGAATGGCTGAAAACTGAATAGAATTACAATACTCTTCTGTCGGGAAGAGAAAGATTAGATTACACTTCATATTTTACGTGAAGAAAATTGTAGCTATTTTGGTCATAAATATACCCTATAAGAAAAAAAATATCGAATTTGGATTGCCAGTGCGATGCTATTATGCTAGAGTAATATAATATCCACACCGATATGATAGGAGCTCTCAAAAAAGTACAGATATGCAACATGATGCAGTACACTCTGTAGATGAAATGTTCTCTCTTAATATATAACCTGCATAACAATATCAGGATAATAAATGATTGGTGGATTTCTTATTATTGATTTTACCATCTGAGACAGTTGGAGGTCAGCATACATTTACACAGCACAAACTACAAATTCCAGTCGTCACAAGCACACTGCCTCAGCCTTCGCTTTCCAAATAATTCGTACAACAGTAAACACAGAGAATAATAATCCTTAGTGCTTAACAATTTCTTTTATTCTCCTTTATATTATATATACTCTTTTCGGGGGAAAGCCCTTAAGAGAAGCAAAATCAATAGGACACTATGAAACTGCAATAGGAGTATACAGAAATCACTCTGAGAACCACCAGATATAATAGAAAATAATAACTCCTTTCTAGGGCAATAATTATTAAAAAAAAAAAAAAGTAGGAAGCTTGTTGGGTTGTTTTTTTCCTAGTAAGCTGTCTTATAATCTACAAAGGCTGAGAAAGAAAAGGTGTTTGTATAGCTCTGAACATATCCTTGAAATGTGCACAGAGAGGAAAACCTCAAGCCTGTGAGCGACAAGTGTGACAAGCAAGGAGRTGTTCCTCCTTGAGGACACGCAGAAGACCCTCAAATAGAGTCCATGATGCTAGGAAAGGGACAATGATATAGAAATATATGGAATATTGAGGGGTTTTTTTTATTATTTCTCCAAGCAGTTTTAGGTAGTTTAGCCCAAGTGAGTGGCTTTTTCCAAGCTCCCATGCTTTACTGAGCCCACTGGAGAATAAGCAGATGAGACAGCTCCTTCAGGGAACCATCAGTGCTTCGTTATTGATCCCCTCTGAAAGGAAGTGCCAGAGCAAAATTACTTCGTTTTCTGCACAATAATTTTGTGGGTTTTCCACATTCAAGTGATTAAACTATCATAGCTTGAGTGCTTTAGCTGTGTGTGGTTCCTTCCGTTAGTGGTATATCTCAATAGGCTGATTATTCACAAAACATATGCCAGTACAACACTACAGGCACTACAAAAATCAGTTTTACTAACTTCTATGTTTAGTGATACTCTCAAATATTTCAAGATGTCTGAGCGATTATGACAGTATAGACCCTGACCCAAATCTACCCATAGTCACAAAAAAATAGACTTTGATTTGTTTATTAAAGACTGATTTGGCTGCATACTAAATTCAGTGCAGAATTTTAAGCATACAAATAGTTCTGTTGAAACTGATGAGCTTAAAGTTATTTATAAAAATACAGGTCCAGGCTGAGGCATATGTTAATGTACAAAACACATATATAACTTCTGTAATAAGCTCCCTTTTTATAACTAATAAATTCACAATGGGAACAGTCAAAATGAGTACCTAAAATTATATTCAAAAGTAGCATTGGCTGTAATGACCTGCTAGATAAGAGATTTGAGTATTCCATGTCAACCATCACAGATACGTGAAACCTCTAAGCAGAGGATCAATTTTTTCCACATGGTTTAAYTTTTGGCGTTTCATGGAGGCACTATGGATCACAGTGTTGAGGTATCAGTCTTTCCTGTAGGCAGTCCATCCGGGCTCCCAACTCTGGATAACTAAAATATCTAGGTTAAACTCCTAGAGAATCTGAAATACACAGAGAACACATCCTCAGTCACCAGTGAAAGAGCATGCTAAATCCTACACTGTTCCAAGTTGGTACAAATTTACTGAACTGAACGGATTTAAGACCCGTTTGCACTATGTGTACGTTTGCTTGTATAACCACCCTCAAATCATTTCTGTACCGTACAATAACTGTGGAAACAATTTTTTTGGCAATGTAAACTTCTTCTTGACGGATGCCTAAAACTATCCTGGATGCTGAGCTGAGCCAGGGCAACGGTGTTAATTATTTTCTTTCAGTATTCTAGCCACAGAGACGCCACTTCAGCTCATACATTCATCGGAATGGTTTAGTGTACCTTTTACATTTCTCTTTGCTCCATTAATAGAAGTATTTGMATGAAAGAAAGAGCAAATTGTCTTCTTAGTGGCCTATTACAAGCCTCATTAATGAATATAGGGGAGCTTTGTTAGTACTTTTATGGGGCATCCTTTCATTTTGAGTTTGTCRTTGATGTTATTGCTATAACAAGTTGTTTCACAGATGTCTGAAAGTGTTGTTAGGTACAACGAACAACCAACTCTTACATTTCTACCATTCTCTTCAATTGTAAAACTAGTGGGTTTTGAGCAACATCTACCAATAATCATTTGACRGCAACTGATATTTGAGCATCTTAAATGTATTTGAACAGTATACCACAGCACTCTCTGCAAGTTTCATGTGACACAGTCCCCACAAATTGGTAAAATAATTCTTTTAGAGAAGAGTTGTAAAACAATTTTTGAAGAGTCAAGTATTAAATTAATGTTTCATCACATTAACTAAACAATATCCAACAAAAAGCTTTTCTAAAAAATACTGCATTAACTTTAACAGAGGATTGAATACCACACAAGGGCATATTCACTGCAGCTTTAGAGCCTCACTAAGAATAATGTTCTGTGGAAACCTTTGGGAATTTGGCTTAAAAAAAACATGTGGAGAAATTAAAGCCTACACTGAAAATGACCTTCCAGCACACRGCTCATACACTTTTTTTTCCCCCCTTTTAAAGACTAGTCACCGCCAGTGAACATTGGAAATGAAAAGGCAAATTAAAGTGCCATGTCACTTGTTCACAGTTGTTACCTATAGATGAGCAAAGGCTGCTTGCAAATGTCGTATATAGGAGAGCAAATGTGCTAAATCTACTGTAAATTCTTCCACCGTCCCAAAGCAGCAGCATGTTTCCTTCTATCCAAAATAGTTTTAGCCTTTTTCTGGCAGAGATAGTAAACTGCTATGCTTCAATAAAATATTATATAGAAGGCAAATATGACTTCTTAAATGACATTTTGTGCTGCTGGCGAAGTAGGTTGAATATTTTTTTACATAAATCACCATCTAAAACTCTAAATACTTTGTTCTCTTTTTGATTTCCTAAAGAAATACAGTAAGATTCCTCTATTCACAAGTAAGCTAAAAAGCCTTGCCCAAGATCACGTCTCGCGCTTTATCTGGTTTAAGGCGAAGGAGCGCAAGCGGGGGCTGTGAGATTTGGACTCACTCTGTTTTATAGGACCTACTAGTGACAGCGATGGGACAGGAATAAGTATTTATGAGTGTGCATGTTAGAGATAGCTTTGACACGAGCTAACATCACGCCGTGTTGATAATCTGTTCATTCATAAACAAAGGGTTTAAGCACCTCARAAGAAGTACAATGAGGTTGAAGTTAGCATTAATGTTTATATTCATGAAAATCATTATTGTCTGAGAGTTTTTATACTGCTTTTTTTTTTCCCAAGCTGATAACATAGGCTGACGTACTATGATACATTTTTTATAAATCGTTTGATTATTCAGTTTGATTTCCTGAAGGCTTTAGTGTCTAATTTACTGAGGCTGGAGGGATCAGCTTAAACTTCGTGGGGAAAAATGAGAATGACACTTTTATACAAACCTGTTACAGTGCAGCATGATTAGATGCAGCCAATCTTCATGAGACTATAGAAGTAATCTTAGTTCGTGATAGTTACAAACGAGGCACAGGATATTGGGTACTAGGAATATTTAAAAAGGAGTGCAAACTTTATGTATAATCCTAAAAATTTAAGAAGGAAGGAAGGAGATATACTGCCAGCAGATTTAACCCCCACTTTGGTGCCRATCCTGCAGCATTTACATTGAAAAGAATAAAATGTCTTACAGCTTTCTTGTATATGATTACATAATTTTTTGTTCCATAGTTCAGACTTATTCTGCTGATATTTTCCCATCTACAGGGAGGACTATTAACTAGGCAAATTTTACAGGTAAGAATGATTCCAACTAAGCCTTCTCTGATGCTATGTTAAAAAATWAAGGCATGAAATAAAAGCGTTTTCCAACTTTTCAAGATTTATAAACAGATAATCTAGTTTAATTTTTTTGCTTTATTTTTTAAGTTTTTTGCTTTCTTTTCCARTAATGTGGTGTGGTAGGTTGAATGTAATTTACCTGTTGCTTAACACCGTATTAATATTTCTACGCAAAAAATGTTAGGATGGAGTGTATAACTACCACYGAAGGATTTCTCCAGAAGTTAAGGGAGAGGTTATGTTTCAAGAAAACTGCAGGATCAAACCTCTCTGTTCAAAAGATGTTCAGGGATGAGGATATCTCTATCACAAACGCAGAGTTATCTTCCACMTTAACTATGTATTTGCATTGTTCACAGCCTGGGCAAAATTCAGATTACCAAATTTTGTTTGAGACTGATGAGAATTACATTTCCTACAGCATCTCTGCTAATCACTGTGCCATTTCTCCCCTGAATTATTCTTTAATGTGATGCCCTTACCCCTTCATTGCTATCAGAGATGTTTAGAAGATCCAAGTGAAATGAAAGCCTGAGGTAGCACATGTGTAATGATACATCAGGGGATGTCTGTATATTCTAGTAAGAAAGCTTTATGGGTTTTTGAATTAGAGTAACTTAGATGGAAAATAGCCAGAAATAATTACATCGAGATAGAGTTATCTATGTATTTAGTTCAGTGTTTTATAATACTGATACGAATATTTGCACAAGTTTTTTTAAAAACACAAAGTACAGCAAACATGAACAGTGAGACAGAAAGCATCAACTGATTTTTTTTCTGTTATTAAGCCTTTGACATTCATAAATCACCAGGGCRGCTGACCAGATAGTCTGAAACCTGTCCAATTTATCATTGCACTGATAGGCTACGCTTTAGAAAGTTGCTTGTTCATTCTGATCGTTATCCTAATTTGAAACAGCAAGATAAATGCTTATATTGATTTCATTAAAATAGTATTTTTTGCCATTAGGCGCACTGTTTAATTTTTTTCCCCTCAGGTTTAGGCGCCAGCTCAGGAACGCATCAGAGCGCAGAGTTAAATGCACTTAACTTTACTTGGATTTAAGCATCTACTGAAAGGACAAAAGCGTCCATATAATGCACTTAAATGCTCTCTGCATAGGAACCTYAATATCAGCGTTTTCAGAGAAAGGTATCGATTGCAGCCGGCCTCGCTGTCACTGGGGGCTCCCGGCCACCACGTGCGTCCCCATCTCCCAGGAGACACCAGCGTGCCAACTTACTGGTGCTACTGGTATCACCTTTGCTTCTCCCTCCGTGTCTGGTCAACACTACATTAGTGGCAAGATAATTTAAAAACAAGGTTTTTGCAACTGCTAAAAGACATTAGCAGTTCATCATYCGTGGACTTTCAGCTCAAGTTAAATACCAAATGATTATTTTCATTCCCTGGATCAACATGAACTGATATGTATTATAGGAAATTTCATTTGTTGGAGTGTATTATGTTAGTATGGTACTAGATTAAACTTGGTTAACTGATAGCTGTGTACAGCACTGGCTTCTGGTGCCATCATGCTGATTTACTCTGGTATCAATATATTCTGGAATTTAAGATTAGCCAATTTTTCAGGATGCAGAGCACAATTGTCAGAAGAAGAGGAATGAAAAGAGAAAGGAAATAAAGGAGGGGGAAAGAGGAATATTTGCACACTAGTTTAATTTAAATTCTTTTAAAATATGCCATGTGAAACAAGCGTATTTGATTGCACTGACATCTTTTTTCCCTGATGAATTTTTAAATCATTACAAAATTGTGAACAACAACAAAAATCTACACAATTTAGCTTCAATGTCTTTATACTACAGACTCAGACCAAGAGGCACTTTTAAAACTGAAGAGATACCTGGCCAAAGAGAAAACAAATTGAAAAATCCTAARTGATATGTCAAGCTAATGAGCGGAATCAATTACTTCTGTGAAATCGTTGGTTTGTTGTATTTCACAGAAATAACAGAGGCCCTCCCCCAGGTTTTGATGAATTATATTTGATTCAAGTAATACAGTAGATTAAATGATTCTCCAAACGTTCTTTGTCCTGTTTATAGAGCTGTTTAAAGAATACACAGCATCTATGGAGATGCAACTTGTCAAAAGTTAGAAATGACGCCTCCTGGTAGGCCAGCGCACTCAGAAGACATGTCAGCTTACCATGGAAACCCCTCTAAACATTGCTATAAAGAGCAGAGGGAGCGGGGAAAATTTTGCTGTTTACCAAAGGGTACAGCATTTAAATTACATTCTTGATTCTCGCCGCTGCCTGTTCTCCTTTCTGAGCTCTACAACCTTTTTCACTCTATTCCTCTGGGACTCACAGAGATAACTGCTCCTAATAAAATTCCCTTGGAGAATTTTCTCCTACAAACTGAATAAGGAGAGGGTTGCTCCAACAGACCGGCACTGAATTGGTGATAGTCCTCGTTTTGACACGTGCCTCTGCTTTCCCTGGCTGAGCTCCACTCAACAAACCATCACCATATCTTTGCCTCGCACCTTCACTTTTTTTTCCCCCCCAGAGTTGACTATAACTCCTGTTATTAAAATATTAAGGATGAATGCTCAGCAYGCCTTCAGCACTGTTTCCAAGAGTCCTACTGCCTTCCACTAGCAACGAGCAGACAGGAGGAAGCCTGATTCTGAGCCTTTGAAGAGGGAGCTATAGGAAATCRTGTCATAATAGCAACGCTTTTAAATTACTTATTAAGAAAGCAATAGTTCCCAGGACTATCAGCCAAAGACCTGATTTCTATTGTGCTAGGCATTGCAAGGCACAAAAATTAAAGGATAGTTTTTCTGTATAGAATATTTAAAATGATGGAAGTAAACAATTGAAATGTCTTCAAGTAGTATCAGAGCTTAAGTATTTTTCTATGGACTGGCAGTTAATCATTTTTTTCTTTCCTAGGAAAATTCTTAAGAAAAAGCTTAATTTTAATAGGTTTGACATGACTACTTGGACATAATTACTCAAATCAGGTCCTATTAAGTAGCTCTACAAACTTTCATAAACTGAGCAATTTTTCTGTGCAAGTGCGACTACGGAAAACATGCCAATAAATGAGAGTCAACACTGCAGTGAAACAAATACATTGGATTTCCAGGTGTCAGCTACTCTCTAAGCAACGGTCCATCTAAGAGATTCAGTATTTGAAAGACAGCGCCACTTATCAAGCACAAGAGAGTCCAAATACGTTAATCTCAAAGGATTACTATCAGTACAAATGGAAACAAACTTTCAAGCTCTTTTCTAAATTAAACAATTAACTCTAATATTCACATCCTCAGAGACATTTCAGTTGAGCTAGCATGTCTAATTTATAATCAATGATTAACAGAAGATGCAACTAATTTGTCTTTGTTATTTGATTTTGCCACAGTCAAATTTACTCAGTAAAATGGATTGAAACAATGTTCTAAAGGCTGGTAAACATTGAATTAGAAATCTGGTATGTGGTTTCTTCGTAGGCTAGCACTAAATAGATGTAATATAAGGACAGTATCTCTTGCATTAAGTAGTTCTAACAAATTAATTTTGACCCATGAGCTTAATAAAGTCTGTTAAGTAGGCCCGACATCTCTGCTAAGTTAAACGGAGACTGAATATTTAATTATTTTAATTGTCTGATAAATTTGAAATTGAGAAAGTAACAGTCCTGAAAATCTTAAAATATATTTTCAGCCTTGTGTGTYATGAAGCATTACTCTAGTGGTTTTACTGCATTCACGAGGTTACAAAGTCAAGCCCAGCCACCCCTGATTGAATGAGAATTGCACATTAGCTCAAGAAAAATAGTTTTCCAAGGGTGAAAGCACCAGTCCAGTGAAGCCAAGGCACACTGGCAAGAATAATTAGCCTGGTGATTAGGCGGCAACAGATCTAACGAGGACGGGCAGCTGCAGGAATGAGAAGATACGTCACACTTGCCCACTGCTGCAGAGGACTGCAGCGAGTCGTATCGTAATGCACGTAGTTTACACATGAGGCACTTTCGTGGTCACATCCCATGCTAAATACGGACAGAGATGAAAAAGGTAGAAATAGGGTCAATTAACAGCAGCACCAGCTGAAACCACGTGCAGATCTCGTGTTGCAGGAATGAGAGGTTTCCATGAAACCTGACATGTATCCAAGTAAATCTCATGTTTTCATCAACAAGACTCTTAAGCTCAAAAAATGATTTGGGGGCAAGGGAAACGATGCAGAGACGATGCATCGGTGGGATGCGTCGGTGCCGTGGCACCTGCCGAAGGGATCAGGGAGAGCCTGCGTTGCCGCAGGGCAGCAAGACACGGGGAGCGGAGAAACACCCAGGAGACRAGGCAGAAGGTGTAACGAAACCTTTGGAGAGCAGAAGCCAATTACTCAGTACAGCTCAAGTATATCATTTCTGAAGAGTCTCATTTCTGAGCAGCACCACTGAAGCCAGTGATAATTAAGACTGAGATATTTCTTAAGAGGACCACGAAAGAAAAGAGTCTTAAGAGCACAAAGGAAACCAAAAGTAACTTTGGTGTTCAGGGGAAGGAAAGCGTTCCCTCCGCGGGGCACAGCCCACGCAAACACTGTGGCATGTTATGAGAGACACTAACAGGACACCTAAGTGAAAAAAATGTGGTGATACATTAGAGATATACATATGCAAGCAATACACACACATGCACATATTTAGATGTGTCAAGACAACAAAGGTGACAGTGTTCTCACTCATTATTTACCTATTAGAAATATACATTAAATGACTAGTACAGTTAAATAAGTCAAATAAGCTTATTATGGTGCACGTTAATCATGAATTACGCATTCAGTTTGTCAGCACCAGATCTTAGTTCCACCTTCAGACTTGTTAAAATATTGTTTTCCTTGTTTAGCTTGCTTTCTTCTGTGGACTACATAAACTGCAACTTGATATTTTCCTGCAAGATGTTTTCAAAATGATTTGAACTGCAATCATCTATGGTTTATGGCCATGCAGTGCAATAGGCCTCTTCATAAAATCAGTACATATCTTTTTTAAAATTTGCAGTAATAATCTAATAATCTAAACAGAACACTAGACCTAATGATGGCAGTTGAGCCATGTGCCATATCTTATCTCTCCAAGTAATTCCTTTATAGAGAAAAAAATAAAAATCCTTTTGAAAGCACTCTCTCCAAAGGCTGGTTCTGCACTGGGTGTATAAAGACAGATACTAATCAGTTGCAGTAAAATAAAACAGACAAAAAGCAAGTACAGTCAGTAGGCTGAGAAGTCATCTCTGTTAAAATCAATACTGTGATTAATGCTGAAACACAGGCGATCAGAATCTATCATGCAATATTTTTTCTGTCTGTACTGTTATTTTTATTGCTTTAACTTTGCTGTTCTGATCTGCTTTGCTTCAGGATACTTAGTGAAAATCGTCTCTCATCCTTCTGCAAGAAACAGAAAGGGGCTGAGGTTCACCATCGCCAGAGATAGAAGAGGAAAAGCAGTATAAAGTGAAAGCAACTTTACAATTTTATTTTATTTCTTATAGTGTAAACTAAACTATACAACAGTAGGACAGTTCCTGCTAATATTAGGGCAAAATCAGCCTGGKGTTTCTGAAAGGTAGTCACTGTATGCCCCAGACACTAACACTCTGCTAACACTGAACCTTCCTGTTGAAGGACTGATGGTTATGTTATTTCAGTCCCTTCCCTTGCTTTGGCCTTTTTTAGATTAATTTTCATTGCAGRAGGAATCATGTCCTTAATTTCTATCCCATGAGAAAATCAGGATGGTGTATTTAAAGTGCATCTGTTCAAAATAATTTAGTCTTACCAAAAATTTTGATTTAAATACTCTGGTTGCTGCACTGAAGAATGACCTTCACCCATAAACRTGGTGGCAAGTCCATAGTTTAACAGATAAGTGGCACTACATGGTAGTCTGCTTTACAGAGAGGGATGAAGTTAACTTTGTATTCTTGGAAAAAAGAAAGCAATAACAGGCCATTTATCTGCAAAGTTTGGCTGGTGACATGCTAATATTTCTTGTAAGGAAATGCATCATGACTSAACACGTTCTGAAATAACACGGATAACGTTCTCTATCCATGAAGCTACAATCCCTGCTATTCACCATGTCCCTCTACCTTGGAGCATACTAGGGACMGGGCTGTGCCAGGCAGCAGACAGGTGAGTGCAAGCAGCTTCATAAAACAGCATTAAGGGAAAGACTAGTGTTGAAACACCTTGGTTTCAGAATATTAACTTTAAAAGCCCCGCATCATGCAGATAAATGTATTATTCCAAAGAGACTAACAAAAAGTGAAATCCATTACCTATGGGAGGGGGGGAACAGATGGTGAGCTCTCCTACTTGAAAACTAGGTACAAGCAATTCCTCTAAAATTTACAGGATTACACTGATATGAGATGAATAGACTAAATGAGAGGAAAATCATATTAACAAAGAAAAAAGTAAGTCATAAAAAAGTCTTTCTTTTCCCCTACTTACTGCTTGGTTGAGCTGCCTGGAAACAGATCTATCGCTAAAGAAGGGGAAGGAGACCCCAGAGACATYGCAGTCTAATGTATTGTGCACTTAAGAATTTCCCTCTTTCACAACAATAGCCCATAATGTTATTGGTTTCTAAACGATGAGAGTAATTTGCATTCACATYATAATTGACATAGATTGAACATGTTTTTAAAACCTTACCAAACCTTTGGTCTTATAACAATACTATATCAAAACTACATTAGTTTTGTAATATTTCATATTTTTGCTGAAGATCATTATTTAATCATTCTTAATTGTCACAAACTAATTAATAAATGGTTTACATAAGTTAGAAAGCCATATCGTACAGAAAGTGTTCATACGATATTTTATACACCTAGCAGATTTTTTTTAGACAGCTATATTGGGCTTTGCTTTTCATCACCTCATGTATGCTTTTACATCAAAGATTTTAGTTTGACACTTGCTTTTTTTTTCCCTTTCTATTTTATAATATTATTGATGTATAATTTAATGATAGAAGATTTTGAATGCATTTGTTGATAAATAGAGGTGAAGCTCTGTTCTCCACAGGATTATTGCTCTTTTTTTTTTTTTTTTTTTTATTTTTTTTTTAATCTTTTCTTCATCGAATTGTCAAGACTGCATACTTAATCACAGCTAGATGTTGGGCCTCACCTTCAATGCCCTGAAGTCAATGAGAGTTTGGCAACTGATTTTTATTGGAGCTGGTCCGAGCACACTATTGGTAATGTGCAACTTAGAAATGCCATTTGCCCACATATCAATTTTATTAACTCCTTTAGTATGGAATTTTCAGAATGTGATGGTTCGGCAGGCATTACTTTAGATTTATACRGCTCCAAGATGACACTATTAAGCCACATTCACACCTCTGAAAATTGCCATAGCAACTTAATAGGACCAGCACTTCCATCCACGCTGGCGGACGTGACTCACAGCAGCAACCTCCATGGCTGTCTTTTGGGGGGCATGGCTTAGGACTTTGCGAGTTGTAAACACCAATATATGTTCACACAAATATAGACTCAAACAGTATGAGCAGATGACCACAAGAACAAAGGCAAAGCAGAGAAAACATGGAAAGGTGAGGGAAGTGCAGGCATATCTGATTTTTAACTGAATTGCTGTGGTGGAGCTCTACTCTTCAAGTAGATGCTTTCTGAAGACTTTCATTTCTACAGATCTAGGACAAAAAAAAAGGGGGGGGGAGGAAATTCTTAAAATATTAGTAATTCTTACAAAGTGGAAAAAGGTGACCGACCTGTCTGGCTCTGGTGCTGAAACTTGCCCCAAAAGTGCAGAGGTGACCTTGCCAGATATGTGGAAAAAGGGCTGAACAGACAAGGAAAGAAAAAAAATCCTGCTTTGCTGTGGGCAGTCCTCTTCCTAGCTGCTCCTGGAGACAAACCTAGTGCCTGAAACCCATGTGGACCTTCATGGAAGATGGGATAATCCAGGAAAAGGTAGAGTCATGTCACTAAATTGGTGACCCACAGATGTATGTATTTTAAATGACAGTTAAAATATCTCATTTTTCAGGAAAATAAACAGAGGAGTAATCCTGGCTGCAGAAGATGTCACCATTTCAGCTGAAAATTGGAGACAATCTGTTGTTGCTATTTTCTACACATCCAGGTTAGCCTTTACTGCWTCTGTGAARAATAAAAATATGAAGCATTAAGGCACCTGTTTGTTTATACCACTTAAAGAGGAGCCTATTTTTAAAGTTTCATACTTTTAACTAAACCATTACACTTTATTTGCCTGGAGAACAAAAAGTGGCTCTGACTCAGACGACTTGTCAGGTTATTGCACTTTTAAACAGCGCTTTTAATCAGCAGATGGGTGCATCTCCCCCGTAATTTTAATGCATACTTGAGCCTGACTCACCTTTTTTGGCAACGGTGCCATTCCTAACTAATGCTGAATCATGCTGGCAACACTATTTAATAATTTGCTTTCAGAAGAGCTATATACAGTACTTTCACAAAACTATGAACTAGGAAAGATTAATTTTCTTCCAAAAATTAAACTCATTATATACTTGTGAGTTTGAAATGTTCTCTAAAGAGTTACCTAATTCTGAATTAATGCTTTCTAAAGCATTTCTGAACAATTGCTTTTTGATAAGATTAAAGAGATATAGGTAGTTAACAGATAATCTTTTGAAATAAAGTGATTTAAAAGCCAGAGGAGTAATCTTCTCAGTGCCTGGAGATAGAGTGCAACCATCCCAAAATCTCTTCACTTTTTTGTTCTTTGTGAGATAATAAAAAGAACAAAACTGAGGATCATATTAATGCAATGTAGAGATGCTAGCAGAAAGTGGAATAAGGAGAGTGTGGCTATTTTGCAGGCCTAGCATGGAAGGGAAGCAAAGCAGTGGGAGCTACTGCATCCACAGCAGCCACTGGGTGGGCACACATCTAATCGCTTCAAACCAGATGCTTCAACACAGGTGTCCTGCCTTCCCCCTGGTTTCTAACCACGGGATGACAGCTTCTCTCTCTTCCTGCAGTAATATTAATTAGACAATGATCCAGCAGAAGACTCTTGTCATCTTCCAAGACATACTGAGACAAGAGCGGAGGGGGGCGTAAATCCTACCTTCTGAAATCAGCTGTGCTGAACGTGGCCCAAAGTTCTTACGATTCATTCTGCTGAAACACCATTGTGCTAAAACATCAAGCCATCGCCACGGCCACAGCCATCAGCAGTGCCACAGGTCTTGCTCCAGCGTGCTCTCTGCATGTTTTTAAAATCTTTTCTGTTGATCCAGTTAGTGATCTCATTTCACCACACACACATACCCAAGAGCAGCAGCAGTAAGGACCCCGTACACTGTCACAAGCATAGGATGATGCCAGAAGACACTTCTGAGAAGTGACTTGAGAGTAAGAAKAATAAAGAAAAGAAAATGAAAAATGATTTCACAATTAGCAAAGCAAGTGAAACAGTATTGTATTCACAAAATACCTACTGTGTCTTTCTTGAGATGTAGCTCTCTATTTTGCTCCAAGTTTATGCATAATTTGAGATCTCTTTTATGCACTCACCTGCTGATATGTGGCTATGTTTTTAATGAACAAAGTTTGAAAAGATATCTTCAGCACTTGTCTTTGAAGCGCCATGACACTGCCTTTGTGCACCTCGATAGTACAATTTCCTCCGAATTTCCACTTCCTCCCAGCCCCTGCCAACCCTGCCTCTTATCCCTCTCCCCATGCCAATTTTGTGCACTAGTTTCTAATCTCATTCACTGATTCTGCTTCACTTCACCAACCTTCTCTTAAAACATGTTTTCTGTTCTGCTTAACCATCAGCARAACCTTCAGGAAACCTTCAGCTCCTGCATAGCTCGCTTCTGCCTACCCATCTTCAGCTTAGTTCAAGCTTCCTATAAAGATCTAGARTACTATATACAGCCTGGCTAAACTACATACTAGAAACTGAGTAATTTTYCTCAGGTTTTTTTCTCATTCAACATTTTCTTTTCTCATCAGACAGGTCTCTCAGATATGTTTTCCCAGATTTTCCCACCTTTTTAGCTGCTCTTTTAAATCTGTTTCCTTCAGACTGGTCTCCAGCAAAGGAAGTTTAAACACAGGAAGTTCCACCTGAATGTAAGGGGGATTTCTTCMCTGTGAGAGTGAYGGAGCCCTGGACCAGGYTGCCCMGAGAGGTTGTGGAGTCTCCTTCTCTGGAGATCTTCAAGGCCTGCCTGGGTGCAACATGCTAACATGCTCTAGGTGACCCTGCTGAGCRGGGAGGTTGGACTAGAYGATCTCCAGAGGTCCCTTCCAACCTTACCCATTCTGTGAAAGCTCTTTCATGTATCCCTCAGCCATTTTGAGGATTACTAAACTGCAACTCACTATTGAAAAGACACTAACTTATTCTACACATAAGACTCAAGGGAGCCACWCAGAGTTTGCCTTTAAAAAGCTGCAAACAGTCTTAGCATACACACAGAGAATACTTACAAAAAGGTATTATCAGTCATTCCAAACAGAGGTTACTCAAGATGCAGACTACAAACACCTGGTGGTATTCAGCTCATGTCTGAACTTAAGTCCTCACTCTTTAATATGTAGAACAATTTTGTTAAAGTAGGTATCTTTAAATGGTAAATCACTACTGGTGGAGAGGATATTTTATATAGACCTCTGCAAAATACAAATTAGTGAGTGTAAACTTTGTATTTTCTATTTTTCCTACACATATTAGCCAATTTTCTAGCTTAACAAACAGATTACTAAATTCAAAGAAAGGCTGAATATATGCTATGCTATTTCCCTATAAGGAACGAAACAGTTTCCTGATTTCTTCTTTTAATCTATCTGTAAACTGTGAAGTATGCCATCAAGTAACTACATATTAGTTGTGGGTGTTCTAACCTGTCAGCCRTGGCAGATTATTTAAATCAGTAGGTTTCTTTAACAAGTAGGTTCTTTTCTTTCTCCTTGATATCAACTTATTTCCTTCTTAAAAAAGAACACAATGACTTCAGACAGCTGTCTGAAAAACTGATGTGAAGCTCATGGAACTTGAGATTTGCTCCTGTTAATAGTTTTGTAACATTCAGAAATCTCACATAGAATCTTCTTTATGTGAGTGATTTTCATCTTCGGTCATTAAAACTTCAGGACTGCAGATTTTCTACTAGGGAGAAAAAAGACATATGAAGTATGCTGTTAACAATTTTCTTGAAAATGTTTTCTTAGCAGAGGACGATACACCCTAAGAAATGTTCTGCTGGGTCAGACCCACAGTCCATCTGGTCCTTGGGAGATGCTGCCTGAGAGAGTTTGCATGACTCACCAGAATCTGTAGTCCACTCCCACACCCATGACTGTTGGGGCARGGATATTAGCACAGACATCTCTGCCTACTCTCTTCTTTCAGRATATTATTTATGGACCTGCTGTCCATGAATTTCTCTAATCCCTTTTTCACTACGCTGATGCTGTCCATCTCCACAACTTCCTGAGACCATCAGCTCCAAACGTTTGCTACCATAGCAGAAAACATTACTTACTTTTGTATGTTTTAACTAGATTTTCTAGTAGTTTCAAAGAGTTTCAGAATGAAGCAAGTTAGATAAAGTGCTTCTCTCTCCCATCCAATGCTGGAGGCAGAAAATACATGCTAGCATGTTCTTCTCTTTCGTATAGGACTGTGCMCATAGAGCTCCCCACCCACTGCTAGCGAGCCTGAAGATCCTTCAGCTCCTTCCAGCTGTGCCATAGCACAGATCACCAATGCCAGGGAGGGTTTATTTAACCATCAGAATAAATTTAAAATGACCATAGCAAATGTAGTAAGATAATTCTCTGAGAATACTATTTAAATAGGCTTCTCTCGGGGCTTTGTAATGACATGCAGCAAGTCCCATTAACCAGGACACAAATATTTCTAATGATGTGGTGGATGAAATCAACTAAGAGGAAAAATTGATAGGATTTGTTTGGCTTGTTTTTGCAGACTAATTCTTTAAGCAGCCTATGTTTTAACTTTTCTTTTCCCCCCCTGCAAAAGGAATTTAGATAAGTGCCACTTGGAGGCACTCTTATACTACTCTCACTTGAAGTTTATGTTATAAGCATTTCATGTATGAAAACAGCCATTTTTTAATTTCTTTTTGGCTCCTGATAATTATCCAGGAACGGGTAATTAACAATTGTTTGTGTATTTAGACTTAGACATTATTCATATATACTGTCTTGCAATTTTGTCCAAGGTAAACAGTCCCCTATGCTTTCAATAAAGCCAACTTAATTCCCTTGTGCAAAGGGTGATAAAACATGATGCAATGGTGTTTCAAAGTAATAGTTAGAAAAGATTGCAAACTTACACAAATTATTCACTTTAAAACTGTGTGGGGTTTTATTACTTTGGATTTGAAATTGAACACCCAGCTTATAATTATACTTTATTTATGTTAAATTATATATAATTATCTTTGAGAAGTACACAAAAATCTTCATTTTATAGGCACATATAATATCTTCATTTTGATTGCATGTTAGATGCAATGCATTCCAAAGTTCTRTATTTGGAGCAGGGTCTTTCCTACACAGATGTGAAACTCAATTATCCTCAGCTTAAGCAGAGATGACATTTTGCAAAGTATTTGCACACTAMTAGTACTTTTAAGTTTTAAATATGATGTACTTAGTATTACAAATTGTACATAGTTCATGAAAGAAATACGTAATCAGGTAAAATGAAAGCTTGCCCACTTCTTGCAAGACAATAGCACACCTGTGAAAGTCTGCAAAAGGAGAAAATAAAAAATACAGACCATGCTTGTCATTAGTAACAGACACGTGAGTAGAACTGGTCCAATAACAGAGAAGAAAGAAAATTATGATCCARAAGATCAGAGATGGAGCCCTGTTTGCTCCATGACCTAGGGCAGACCAGCTCTGTGCCAGGGAGGTGGCCAGGGTTAGCGCTTTGTTAGGGAAGGGCTCCAGTTCCCATTCCCACTTGCCATATTAATGGCAGCCAAGGACCCTCTCAGGAGCAGTACTGAGGTGCTCTTGATGGATTCCCTTCCCAAACCAAGCGGAGCAGAGCACTCACCCCTCCGTGCCGGGACAGMAAGTGGACCTGAGAAAGCAATAACATTATGAGCAAAGTCCTGGGAAGGGCCACGTAACTCTTCTCCTTTCCAGTGACTGCTTCACGTGACTGTCGGCAAGCTACGTCCTGCAGTCCAGAACACTTCTGAATAAAAGTGGGTAATTCAGCGAGATAGATCACACGTACAACTTTCCAAAGAAAACCTTGCATATGCTTTAGATATATATTAGGAACTCCTCAGAGCGTAGGAGATTAGCACGGACTATACTTGAGCACACTGTAAGTCTAAATAGTGAGCAGTAAGAGATAATACTTGCCTGGGGAGCCATAAGGATAAAAGTGTACTTAAGAAGAGTGATGGGTTTCAGCAATGTCACAAGGAAGGCAGCAAGGAGAAACCATTTCTCTGCAAGAYAGGGAAGGAACCAAAAGCCTGGGAAACCTGCTGTGCTGCAAGCAGAGAAGAGATGATGGACATTCCAGATATCTTCTGGCTCTGCTGGTTGCTCTTATCTTTTTAGGATCTATCAATTTTCCTCCTTGGTAGGCACCAACCAGGCTCTTCACCCAGTTCTCACTGTCATCTGCTCTCCTCACCTAGAAGCAGCCCAAGATGCTCAGAACACCCAGGAAACCAAACACCACATGTCCCATCCCCAGCAGTGGCCAAAAGCCGGAGCCACCCCAGCCCATTCCCAGCAGCTCAGCGCTGAGCCAGGGTGTTGGCAAAATAGTGAATTTCCCACATGGGATCTTTCTCCAGTGAATGGCTAACTTCTRCTCACACTCACCAGCTCTTTGTTACATCTTTTCTATTTTTCTTCTCTGCTAAAGACATTTAAGCTAAGTATGCATAGCACATGGAAGTAATATTGACTATGAAAAAGCAACTGAGATGTTCCAAATGATCCCATCATCCTGTGGCAGGAGTTTCAAAGCCTACCTACACATTTTACAGCTTTTTTTCAACCTGCCACTTGCTGCCCTCATTCCTCTTATCTTCAGCTGCTAGAAATAATATTCCTCCTTTTCTGTACTCTTTTCCCTTTCTCTGTTATTTACTGTTTGTCACCATTTTTCCATCCTTACTCTTCTCCCTCCTTCCTCCTCCTCCCCCCATTCAATTATTCCTCCACTTTCTACAATCCTTACTCCTATCAGGTATGTATCACTTGTATAAAAATATCCTTTGAAAAACTTACTAGGAACCGGAAAAACACATTGCCTAAGAGGTAGAATTTCTTATAGGTCTTATTCTGTTCAGAGAAGCCTTCTGGCACAATTCATAATGCAGAATTGTATCACAGTCAAATAAGTTTTTTCCAGTGATCTGAAGTGGTTGGTTCGCCCTATCTTTTTTGTTATTCATTTCTTCTCTCTACTAAAGACTTCACACAAAAAGACAAAATCTAAACAGCATGTCAGCTAAGCTAAACATACGTATTATACAAAGTAAAATTTCCTGAGAAAAATAATGGAGACAAAGCGCAAAGGATCGGATGTTTGTTCCCTATCAGATTCAAACTATGTATACATCATTTTAAGACATTATTCTGCCACTCACATCAGTTCAGCTAAACAGAGCTTTCTGAACAGCATCTGGGTTAAGGACAAACTGGAGTCAAAATCTCAGCCTTGCTGTTATCCTGTTTCAGGGTGGCAGGAGGCCCCACGACTTCAGCGTGGATGGACGTACACCTCTCTGCGTAGTGCTTTTATAGAGCAGCGAAAAGGGTTGTCCTCAGGTTTCCTTTTAGCTAATACTTCCCTCCACCCTCAGGTCACCAAATGATTTATGCTTGTGATTTTACACCCAAACTGATGCCTGATGTTAATATGACAAGCCAACTGGTGAATCCTTAAAACACTTTCCTGTTAAAGTGACTAGACAGAGTTGAAACTGTGCATTAAGGCATCAATCACAGAAACCATCTGTTCCAACAGGGCTTTTTGTACCTTCCAAATTCAAGCTTTCTGAATGAGATGCTGTCTGTTTTATAAAATACTGACAAGAATCAGTATACAAGAAATTACCTATTCAGCATCTCTTAGAGATGATAATTGACAGTAGTCAGTTAACAAGTAAAGATGTTTTGAATGATTAACATGAGGGAGGGATGAGTTATAGAGTCTCTTCATTAACTCTATATTAAATTAACCTTCCTAACACTTACGGTTTAAGAATTGCCTTGCAAAACACCATGTGCAAGCCCTAAGCACAAGACTGTTTCCCATAGCCAGTCACAACAATGATAAAATAAATCTGATCTGGATGAGCTTTGTTGTCGTTCAACACAATATCCCAAGGTAATTTTATTTTCGGTCATGAATGACTCACTCCACTATCAGTAAAACAACCACCTTTTCATTTATCCAGTAATTTCTCAAATAAAACTGAACAAGAGAGGTTCAGGCTAGATAAGGAAAACTTCTCTCCTCTGGTGATAGTCAAGCTGGGGAGCAGCTTGCCTAGAGATATCGGGTCATCTCCATCCTTGGGGGTTTCCCATCCCCGAGGGGATAAAGCCCTGAGCAGTCAGGTCCAACCACACAGCTGGTCCCACTTTGGGACATGAGGTGGTACCATAGACCTCCTGCCCACCCCAATTCCTCTGCAATCCTTTAACCTCTAACAGACCCTCACGTTCAATCTTCTATTGTTACATTTTATAGACGTTAGGCTAGACATTGCCCCAAGGTTTCCCAAGCCACCACAAGTTTAAAGCAAAGTCACAGTAATTTGTCGATTTGGAATTAYTCCACATTTTGTGCCCTTCAGGAGCTATGCAGCATCTCCTCCCTCCGTCTCCTCCAGGAAACTCTAACCACCTTCTGTTTGGGCATCAGCAGGTGGTTTGGGAGGCTTGTTCCTACTCTGAGTGCACCGTGGGAGGTTTAGAGGAAACCACACAAATCTTGATTCAAAAAGGAAAGAACATTTTAACAATAGGCCCTTGATAACCTACAATAAAATTAGGCTTCAGTTTATTTCAAAGGTAACAGAGTACAATAAAAAAAGACATGCAAATGCTCTTGAACAGTTCTGAGAAGCTCTTCTTCCTTGTGTAAGCTATTTAGCAGTAGATACGGTAACTACTTTTGTTAATATTCCTTTCTCATTGCAACAAAGGGGATTCTTTTAACCCCACCAGTCAACACACTGCAGCTTACTGGGAATAGACCTCTGACATTACACTGGAGAGAAAATGTCTTCCAGGGAAGCTATGATACTTTTTCCATTATTCTCAATGCTTAGAGTCATTTGGCCTTTCCTAGTGATTCCTCCAGCTTCTGAATGGAACTGTAACAGTTATTTCTTGAGCATTTACTCCTGAAATTAAGTGTATCCACATGCATTGTCAAGCTTCCTTTCTGGAGGTACTGGCTGTTCTGGAAGGTGCTCGTTTGGTTCTCTGCATTTCCGTTCACTGAGAAGCACCTATCTTCCTCACACTTGTGCTTCCTATAGACTTTATCAAGACTCATAACATTTATTTTTCCTCCTACATAGATTTCTTTTATCCTTAGTGATCCAAAATACTCTATGAGCAATCACGCTGCTTAGCCACTGCTCTGCAGCTGCTCTCAGGAGCAGAAAGCTCCAGCAGGACGCACAATTCCTTCACAACACACTGCACAGAAACAAGGACCCGGGAGATAAAGCAAAGTATGATCTTTTGAGAAGAAACATCCACACGGAGTGGGATGGACCTCTCCACTAACACCTTCCCTGCATGTATTTATATAGAAAACAAGAGTGGGGAAACAAAGCGATGCTACAATTCATTTATGTAACAGTTTAAAAAGGACCTTTTTAAAAAAACAATACAGCCTTCGTTTGTAACAACAATCCCTGAAGCTTGCAATGGTATCGGTGTCCTCAGAAGGGCTGTTGAACAGACGGGGTGAGGGAACAGACCTTCACACAGCAACATCCTGCTGACAGCTAGGAGCCAAAAGCTGCGTTTTTCTGTACCCTTAAGATAACACAATTGTTTGGATGCAGCAACATCTTAGGTGGTTTATGAGGTAGTGATCAATCTGATTGACAATTCTAATTAGCAGCTCTCTTATGTGCAACATTATGGCATTTTATAGCAACTTTCTGATGCCTATTAAATCTCCACTGCCATCTTGTATGAAACAGTACTTTCTAGATCACTCGATTCCCAGTGCTGTCAATTACATTTGTTTATACTGAAGGGCTTTATTGGCTTGATACCATGCTGGTTTGGATATAGAAATTCACATCTGTAATAGTTAGTGATATCTTCCAAGACCTCAGCGTTTCTTCTCTACAGGGCTGCTGGCATTTGAGGCTGGCATGGAAGGACTACTGTGCCCCGTCTTTACTGTTTTCAGAATATACAAAACCTTACACACGAAGTACGCTATGTTTAGAGATGAATTCTTTTTTCCTCTGCAGCAGAGGTGATTCATAATGGAATATAGAAATCTTAAGAAAAATGACATCTGTTTAAAAATATGGTTCTCTGTTACAAAGTCACAATGACATATCACATTTTGCTTGGTTGAAAACATGCTAGAAAATGGTGCTCATTTGAGATGTGTTATGAAACGTCTAAACAGATTTTTCATGGGATAACATCTCCCCTACATGCACATCCAACTGTRAACTAGATAATAATTACATAGCAGGGTCATATCTTAGCATTCCCATTGAAATTTGTAACTAGCAGAGCAAGGTCTATCAGAAATACAGGAAATAAGCTTATCTTTCTGTCGTTGAGTTTCTCACCTGTATTGAATATGAGTTTGTTTCAGGGTGGTTTTTTTTCCTGATGTTTCTCTTGGAAAACGAGGCTTTCCATCATGCAGAAGGTGATAAATTACTGAGAAAAAATAGCATCTTTTCTTATTATGTGTGGACTGTACTAGAGATCTGTTCTCCCTAGTGTTCTTAGAGCAAAAGACAGTACATRAAATTTTCCTTTTTATACCCACTCTAATCCCAGACCAGCAATTTAAGCCTAAATGTTTCCTTAAGCATACTGTAAGTTAACAATCGAACACTTTCTAAACTATATTTAAAGATGAGTGATCAGCAAAAATTTTGTAAGGCCAAAAAAAAATGATTGTAAAATACAGATAAGAAGGTTGATGATATATATGTGCACTTGAAATACTAGATAYCAGCAGACAGAACGCAAAGCACAGCAAGGCAGTTACATCTCAGCATGATTCATCTTTTAAATGATAAGGCTTTTCTAATTTTATGAAGTATTTGTCATAGGAAATGCTTCATAGTTCCATGAAATATTTCTTTGATTTCCATCCCTTAGGATTTTGATGTATAGTACGGTGTTCCCTTTGTACCAGGTTTAATGCTGGAGTTACAAATAAACTTCTCAGCACTTAGGACTACTGACAGCAGTAACTGGCACCYCAAAACTCAAATTCCTTCACTTTACTGTAGTTTTGCAGCATCTCCCAGGACTGGGAGCACAGGCGGTCCCAGCACCCATTGGGAGGGCGCTCGGTACTTTATTCAGAAGGTGGGGAGCCTGAAGATGCATTGGTATCAATCTCATTGTATGAGTTCTCGCAAAAATGTTATTAATCTTTTCTATAAGATGAAAAAGGGCTTTTTTTCACTTTGTGAAATTAGTCAGGAGGCAACATATACATATGCACCCATACATATAAAAATGTTGAGACAGAATTTATATCATAYTGCATTAATAAAAGCAAATAGATTCAAATAGGATCTATAGTATAACTAGAAAACTATCATTTGCTGTTTTGTCAAGCTTTATTCCCTCCCATCTCTTCTTTCTCATCATCATTCCCCTTCCTCCGTTGCCAAAGCACACCTCTGATCAGGCTCTGTCCAACTCGCTTTCACAGTGCCCTGCAGGGTCATGCAGGACAGGTCTCGTGTGAGCTATCAGAAGAGCTCTGTTTTTCCCCAAACTTCAGAAAGTACCTGTGTACTGCACTCCCGTAAGGTACATTTTAGCTTTAAATTGAGCATTTCCATGACATGAAAATTTGCATTAAACAGTTTCGTAAAAGCTATTAAAGAACAAAAGTCCTTGTTCAAATTTAAACAGGATCCTCTCTCCTAAGCATAAAGAAAAACATTAAATTTGCTTAATGWGTTAAATAGTAATAATCAGAAATGGCAAAGAGTGTTAATACCAAATATATTTTATACTGGGAGAGACAAAGGAATCAGTAGCACTATCCTGAAATCATTGCTAAATTTAGCATCACTAACATTGCCCAAGAAAAGAGTAAATCTTCTCTAATCTGCATTCAAATGCRTTTTGGATCCCTACTGCATATTCTGCACTTGTTTTATTCTCTATAGATTTTGGTGAGAGATTGATACATAAAATATGCAACATAGGCCTGTAGTGTAAACAAGAGGATGGAAATTTATCCCATCTTTGATGAGGAAAAACACATTTCCTTCATCTATTTCCCTTCAGCTGCATAACCAAGAACAAGGAGTTCCACGATAAACCTTCGGAAAGAGGCATGTTAGCCCAGGAAATAAGAAAACGCGGTAATAGAGTAAGATCTTAACAAAAAAAAATAATCACAATTCTAGATGTTGACTAGAACTCCATGACAAATTCACCATGTAGCAGAGCTATCTTTACAGTTAATGTGCTGTTAAAGACAAGGAGTTATACCACACAGTGAAAATGTAAACYATCTCAGATCCTATCTGAGAAGTAAAATTAATAAAAATCTCCTGAGAAGGCTAAGGTGTATATATTTTTTTAAATCCCCTTTTTCATTCAGCATCTTGAAATCTATATCCAAAAAAGAGGATTACGTAAGATGTAAACAACATTCATGCTGAGAGTCTACTTTCTAACAACATGTACATATATGATATATATATGTATCTATTAAACACACATCATGGATTGATTTTTATGGCATATCATAATATTATTCCATATTTCCTCTGTATTTGCTTTCTATTTTTTGGGGAAGCTATCCAAATCAAATTGCACATAACAGTTAACTCAAAAATAAACTAGTAATTCAGTAATTCAGTATTTTTTTTTTTAAACCTCAGATACCTTGGTGCCACTATATAAAAATTGAAGTTAGTAAGTTTGAATTAGGAAGGTTAATTTATATTGAATTTTAGAGCTAATCTTATTTAAAGTATTACAAAAACTTGCCCAATTCATATAGACAAAACATTTTCTGAAATATGTGGGTGTCCTGTACCATGTCCATCTACTGACATGCTCCCCAGAATTGGCTTACTCTTAATGTGAAGGTTATTTCAAAATGTTCTTTCGGGTTTTTTTTTTTCACATCATAGTCTTTGAGGAAAAAAGAAAACATCTCCATTGTATTGATGGGAAATAGGTTAACAAAAACAAAGTAGTTTGTCCAAGATTGYCTAGAAGGTAGCTAGTCAGAGCAAAGGCAGGAACTGAACATGCATCTTCCAGCTCCTCCAGTGCAGATACCGCCCTAAGAGGTCATGTTATTCCTACCCCATAACACTTAAAAAAAAAAAAAAAAAAATCGTTACTCAAAAGATAAATAGACATGTACACACATTAGACAGCAACCCTGCCTGCTACTASCCCTAGTTAGAAATGCAAACAAGAATTGACCTGTACCACTTTTCCTGATCTTCACCCAGTTAGAGTGCCTCTCCTCTTGCCAGGCCAAGAGAATTCAAGTCAATGACTGGGGATAAAAGCTTTTCCGATAAACTCTCAATTCATTATATCAAATGGAGACTAAATTGATGATGATTATAATAAATTATTTCTTAATCCTGCTGTACCAATCTATCATATACAGTACTATGATGCAATGAGCAGTCACACTAAAAGCTTTATGAAAGTCATCGTATCATCTTCATCCAGAGCTCAGTCCCATCCAGCGAACAGCTGATGGGTGGGAAAGGAGTTTCCARCTGCCCCAGCACATGGCTACTGCACTGCCTCCATGGGCGCAGAGGCCCACAGGGAGAGCTCAGAGCCACGGACTGCAACCTCTGAGCAGTGATTTGGGCAGAAAGACCTCATGTCAGCAYTGCACTGTGCAAACTGAGGCCAGCATCTGCAGTGGCTTGCACACACATAGCGTTTGACTCTGAAAGTCAAGGTTCTCCCAYGCTCTTCCTATCCCCTGCCACATTTCCTAGTCCTACACTCAAGTCAGCCTACAAYGAACACAAAGCCAAGCAAAGAATATCTGATTCATGTCAAGGTACAGAAACTAACACCACCATATATATATATGTATACACACACACACACAACAAATCAGTTCTAGGTTCTTTGAGGAGAATAAGGAATTATGTTTCCTTCAAATTTAGGGATGGTTTACAGAAGCAGTTCTCATCATGTTATCAGTAATAAGATTGTGAAGAACAGAGCCCCACTAGTATGCTGCTGACATGCTAGCTGTCTTAATTTCTACCAGACTGTGGTTATGATATTAAAGATACTGTAATTTTCTCAATTATCTCTCTTCAAGCACACTAAGGTTTTTTTGCATCTCCTCAATGAAAACTCAAAGTTTCCATTGTTTTACAAAGCTCTTGCTATTAAGAAATGGAGACAACGTAGTCACTCTAAAGATCTTTTAAAATACGTGCTTGTTTTTAGTTTGCTCAGAGAGATGTACCTTGAAACCATTCAGGTACGAGTTGTATTCACTGGCTGGCTCATAATCTGCCGTATGGTATGCAATTGCATGCTTTTGCTTGATGCAGTTCTCGTTGGTATTTTAGGATTCACAGAGCTTGCTTTAATGCAGACTAGTGGAATTCAGTGTTGGTTTTGATGCGTTAAGYTGGATTCCGATCATCTAAGAGACTCCCTGTTGCACTGCCAGCCCCAAAAGCACAGCAAAGCCTCCAAGCAGCTCCAAGGCAGCCAGGCAGAGGGGAACACAGGCGACTCCATCTGAGCATCCTTGCACATGCAGCCCAATCCTCACCTCCCTTGGTCAGAAATGCTAATGTGCATTCATCAAGGTGTCAGTCAGTGCCCTTACATCTTTTCTTCTGACTTTCAGTAACTCATAGGAACTTCCCCAATGATTTATGTTTATTAAGCATATATTGGTTTTAACTTAGGACAATAGATTTTATTACAAGAACTCTTTCCTTTTATACTTAAAGGTAGGTGCCTAAAAAAGTGAAATGAATTTTCCTGCAGTCTTACAACTCCTGGAGAGCTTGAGTTTGGTCCAACAAATGCCCTCAGGGTCTTTATTATGGTCCCTTTCATAGGTCAAGTAAGCTCTTCTTCCACCAGCCCTCTGCTTCGTGCTGCAACAGCTGAGAGAGTAAAAGCAAAACAAACAAAGAAATGTTTGGCTTTGAGTTGCCTTTCACTGTAGATGTTTTCTGTTCACCACAGTATATTCACAAAAGGTGAATCTGATGGGAATACTGCCTGAAAGGGTGTCACCATAAGATTCAAGTCCGGTATTGAAGATTCAGGACTTCAGATAAAAATCTGAAGTTTTGATGTTTTCCTTACAATAGTGTTTCATATTTGCACAGCTACACAGGCATCTCAAAGCATATTTCTTACAGAAATAAATCTTGCAATATCTCTTTAAGGTAAAGATATAGTAGTCATTTTACAGCTGAGGAATCTTAAGCTCAAAGTATACAACTATCAAACTGACATTTGCTTTTGGTATCTAGAATAGATTCTTAGGTGTCTAAACAATGGTTTAGAAACTCAAATTCAGAAATGGGCATCTTACTCCAATACAAAAATAGGAGTTTTCAAACATGAAAAATGTACTATACTGAAAATAACCTTGTTAAGACTTATGTTAATTCASAGCCTTATGAGGACTTCTACATAGTAAATTTTCAAGCAGCAATCCTGATGGGAAAGCAGTCCTCAATATTAATAGTAGTTCTTTTGCCACTGAACCTAGTGTTACTGTAAAGAATTATATTTTGCTTAAGACCCTGGGGCTGGCATGTTTATTTACCATCTTGATAAAATAATTGATTCAGAAGCAGAAATACAGTAAGCCAGTTAGCAACTAGTGTCATCAAGAATTTGCCAATTGCAGTAGAAGACTTGCCTCTCCTAGCTAAATRCATTTTCTGTAACTTTCTGGAGCAGAACATTTTAAGAAAATTTTCTATTTGCAGTAGTTATGTATTTTCCTTAAACTGTAAACCCAGGCCACATGCTTTGGCATGGTCTGACCATGCCATCTTCATCCATCTCTCACTTCCCAAACCTCTTATCTTCGTGTCAGCAGAAGATGGTCCCAAAGATGCAAAAACAGTTCACATCACTTTCCACCCAGGCACTGGCTCTTCTGTGCACACTTTGCACCTGCCACAGTTTGCACTGCTTCCATTCCCTGCAATAAATWTTAACTGGATGCTTTGCACCCTGCTGTACTCATCTGGAGCCATCCAAAGCAGTGGTGGTGCTAAGGAAACCACTTCCCTGGTCCTGGAGCACCAGGCTTGCTCCCATCTCCCTTTCACCTCTCTTTCCCTTTCTTTGGCATCAAGGGGCAACTCCACTGCTCCTGTGGGAGTATCAAACCATTTCACCGCCTCCTATGAGGCAASCTCCCTGGAAATACATCAGAAGTCCTTACAACTAGAAGTTGTATTTACAGGCCAACTGTCCTTGCATGGGACTATTACATGCAATGAGTCCCCAAGCAGCAAGAGAGGAGCAGATCCCAAGGGGTGCGGAGGGTGGAGGAGCTGCTCTAGTCTACYGCAAAACAAGTAAAAATCTGGCTCTAGGCTGCCCTCAAAGAAGCCAGAAAAAATAGATGGAAAAAATAAAGAGTACAGATATGAGTGCAGGAGTTCTGTGGGTTTTTTTGTTTTTTGTTTTTTGATAAACAAAAAAGCTTCAGAGCCCTTCATTCCTCTACACAAAGGATTTCTCAGCCCCAATGCAAGCAAAGTTGTTTACCTCTTTCAGAGAAATAAAGTCCCCTGAGCCATATGACTGCAGAATTGATTTTGGACCCTTTGGTTCCTTACAGGCTCCTGAGTTTAAATTATGTCGCAGACAGGCAGACCACAGGAAGAGCTAGCATTTAGGGCTGTGTTCTCAAAGCAAAGTACAGCCCTGTTGCTGCAGGCCCACAGGAAAAGAGCAGAGCTCTGCTTTTTGGTATCCTTCCTGCACACCTAGACTCGGACACTGAAGGTATAAACTGAGTCATTGCTAAGTGAAAGGAGRGGGGAAGAAAACCTAATTTTCTTGTCCTCCTTCTCTTCAATAGGAGTTGATAGGACTATTAAAGTTTTCTTTATGTATCTCAAGCTTCTTTTTACAGATTGAGAAATACATTCAATATACATAGTTGCCTAATGAAAGTGCCCCATTAACCATCCACTGTACTTGTCAGCAACAGTAATTTTGACCCCTTTCAGCTTTTTCTACACTTGTTACTCTTCCCCTCCCACCCCATCACCCTTTTTGCTTTTACTATACAAAGATGAAGGCAAGTGAGATGTAGAAAAGACAAAATGCAAAATTCAAGACTAAAGAAAAAATAATCTCTAATTTTAGAGGTTTCTTTGTGCTTTTGCTTTTCCAAACTAAGCCTCATTGCCATTAGTATTGAGTGCAAGGATCCTGCTGGTTCTGTTGCGGTTGTCCTATTGACTTTCTCTGGATGAATAAGTTCCTGTCAAGAGCACCACTAAATATCCACTTTAGAAAAGCACTTTTAGCCATAAAGAGCACATTTTCCCTTCCTTCTTAGGGTCGGAGCCAGCACTACAAAGCAAAATGAAAATGCAGTCTTTGGAGATAGATGTAATAAGTAAATACTTTGTAGGCATTAATTAGCAAGGTTTTTCCACCTGTGTTTTGCATAAGGATTCAAACACCTTCAAAACACAATTCTGCTGCTGCTGCTCCTMTGCTTGCTACGCAACTTCACAAGTAATTAAACCAAACACTTGTCTTGCATCAAGCTTTGTATACTTGAAGAAAATGATGCTAAGTTCTTCAGGGGAAAACTTCTCCCAGACCAAAAAAAAAAAAGCTAAGAAAAAGCTAAGATACAAATTCAGAACTCAAATAACTGCAGTTTTAGTGTTTACCTCTGGTCAGGAGCTGAAGCAGGAAGAGACCCATCATGCAAAATACCCACAAAAATCCAGAATGCATACTTAGAACTTATGTTAATTGTCTGAAATTAATCATCAGATATGCACCAAGCATTAGTTCACCTGTATTCAGCACTGGTACCATAAGATGAAGGTTAAAAAAAATCATAAAGAAAGAAAGCAGCAGAAAAGATAGATTAAATAAAGGCTGCCTCTGTCTTTGGATTTCTAGAAACAGTAGAGCAAATGCTGAGAATAAGCCACTGGTTCTGTGTTTGCTAGCTAAAAGAGCAGCCAACTTCTTCAGGCTGTGTCCAAGGTTATACTTTTTTTTTGCTGAAGGCTTCTGCTCTCACTGGGATAGATAATACATCTTTGACACTGTAACAGTAAGTATTTACATGAAAAATAACTAAGACTCCTCTGTATGCTAGCATGCATTTGCAAGAGTCGGGCTCTTTTCTTCAGGCACAAACCGYAATAAAGATGCCCATCCCCTTGCGTTATGGGTATGACTTTTAGAAGCAGGCTCCTATACACACAGTCCCACAGGCACACTCTGTAAATATTTGGCAGTATACACATAAGGTTTCGTTGTGGTGAGTATTGCCAATCAATAAACCTATAGAAACTTCAGAAGCAGATGGAGGAGAAACTTGAGTTTATTGATTTGAAAACGAAAGTGAACAAATGCTGAGCAGAACAGAAATATTCTGCAGAAATCTGGAAATATATTGCACCGGCATCCGCAGTAGCCGTAGGAAATGCTGGCTGGGAAGAGTGACTAATAAAGCACATGACATTTTGCATAGGTCTTCTGCTCTTGGCTGGGACTTGCTACCATCATTGCCTTGTGATATAATCTGCTACCGTATACTCAAAGAAGTCCTTAACATCAAGTGGTAGAACCTGCATTTTCACTCCCAAATGCCTTCAGGTTTGCTCGACCTGGCACTTGTGAACACCCAGAATCTCTTATCTAGGCAGAGGGAAACATGCCTTAAGATTTCCAGATATTTTGGAGGTATTTAGAGCTATCTTGGCATTCCTGAATGTAACCTGATCCAGCTGCGGTCCACAAGAAATCATTTCAGAGAGGCCACAAATCCCATGTAATGCCTCAACTCCATGCCAGTGCAGAAATCCTACCCAAGGGAACAGGACTGCAGTCCCACATAGTCCGACTGCAGGAGCAGGTCGGAGTTAAATAGTCTCTGCTTTTGAAAGCTCCCCGGGGCGAGGGGAGAGGCATAATGGGAAAAAAAAACAAGCTTCATGTATGTTCATCTTATTCCAGTTTTACCCATCCTGGACTAATGATATCACTTAACATCCTCGGTTTGTAAGGAATACATACTGTTTGCTGCTGGAAATGTTCTAGAAAACCCTTTAAACGGACAGTTTTGTTCTGCACTAATTATTCATATATTTTGGAAAGAAAAGGTTCTTTAGTTTCACTTAATCTGACAAATGCTTTTGGTGAATGTTTTGAATGATAAGCTCTGTGAGACTGGGAAAATTTTTGACAATTTTTGTTTTAAAGATTGCAGATTACTCCTTTGGACCTATTTTTGACTGAAGAGAAGAAAGGTTAGAGCAGAGTACTGCATAAATAATTCTCAGCTAATGACCTAAAACTTCAGGGTCAATTTTTTTGTGGGTTTATTATTAATCTCTGGACTTCAACTGACTTTTCGTTTAGTTTCTGCAAACTATTTAACAGATAATCAGGCCTTTTCTGTACTTGGAAAATATCATTAGCTATTTTCTCTATTTTCACTTGATGGGTGTCTTGATTAGGAATTTCCTCCATGTATAGTATACTTTTGATAAAGAGGGGTCTTGAGGGCTATTTAGTTGGTGGCAAGATGTTAACACTAATTGAGGCTACACTGGGAATTATTCATACAGCTATTGCAATGAAATAAAAATATCCAAGAGCATAGACACCTAATTTAGTGGAAAGGTACATTAAATGTACAACTATGCTTACAGTAATTAATATTTCAGAAACCTGCAAAAGCAGATTGGTGATGGAGAGCCAGAAGTACAGCTCGTGTATCCCAATTGGTGTTCCAAAACTGTGCAAGGTCAGGGGTGGGATTAACTTCTGCTACTCAAATAATAGTCTTAGTGGTTGTTTAAAAAAATATATGACCATTAAAAACTGACTGGTGCATGAGGTGAGAAGAGAATATTGCTTACTCACAGCAGTTGATAAAAAAGAAAGATCAAGATCCATTGCAACTTCCTGCACGCAGTTATTGGATGATATACRGTGTGCTGCGTTCCCAGGTATTGGAAACTTTCAGTGACAGCCCTGAGATCCAGCAGTGAGGCACGCAAGTTAATCATTATGCAAGTGTTGTTGCTCGTCTGAAAACACATGAACTAAGTGAACTCTACATCCTGACCCAGGCAGGGGACATATCAAATCTAGGGCAGGTTCCTGCAGGAAAAGTCATCTTTGGTATGATTCCTCCTTCTCTAGAGCACCGTTTAGGGCAGCTCAAGTTCAGCTGTATTTTTGTTTTTTGACAGTTCTTTATCAGCACACTCATATAAGCATTGACTGCAGAATTGTACAGCATGCTGTTAAATATGCAAGAACATCTTTAATCACAAAGACATTTCTGCAGCAGTGAAAAACATTACACTTTAAATAAAGCCTGTTGAAAATAAGATACTCTATTCTGACAGGAAAAGGTTTGAGTTTTATCAGATGCCTGTTACTAGGATCTACATTTAGCAGAAAGCAGAAGCTGATAGTAGCCAAGCTCCTGCTTTACAAGGGGATCTGAGTCCTGCAGCCTGTGCAAGAGCCAGTCCCGAAGGAAGGGGCAGGATCGGCTGGAGCAGGGACTGCTGCACTGCAAGCAGCAATTAAAAAGGGGTAAAGGTGAAATCGCCCCTTCTTAGTAACTGTAGTCCAAAAAGCTGTGCATGCAGGGCTCCAGCTCTTCTTATATCTCTTCTTATCCTTGCCTTATGGCCCTAGGGAACAATAGAGGTCTCTCTCGTAAGAGTATAAATAAACGAAACGGGACTTKGAACACTCCAAAGGACCTTTCCACAATTGTTAGCTGGGATTTTTCAGGGGCTGATGACTGGTGCTTTCCACTGAGCTTTCTCAATTTTCCCCCTCCTTTAGATATCACATTCAACTTTTCCCCATTTCTTCCCTTCCCCCCTCCCGCCTTTCCCTTATGATCCCCTCATATTTAACTCCTAACTTGCTTTCCCTCATGGACACCTCCAAACTGATGCAGTTTGCTCCTTTGCAGCCCTAATTGCACCCAGGTCCCACCATCTGCACGTCATTTGCATCCCTGCCAGCCCACAGGACAGGACCTTCTTGCTCACCTGCCTCACTAGCCAGTCTTTCTTGGCTCTAGCACACTACCAAAGGAATGAAACATTTGCAATTCCCATCTAGGTGAAAAAGCATTAATAAATGCTTTATGTAGTGACAGTACTTTTTTTTTTTTAAGCACAAGTGTGCAGAAAAGTCAAGCCATCTATATTCTGAAAAAATCCTTCATTTTCAAAAACGGTGTTTACACAACTGAAGTGACCATGCAGCTGATTGAACCGGCCTGGATATCTCAAAGGTGCCGTACCACTCCTTGCTACATCGAAAGTAAAGTCTGAACACCAACCTCCAGCCCGTAGGCAGGCTTAGTTACTGATTAGTCAGTCACAGAAGACTATTAATACATGCTCCATTGCCATGGCAGCAGGTTAAAGTTAGAAGTAACTGGATTTCAATAATTTAAATACACTAAAAATACCAGCTTCAGGGTTTAAGTGATTCTTTGTCTCTACCCTGTCATCCAAAATGACAATTGCCACCTATGTTAGACAGTCTCCTTGGAAAACTCAGTCCTTGTATGAGCACGTAGTTCTCTCGTCCATGTATCCCTACTCCAAAACCCATTAGATGTCCTTCCGCTTGCAGACATGGACCCAGTAGTTTCATTTCTCAAATACAGTGAATATAGGCAGTTCAATTTCTACAGCAAAAGCAATAATCAGCTACTGGACAGTGAATAGATTCAGTATGGTCAAGCCAAACAGGCCTCCAGGCAAATCTGAGTAGTATTTCATAACACTTCCTTATATGCTTGCAGTTATACACAAGCCCCTCCAAATAAAGTTTAAACAAAAAAGAAAAAGTTTTGCAACATGAACATATGCAATAAGAGATCTACAAAAGCTTTCAAAAAAATACTTTGTGTTGTCACATCACAGCTCAGAACACAGTGACTGAAGAAAATTATCACAAATTTCATTCTCCAACCTTTTCAGATTGCAATAGGCAGTTCTCCCAGAGTTTGCCAAAGGATAAAACCAACAAACTAATATTTTTTCCTGTTCTTAAAAATTCCTAACTGCTCTGAAGCCTCCAAATTAATCCAATGCCAGTCTGGATTAATATAAACTACTGACCTGAGTAAGATTAGTCAGGTGGATAAATGTTTCCAGGACTGTTCCTTTGACAAGGAAAGGAGACATAGTTCACAGCTTCAGCAGCAAACTCAAAGCATCCATACTTAGCACAGACATTGGATTCAAAGCCTTCTTGGCTTGTCATGCATTCCTTAATTAAAAAACTAACAGGGAATAGGAAAAATGAAATAGGGAGATGTTTAAATATGCAAATTATAGATGCAAACCTACTAGTAGCAGCCTACTGAAAAATGTGGCTCTACTCCATGCAGGTGTAAGAAAAAATTATGATGTAAAAATCAAGTGATTACAACTACAAAGTTCCCTATAAGCAGCCCAGATGGGAAGCTGGTCCAACAGACAAACTGAGGATTTTGGAAGAGAGCATACAGAGAAAGGAATGTAATATATAAACTAAAACAAAATATATGGTTAGCTATATAATTTATATTTTGGGAATGGAGAATCCTTTCCCCCTTCCAGGGGATGAAAATTGCTTTTCTTGCATTCCTGTGCCAAGTAGATAAAGATTAAAATGTTTTTATTTGCAATTTACAAGTGCATTCCCACCAAACTGGTCCAAGCTTTTCCTACTGGCGAGCTACGGATAAGCATAAACTATGGATAAGCATAGCCACATTTATTTCAGTTTTAAGAACTCTGACTTTTACACAGTGATTCTGAAGAAAATATTGCAGGGTGGGAGGCAACCAGACCTCACTGCTGCCCTGGGAGAGAAAAAAATCTAAAATCACATAGCTGGAGAGAACAAATAAGCAAGAGGCTAACTGGAAAATAGAGCTTCAGCGAGGAGCTTCAGGGAGGGATTTTAACGTGGCCAAGAGCTGCCAAGTTTATGGAGCAAGCTGATACTGATAGCTGTGTAAAATGCAGATATGGGAAACAAATGTTTTAAATTTGAGCTCTTGGATTTCCAGCACGGCTTCATTTGCTACCCCCACTAAACTGCCGCTCTACATTTCCTTTAGATAAGGAATTTCTTTTAGATAATGCTGCGCTGGGAGATCCTTCTCCTGGGGTCACTAGGCATATCCCAGTTTAGTTTTCTAATAAAAATCAGAAAATTATAATTTAGTGGCACAGAGCAGCTATTGAAGTGGCTCCAACTCCACTAGCTAAGGACTTCAGGGGAAGGACCAGAAGTTGAGAGCGGGACACAGGCAGGACCAGGAGTATCTCATCAGCTCGAGCACCCAGAGAAGGGGAGGAAGCTGCACCTCAGCTGAGATTATGGGTTTTCTTAACACTGCTGTGGGCCTATTTCAGACTAATGAGACAGGGAATCCTCAGTACAGGGTCAGACTGAAAGTTCAGCTCCTTGTCCCAGCCCATCCTGTTTCCCTATTCGCAGTCTTGTTCATGTGTGCTGGAGAGGAGCGTCTCTCGCATATAACATATGCTCAAGTATTAGATACAGACTCAATAACCAGCATTGCTTTTTTATAAAAATGAAGCAAACTGAAATGATCTGCTCACTGTATGGAGCAATCCTGCAACATCGCACGATGCTGAGCAGAGTGAGGCTGTCAGGCTTGCTGAACTCCTAGCACAGCTCCTCTTGCTTTGTATATGCTGGTTTGTGTTAGCTGCCTGTGTGATTTGCATTTCTTACACAACCAGTTTCAAAATCCAAAATGATGCTTTGTGCCTGTATCATCAACGAATAGGTACGACAAGCCAAGCTGCAGATGGACTTGCCTGTCAGAGCAATATCAAATGGCATCTTAGTATACTCATCTTCCACACTTTAAAGTGTAGCCCCTAGGTCTCTTAGCTTTATCTTTTCAGAGAAGCAACAAAATAAAGAAATGAGAATAAAGAATTGCTGCTGAAGATCTGAAAGCAGAAGGTACAGTCACAAAAATTATGTTCATAATGCCAAAGAAACAGAACATAAAACGTACATTAAGAAAAGGAGACTTGGAAAATGTGGGGAAAGAGTTGTGATAGTCCCTGGGAAGAAAGTAAAAGAAAGTACTGGAGAACTAGTAGTTAAAGGACAACTTAAAAGCACAATATCAAACGATTCTGACGCAGAGAAAGTAGAAGAAATACAGAAAAAAATTCAAGATCACTAACAATCTGATAATCAGAAGGGAATTGTACTGAAAGTGGAAGTATAATTAAAGATGAATGCAGAAGAATAGCACAAGTACACAGGCATAAAATTGAAAATGCAGAGGGACAAGATGAGTTATAACTAGCTATTAATGTAAACAAAAACAAGAAAAGTTCTAGAAATGCATTATCCATAACAAAGATAAACAGTCAAGTTCATCACTTATTTAAGAAGTCAAACAAATAACAGTAAACACAGAGAAGCTCAAGTACCCAAAACCTTCCTTTCTTCAGTTTTCACTAAGGTTAATTATAGCCAGATACTTAAACAATTAAGAGATAAAAGTATAAGCCAGAAGAGGAAAAGGACAGGTTGAAGAATATTTAAGTTAGATGCAGCCAAGTTTTAGGGACAAATGAAATGCTTCTTCAAGTATCAAAATTAACTTAAGCCATCTAAGAACCATTAGCAATTATCTTCGAGATCTCAGAGGACAAGGAAATCCCTAGGGGACCAAGAAAGGGTAAACGCAGCACCAACCCTTAAAAGGGAGGATGGAAAGAGTCTACAGAATTAAAGATCAGCCTTGCTTTTGTATTTGGAAATGTATCAGAACAATGCTTAAAACAGTGGGACAAGAAGGTAAAGGTAATTTAAAAAAAAAAAAAAAAANAAAAAAAAAAAAAAAAAGAATAAGTCAAGCCTGTCACAAAAAAAAGGTGTCGCTGATACTGATGGGAAAGTGGCAGGTGTGCTCCAATACAGCTTCCAAAAGGCAACAGATAAGTTCTGATAAGCATCATAAACTCAGGAAATTTGGCCTAGATGAAGTTACCATGAAGTATGCAGACATTTGGTTTTAAAATAGCACTTAAAAAGCGATTGCCTTTGACTRACAGATGAGATGGGAAGATGTTTCCACTGGACTCCTAGGAGAGGCCTTTTCTGGACTCAGCCACCGATGAGGACTTTGGCTTCTCCATTAGTTATGGCACTGTGGTTGAGCAATGCATAAGATCTAGGAGGACAAAGGCAGCTACAAATCGCTAGAGATACCKCATTTATCAGCTCCAACTCAGTCTGCTCATTAGTAATACAGCTATATTTATAGTTCATGCAGCAGGGGGAAGTTAATCAGTCATAATAAAGAAACTCAGCAGCAGTTTGATCCAAAACCAATTTCAGATTTCTGGAATACTAAGTATTTCACAGGAAAATCTTATCCATCTCCCCCCAGTTGAACAAGCCATTCAACACTATCACTAAGGGAATATCTTTTCTTGACGGTCAACCAGCTATAAGGAGAAAAGAGCCCAGCTGAGAAGCAGGATGACATGCTGATCTAATGCAGCAATATTGCTCCTGGTACACAAAGCAGATCTTGTTTAAGAATTGCTATGTAAATCTGCTAGGAAAATATCCTGTCCTTTCTGTTACATTTCCTCCTCCATCTCCTGTACAAACAGATAATAAGAATCATGCTCTACCCCTCAGGAAATCAAGGTGCCTCTTCAAAAGCTGAAACTCTGCAAGACTGAAAACAACTAGTAGTGGGAGACCTACCAGTCAAAATAACTGAAGAAAAAAAAAACACAACAGAAAAGCTCTACAACCATCTTTCCTTGGAGAAAAAGCTCTGTGGTCTCAGACCTTTCATAATAAGAAACAAACGAACAGAAAAGAAAAAGACTGATGAAATTTGAATGGCTCAGAGCTGATATGATTTATAGAAAACCTTCCCTGCATCTCTACAGTGAAAAAAACAGACTGGCCACCACGTCCCCATTCCAAAGGGCTCAGATTGTGGGCTTTTTTTTTTTTTTAGTATATAGCATTGCTTGACCCAGAAGATCACCACTTCAAGGAACACACACCTTGGCAGCAGAACTGCAGGTGAAACCAAGCCTGATGCAATAAATTAATTTTGATGTGCATATATTGATATGCAAATTAATCAAGATAAAAAGTTGCTGAGGTCTTTCATAGTGAGCTATATTATAAACTCACATAGAGGTCCGAATAGAAAAGCGTGAAGAGAATTCATCCCCACTTGTGCTATTCCACATACTTTGACTTTATCCTTTCCTTTTTGTGGAGTTTGTGCTATCGCCTCATGCTTTAAGTGAAGGCTATTGCTTTTTCACTTCTAGTCTTCTCAGCAAGCCGATGRGGATAAGAGTGCATAACTTCTAAAATGAAAACAGCAAGGGAGAAATTGGATTTGTCTCTTTGCTTCTCAAAGTATTTTCTGCAAGTTCTGCTTCACGTGAAATTTTAAGGATGGTCTTCCCAAATCTGGCTGAAGGATGAGCATATTTAGCATGAATGCTCATCTTAAAACGTGGATTGGTGGGTTGAGAGGTTAAACTTTGCCGAGATGTATTTTTCTAGAAACTTACTAAATCAGACTTCATAGAACAGCAACACAACTTTTTTTTTTTTTCTCTGAAGAGCTACATTTTCCTGTTTCCTGCTTCACTAACTGCACCAGCAATTTGGTCACTACAGGATCTCTAAATATTGATGATACTAAACTTCTAGTGGAAAGGTATGATCAGCATTCCCCATTTTCACAAATATCCCAAGGCATTAACACAAGGCATCAAGATAGGTGACCATACTTTTCCATTCCAGTAATAAAGTGGTTCAAAGTCATATCCCCCCACTATTTCATACACAGATGCATGCACAGATCCTGCTGCGCATCGAGGCTTGGAAACTGCAATACAGCATTAAAAGTATATTTTTCTTTCAAAGCCCGTTTATAATTCCAACTAACAATTATGGGAGCTGTGCAAATCCATTAAGGAGATGAATATAAGCCCCCCAAGCATAGCCCTGAATTACAGACCAAGAAGGGCTATAGAGGTCTGACATCTAGAAGAAAACCTTAAAAATTTGTATTTGTAACAGAGTTGCATCTGCTTCTCACAATAGCGGTGTTATACTCACCTCTACTGCTGTTGTTATGCAGATATACTCTATAGTATAAGAAGTGCTAATGATATTTAAAATCCAATTTCCAAATCAGCTTTCTGCTCCTCCCTCCCCATCTGTATCCATTTATTTTGTGGAAAATCTGTCTGCAGTGCTCAGATATTTCAGTAGCAGACATGTAGATATTTATTCAAGGACCAGAGATCTTCAGCAGATTTCCAAGTTATTTTGGAACTTGTCATTTCTGAAGCCTTTTCTTTCTGCCCATGATAAACAATGGGCATAATGAAACAGTTTGGGAAGCAGGAAAATAGAATCAACTAATAGCTTGTCAATCCCCCCATCCATCTGCCTGAGGCAGGCAGGAGCTCTCAGTGCTATGCTTTTGTAGGCCTAAAGCTGCTCAAATTCACTCTTTGTGGTGGCCTTGCTCTCCTCCAAAACCAGAGGTTTCTTGAGGTCCAGTCCCAGTACTTGTGCATCAGCAAATTAGAATCCAGTAATGTCAAAAGTGTCTGCTGGAGCACATGTGAGCAGTGCATGGGATTCATAATTTGTCTTTCATAGGTAATAATGAAGGAATTACATTGAAATTACTTTATTTGCACAGCAGGAACATATGATTACATTGCAATTCATATACTTGTGAGAAACCCCTTTAACTCAAAGCAAGCTCCCCACATGCATTCAAGGAAATTAGGAACTGATTCTTGCCACTAGCTCCTCCTGCAGTTCCACAGCAAAACTACTTTAAACAAGTGTAAAATTAATATGTCCTACTGAAGAGGGCAAGGCAATCTCCTGGACTACCTAAAGAAAACCAAATTCTATTCCACCTGAGTTACTTATCATTGCACAAAACATGCTCAGCTGACATGTAAAAGATTTACTAAACTGCAGCAGGTGATGATGGTGCTCTTACAGTAACTAGAAAGATGGGTCACTTGAACAACTCCAGAGAGTTCTGTTACGTAGCTGCCTCAAGGAAGGATGGTCACTCGCTCTGCTCTTGGAGATACAAAAATTCTTTACAATCATCTTCTGGATAGCCAGCTGTCTTGGAAACCCTTCCTTTGCTCTCTGCCATGGGAAAAACCAACCCGAGTGTGCACTCAGTGAAGCCAGCGCCGCTGAGAAGTGCCTGACCTGCTGCCCACCTGCTTGAAAAAGCAATTCGTGCATCCTGGCAAATTCAAAATACTGCAATAGTATCGGGTTTACACCAGATACCTCGACTCACTGCTTAACCTACCAYACACCCAAGCACCTGCTTCTGCCCAGAAACTAGGGGAGAGAAACACAACAGCTTCACCTTACTGCAAATACCTCCCAAACGCACCCCGACTGGCTGCCCGACTTTCTGCAGCCCCTCTCGGTACAGTCAGGCTGCTTCACTCTTGCCTGCAAGAGAGGCGATGGCTGCAGCACTGGTTCACAACAGTTTGGATTTCCTCCTGAACCAGCCCGCTGTACCAATTTGTAGAAGGGAGAAGTGACAGCTTTACAGGGCAGTGGGAAAAGGGGGAGAGCGACTAAGCCTCAGGGAATCRTTCACAGTTATAGCATGGGAGAAACGAAGAGCTTACTGAAACAAATCCCAATAGTAGCAGCCTACCACAGTACTGTGAGCAGGTGTTTTTTCAAACAGGAAAATTGGTTGCATAGCAAAGTTTGCTGCAGAATTGAAGTATTATGGGTATTAAATGGCTCTTAAGCAGGGAAAAGTGGTTAGTCATTGAAAGTTTTAAGTTCTGACTCAAAAAAGGTCAAAATTTTTAATGAATCAAGCAAACTAATTTCAGCTTCACTGAAATACTTTGCTTGGGCTAAGTTGTTTCCTACCAAAGGTTCCCCAACAGTAGCCATTAGCACAGATCAATAACATGTTGCTCTGAGTATACAGACCTCCTCTCTCCCTGATCAGAGAGAGGCAAGAAAATTTAGTTTATATCAGATACCAAACCCGCTCCACTGGTTCGTGGCTGAACAGAAAGGGCTCAGTTTTCATCTGTCTTAGGTCGTGCCTGCTCTCTTCCACCTCGTGAAAAGCAAATGCTGCCCTCCAAGACAACACATGGGCTACACTCGCAGAATTTGCTTTGCCCACCTGTAACCACCAAGCAGAGCTGGCCTAAACATTTAATTTGCCAGGATTTCCAGTAGCAAAGACCACCAATAGAAAGGCACTGGAGAAAGGGAAAAACAGAGGGGGAATGAAAAATAAAAACAAAAGTCATTGGATCAAATCTCAAAAGAGGATGAGACTGAAGGAGGATGTCTAGCAGAGATATTCAGTAAATTTAAATATGACAACTATCTCAACATGTGAGCCACRCATAGCACAGCAGCCAAGGAAGAGTTTACCACCTGAGAGTATAAGGTTCTTGCTGTCCAATGCAACAGTGAAAAAAATARCCAAATCAATGGTGAACAATTTCTTCAACAATTTCTCTCAAAACAAATCACAGTAACATAAAACATACACAAGCATATTTATAAACTGGAAGAAGGAAGATAAAAGCCRCAGACTTCCTGATATGAAAACTAGATGAAGTTCAGTCTGTTTCACCCACTATAGGTAGCAAATACCAATAAACAGTAACATGCAGACTGTAACTTTATTTTCGATGGTAGTTTGACACTTTAAAGGCATTTAAAAGTTGTCATTATTAAATTCATTTTCTCAGAGAGAGRAAGCCAGCTATACAACCGTAACTGCTTGTAACTTTTCTTTGAAAATTACAGTACACCACAAATGTATGAGCCGTTCTTTAGGGAGCACAAAGCAAAACTAAAAAAACTCTGCAAAGAGCAGCTAAAAAAGAGCCTCCTAAACTTGCCAATCAAGTCTTTGATAAGAAGGGACAATTAGTTTGCTTGTAGACTGCTTCCCGGTGATAAGGGAGACTGCAGCCAAGCACAGAATTTTGCTGAAAAATCCTAAATATCACACAGCTACCTCAAGGCCAGCCACAAGAAGCACAAGATGGGCTTACTTTGCAAGGGAAGTACCATCRAGAGAGCATACCCTTACTGGTCACTGCAGGAACATTAGCAAAATGAGGATGGACTGCTCATTTGTAGTGAGAACCAACAGTCATCTGCAAAGGAAGCAAACAATTCCCAGCACCACTATTTTGTTTGAGGTCTCACATGGCCAACAGTCACAGCAGATTGAACGAATGTGGCCCAGATACCTCCTATGAGCGTAAACAGGGTGACAAAGCAGCATCAGTCTCTCATGGAGCACCACCAGGTTCAAGTGGCACTACACAGCACCTCAGCAATCAGCTCAACATAATGAGCTTCACTAACAGGTTGTACATGTTTGAGGTTGTTGGTTTTGAGCTTAAATGCAAGAAGAGCATTCAGACTGCTTTACTCTCAAGAACTTGGGGCAAGCAGGACCAAGGCACTTATTGCATGTTGGTAAAGCATCTTTTCTGAGCAGCTCCAAGGAAAAAAAGAAAATCCACACATATGCAAAAAAACAAAGCCAATGTTTTTGTCTTAAAATAGACTCTAGGAAAGTCTAGGAAGACCCCTGAAACTATTTGTCTGGGGAATGAGGAGAGCACATCTACCACACCACAGGTTAAAGTTGGTGCTGGTTAGTGTTTTGGAAAAGCAGAAACCACACACCTTTTAGAGCAAATAGGCCTGCAGGGAAGTTTCTGCAGCCTCAGAGGAGCTCTGCCTAATAACTGTCAATATAGGTGGAAATGCCTTCTGCAGGTAAGAAATCACTTCTGGGGAAGTGTTTTACCTCCCTCGTTCTGCCACCCAGTACAAGACTCTCAGAACTCAGCCTTTGGGAAGCGTCCTGAAGGGCATGCTTTCCACACTGTTTTCACCTGAGCTCATTTAATATTGGTGCCTAACAACTCCAGTACCTCACTGCAGAACTTAAAACCATGAACGTAATGGGGAAAGACAAAAAAATGCTCATTTTACTTGTCTAACCAAGACATTTTAGACTCCAGCCTAATCAGTGCTCTACCTGGCTGTTACCCAGGAGCCCTCTTGAGAAGGCAATGTATTCCTGAAATCTCCTCTACAATTACCAGTTAAAATGAGAAATTTCAAGCTGAGAAATGGACAGTGTGATTTTTATAAAAGTTTTTAAAAGCATATTTACCTCCTACCATTRAATAGGATATGCCTTGGGAAAAATGGCTTATGAAGAATACTGGCTATAATTTGAATCATTCAGACACCTTGCAAAACGAAGGAGGAAAAACACTCAGCACAAAGAAAAAAGCTGAAAAATCATTTTATATTCTCACTCACACATGGACAAAAAAAAATTTTATACCGCAATCAGCAATGGCACATATACAGCAGGGTATTTGGTAGCATTTCTTGCTCAGTGATCTCCAAGACACATTGTAGAAGCAAGACCTGTGTTTTCTAACAGACAGAGGAATTTTTCCCCTAGGTAGCCTAGAAAGTTTCATATTTTATTGTATGATTGGTACCATACAGTAAAGATAATCCACGGTCCTATTGAGACCAAACCTACCAGGTTTTGTCACTGGCCAGTGAAGCTGCCCAACTATGAAAACCATGAAAGAGCTRTACTTTTTCCATAATACAAGTCTTTGGGCCATCATCCAACTTGGAGACAAAAGACCATTTGAACTAATGAAATAAATTTGAATTATATACTAACATGAATATTTTTCATCTAGCAGTTAATGTACTACTGCACGTGATTTCTTGAAAATAACTGGAAATATGCTGCAATTCAGTTACGTATGGAACTCAGACACTTCACATAAGAAATGTGATTTAAGACCTTCTGGAGGTCTTGCTTTGCAGTTGTATAACAGTAGAATTATTTTGCCTCCAGAAGCATTATTAGCATTTCATGCTATTTTGCACATACCTAGTTTGTCATGTGGTATTATAGCTTGTGTACTCTGTCACTCCGAGGTTACACGATATAACCATTCCCTGTGGCTAAGTGCTTGTAATTAAATACAGCACTAAGGAAGCTAATTAAAAAAAAAGTTTTGATGATAGCAGCATAATACTTAGTAACCTTCAAAGTGGAGCAGCTGTGCAGAAAATTCAGATTTTACTAGTGGTTTCCAGGGGTGTGTTGCATGAATCTCACATGTTCACATGACTGCAGGCAGCAAGAACCAAGGGTGACAGCAAGCAGCCCGAGYATGAGTGCTGCCTCCTCCTTGCTTCTAAATGCAACCTAGATGCAAAATTTGGTATTTCTGGATTCCACTTGGGGCCAGGAGCTATGAGATAAATGATACAGCATAAGGCATAGTGACCGKGTTCATGCTCAGACCAGCTCACATATCCTGAACTAATCAGTTCTCTTTTAGGGCAGTCATCACCCCCTAACAGTTACTGGGACTCTGMATCTCACCGGAGTCATGAATGGTCTCGTAATAATATACGTGTGTGTGTGTGTGTGTATACCTATATACACACATTCACTCTTCTCCAGATATACATGTGTGTGAATATACATACATACACACACATATACATATATATATATGTATATATACACACACAATTCTTTTGCATGCCTCAGCAGTACAATGGGTTTTCACAAACTGCAGAAGTCAAACAGATCACAGTAAGGAACAAATTACGAACAAATGCTTCCACTTCATACGCACACAAAAAGAAAAGCAACAATGTAAAATCGATAGCAATATGCTTAATAATATGCGTCCTAGCCACAGGCTGTGGCATAGAATGCAATATACATAAGAAAACATTTTCCTTGTAACAGTTCAATAAGATGATAGACATTCTAAGAATAGTGCCCCCAAAGATACAAAAACACACAATTTGCTCTAAAAAGAGTAAACCTTTGTAATCTCAGTGATCAGTATACCATGATTTATACCTCAAGGCTAACATTGTTGTGAAAAAGCTCTTTTAAAAAAAGTGAAATTTCTCATATATTGAAATCCCTCAGGCAGGCAAGGTACCCCAGAGGCACTCCTTGAAGGTGATCAGTAACGCTTGCGTGGAGATGTGCTTCCTCCCGGAGCAGAGCTGCCTTCAGGGCCGTATTAGCCGGCAAGATGAACAACCTCCGGCAGCCAGAGCCTACAGAARGGGGAGGTGAGAGCAGAGTAGAGTCCTACGGGATGACAACAAGCTTTCAAAGTGCAATAAAGTCTTCCTCACAGCCCAATATCTTCCAAAAATAAACACGAGTGTTGAGTAAAAATCAGCATTTTTAAAAACAATTTCCATTTCCAAGAACTATGAGAGGCGAGATGGGCAGGAGGAATAAGACTTTCCACCTCTGTCACCATGGGACTAATTTGGTACACGTTGCCAAGGTTTTTTCCAATTGCCATAGAAAAGTGCAAATCAATCCTCACTGTCCTCTTTAACAATCATGTGATTTTTATGCAAATTCCTATCACATTRTCTGTAGGAGAAAATATTTAAATGTAATTGTTTAGCCTCCTACAACAGGGAATACATTAGTCTTAATGTCTTTCAAAGACTTGGTCTRCTCTAGTGTATAAAATCCAGCTCACTTCTTATCAAGTATCCCCCTATCCAAAACTGATCTTTATTGTTTTTCCGCTAATTAGCGAGAGCCAGAAACTGCGAAGATGGCAAACTGAGGAGAGACTGCTTTCCAACATAAATTTTATTGTTTTATACGTGAGTAGCCCCAAAACCTTGAATTTTAGTCCAGTTAGAGCAAATGCAAGTACTACAGATTTTTATCTGTCCTTTTTTCACCTTGCCAGGTTATTTGCTCTAATCATATAACACCACAGTGAATTCCACAGTCTAATTATACATTGCAGAACAAAGTAAAACACTAAAAGCAAAGCATGGCCAAGCATTCCTGAATATAGTCTTTATAAGAACAAGCCATTTGGAAGGTAATAATTCTCCAACGAAACAGAAAGACCCGTGATTCTCCATATGACTATTTTGCAAGAATGAGCATTTCTGTGATTATGCACAGTATTTTTAATGTAAGAGAACGCATTTCTAGATGGCAAAAGTTACTTGAACCTTCCATGATTGAGCACCATTTTCCATTATGTTAAGTGGTAAAAGGGTTTTCTGACTGACACTAATTGATTGTCCCTCCTGGGGCTTAATTGACACAAGTTTGTCTCTCAACCTGCGCTGTTAATCAGCTCCTTACCCTCTTTGAAAGAGCCTGTGCAGCTGAAGTGCCAGTGAGGGTTACAGCCAGACAACACTGATGCATGTAAGGGTACTTTTGAATGCTCTGCTTCAGCTGTGGTGTTTCATGAAATTAATTATATTTTCCTAATCTCTGCTCTAAAGTAGAAAAAGATAGTCTTGAACTCATTTGCTACCAGAACAGTTTTTTGTTTGGTAAACATTTCATTAGGTGTTAAGTGTTTCCTTTTATCTAATGGGAATCAGCAGGTTTGCATAACTAGGTATTAAACACTGCTTGAAAATGTATAGAATTAGCTAAAACATCAAGCCATCCTATTCAAGAGAAAATTCATCCTTTTGATTGCCAGGTACCTTATCTGCAAGACTCCTGCTGTGATTCACAAAGTACAGGGACAAAGTTTGTCTCTGAAGAMGCTGGGACAGGCTTGCCTTTCATAACAGAAAAACATAAGCAAAGAAATTGCTGAAATGATCACTATGACTAGAGACAATCTCTTCAAAGAACATGCTACTTTTTTGTAGTCTTTGGACAACACTGCTCTCATGAGTCATACAGAGTTACCACAATGTCCTTTGCCAGTATTTGTAACGACAGCTTCCAACAGTAAAGAGACCATGAAAGAAAATAACTTTAATATGCATAAAAATGACTCAYATTTGTGTCAACTAAACTACACCAATATTGAATTATCCTGACAACTCTGACCCATAGTCTAAGAACTTAGCATTTTGATTTAATGTCTCTAATAGCTGCATCTATCCAAGTTAGTCATGTTTTTCCCTATACCCAYTTTCATTTAAGTTATTTCAAACACTCATTTTCAATATTTTCTTATATTAGTTTTCTGATTTCTTAAGAAATCCCACGGACTCACAGTATCAGCGATTGCCCCTTAAAGTAGAAGTATAGTTATTATAAACATTCAAGACTGGCRATAGTCACTGAAAACCTGAGTTCCAATCCATAATGCATGTGGAAAAAAAGGTGACCTCAACATTGCTTCTCACARAGAAGGGTAAATGTCCAGATACCGCTTTGTATTTGATTTACTACACTGATTATAGTCTTTGTTCACTGGCAGGATCAGAAAACTGGTTAAAAACAGTTTTAAATAAGAAAAAAGTGACTTATGAAGCATAACCAACTATTTTATTGCCCATTGCAGATGGCAGGGATGCTCAGCAGGGATAAAACTGCTGAGCAATGGCATTGGAGGTGGCTTATAAAGATGCAGAGAGCCCATTTTATAAGCTAGGAGGATTGTTTCTCTTCAGAGTTTGATTGTCAAAAGACATTTGCAAAGGTAAAGCAAAACAGCTATAAATAACATTATTTAAGCTATGCAGAGCTAATCCACAAGACATCTTCAATATGCACCTTTTTCTATTGCCCCCATTTATTTGCCAGGCTCACACCTTCTCATGTCTTGTGCATAGCATCAGTCCCCTGCGGCCTTGACAAAAGCAACCCGCTACTGATACCTGCGAGGAGCACGTTATAAATACTTACAAAGGTGCTTCATTATTCTCCTTCAAAGCTCGTCATAATTCCCTTCCCCACTGCAAAGCACTTTGGAACAGCCACTGGATTTTTGGAAGGGTTTCTGCCTTTTTGAACGGGACCTACTTTAGGTAGGAAAGTTGCTAAAGATGCTACCTCCAATTTTATAACACTTACCCAAGTGGAAAACACAGGAAATTATGCCTATTTTTATAAATGTGTATACAAGTTGGAATAAAATCATCAAAACCACAGCAGGTTAACTGGTCTACCAAAAAAAAACTAATAAGGCCCTAAAAAGCAAAAAATACAACAGTGGCTTTTGAATTGTTAAATTATTCAGATAAGGAGAGTTATGTATAAAGATAAGTAGAAGACGTATACAGAATAATTTATTTCAATTTGGTTTGGTTTTCAAAAGGACTGAACCAATTTGAACACTGCAAGTTTCCAGGGCCACTTTTCACATTATTTACTACATCATCTTCCATTTGACACTTCTGGTCATATGTAAAATGGCACCACATGTTTCAGGATTTTTTTTTTTTATGGTGAAGATAAGATTGAAGAGATTAARATAAGTCTGTGATAACTTTCTCTCATGAACCCTCACACAGTACAAAAGTTATACAGTTGTTCACGAGATATTGGCAAGTCACACATGGTGTTGTGCACTTGTTAGGCAAGCAGTTATCAAACCTGTTTTCCATTTCTCTGGTTCTTCTACATTAGCCCATTTGATGCTCTGCCCAGTGCCATTTCCCTCCTGTTGCATGAGGGATTTACGCAAGATAAAATACACAGGTATGCTTTGCTGTTGCACCAACTCAGTTTTGTGAATGTTGAATAACAAACCACTGAGAAACAGTAATTATAGACTGCTATTAAGGACAAGAGTAGTGGTTGTAAAACAAATCAGCCTGGATGGCAATAGAGTCATGTGTTTTCTCTAGCATGTTAGTTATAATAGCAGCTTTCACCATATGAGACTCTCCAGGCAGTAATACAAAATCAAGACAATTATCTACACTGCATACTTACATTCTCCAACATATTTTACTACTAACATAAATAAGACTTTTCCCCAAAAGCACTCAGGCATGTCCTATTCCTGCCGCAAAGCAAGACACCAATTGTCGGAATAACACTACCCAAGCAGCAAATTCAGTCCGCTGGCTTTCGAGACCAGGACAGCCCTGGGTGAACCTCAGGGTTCAGGCACCTTCCCTGCTACTGAAGCAGCCAGAAAGCATAAATGGATATTGTTGGTCACTGGAAACTGCTTCTTCCATACATACCTGTGCAATTGCACCTCCTAAACCAGCCTCTCATAGAGGAGCTTTACAAGTCCTGGAGCACCATACTGTGGCATCAGAAACATTTTGTTCCTAAAAATCTAAATACGAGAATACACCAAGATGTATTTGTTTCTACCTTGACATGGCTTGATTAGAGATCTGCACTCCATCACAAAACCCAGACCAAATGATAGCAAAGGTTTGTAAAGACACAGGCGATAAATATAAAATGCATTAGTTAACACTCAGTCCAAGATTTTTCTTCAAACTACTTCATCTATTTCTAAATAGAAATTTCACCTTGGCAGTCTTGTTTGATTAGACAAAGAAAACTAGTAATCCATTGAATACAATATACATACCTCAATAAGTGTCATTATATGTTTATGTGCATACTTCACACACCCAGCTATAGGCTTCAAACCCCTTTCTATAATTATTTGCTCCTGATTAAGACTAGATATGAGATTCATAATCCTGTCTTTGGGCAATATCGTGCCAGAAAACTTAGCTATTTTAAGAAAATAAATGTCTCTGAAAACTTAGCATGTATAACAAAGTACATGGTGGTAAGAAATTAATAGTTTTAACAGAATCACAGCTTCTGCTGACTTTGAGCCACATTAACAGGTTCTAGGGATCTCTTCATGCTAATTGKATTGGAGTAGGCCTAAACAAATTCCAGATAAAGAGAAGTACAGGTCATAAACCGCATGCTGTCTAACGAACACATCAAGAACAGCTATAAAGGTGAAGAGGAACTAAAAGTAAGAAATCCTTAAGTAAATGCTGTAACATTATTAGTGTATTTTCCACAGGCCAAAAAACCCGACCTCATGAGTTTGTGTATACAATGATGTACACATCGTGCAGTAGCACAGCTTTCAAACACTGCCACGAGCTATCCGTTCTTAGTATAAATACGTCTTCCAACAGAAAAATTGAGCTTACCTCCAAAAACTCAAGTTACAAAAAATCAACAATCTGAGCCTGTATTTAAGCAAATCATTTCACCATGTAGTTCTCATTTCAGGAGTACATTTTATCAAGCAAAGGAAAACACACATTTCCATTGGCTAGTAGCTATCYGCATTGCTTTTCTAGCTAGAGTTACAATTTATCCCCTGGCTGGGCTAGTTAACTTGCTTTTTCCTTGCAGGTGCTCTAGTTTGCATATACTCAGTAACCTACCTGTGAAGACAGACTTGTTTTAAGATTGGCATTTTCCAAATTAAAGGTACTTTGATCACCAAAATTTGAGATGAGCACTTAATACTTGAACCTCCAACATACTAGTCAAGTATCTAGGCTTGGTTCACTGACCATTCCCTTGGTGGGTTTCAAGTCTATCCTCTTATAACCACAAAATTATTCTCCATGGAGCACACAAGTAGAGCTATGGAAATAAGTCTCCTCTACCACTCAGTCAGGCCTATACTTTTATTGTTCATTTTACTGTGTGTATCTATATATATATATATATATATTTTTTTTTACAAGGGTTTATTTCCCTTAAAATTATGCTCAGAAGCAGCAAAGTAGAAAAATAAGGCCTCATGTTACTAGTGTGCTCAGGGAGGACTTTCTCAAAGATGTTAGCTCCCAGGAGAATAACTGGAGGGCTAAAAAAAATCCACAAGTGCTTTTAACTGTTTGGTTTAACAGGCATTCAGGTTGACCCTGCACCTCTTCTACATATTCACCCTTGCTATATTTGCTTTTAAAGAGTCAGCTTGATAACCCCACTCCTGGTAACTGCTCAGCCCTTCAGAGRTAGCCCCCATCTCCTTGCAGCTCTTCCTAGGCTGCTGATGTTTCAGGAGGTTATCATGATGCTGAATGTCTCTTATCCGGCTTTTGGCCTTTCTCCTCCTCCAATAGTTACCCACAAACTAAAAGAACATATGATACTTTAGTAGATATGAAGACTTGCATGTTTCTTGCACAGAAGAAATTGCTCACACCCACAGAGAAAAAGCAAGAGGCAACATTAATGACTCTTTCCACTTTAACAGAACAATATTGAGAGACTGGGAACCCAGCTGAGCTCTCTATATGCAATTGCTATGAAGTCTTATGGGACAAAGTTTCTAGCTAAGCACTGCTTTCAACACAAACTGTCTCACTGCATTGCTTTATTATGTTGCAGCTTTTAGAGCTAGTAGCAGCTCTTAACCCTGTGTATTTTTGCCTTTTCCTTACAGTTCTTGTGAGCTACAGTCATCTTTCCTGATAACACTAAGCATCAGCTGGGTCTACCCAGGTGAAGTGCTGCCAGCAAAGATTCTCACATACTTTGTCTTTTTTGCAGAAAGAAACTCTTCCTTAAATCTAAGAAAAAAACAGAACTATTACAAATACACTAATAAAACAGAATTGAAGTTCTTGATCTGTTTTACCACAGAGGCAAAACTGTTTTTACTAGAGTAACTTTCAACCTTCAAGACTAGACCAGCATCAATAATTATAGTAATTTATTCTAGAAAAAACAGATATATGGAGAAAAGAGTATTTTGACTGTGCCATTCCATGGCTGTATAAGGTAGTCCAAGACTTCCCATTAGATTTAGCTAGTGCCTTATTCCAGTAATACTTGCATTGCTACATAGTTACCAGGGTTGCCAGCTGTATCAGTCAAAACTAGCCTCTCCCCACCAAAACCTGCCTCTCCCAGAAATTTCCTCTGTAATTATCTAAGCAAGCCTAGAGCATATATAAGAAAAGGAAAAAATAAGATGCTGAAATWGTCAAATAGCAAATTCTTGACCTTTTCAGTGATAGCTCCAGCTAGGGTACCTCTCAAGAAGCCACATCCTGATTAAAAAGTTACAATCATTTTACCAAGTGGACACGCATAAAAAGATGGGTTTTGTTAGTCAGGTGAGCAATCAAGACCAAGGCAGGATAAATGACCTCTTGCAACTTGCAGATTTATATAAAATTTACTTTTGAAGTATTTTGAAGATCCTTCTCAAAATTTGTCTTATATCTGCAATGAATTGGCAGGAAATTTGCTCATTACAGCTCATCCCTTTCTGCACTACTGAGAATCAGATTAACATATTAGATGAAAGAAACCCAGGAATTTTGGACTGTCCAGAAAAAAGCCTAGATAGCCCTTTAATGCATTGATTAAAAACATCTAAACAAAAAAGTACTTTCAGTAGATACAAGCCTCATCATCACTATGGGAATAAACCTTCAGTGCTCTGTTTAAGCCTGGAGCTGATTACTTCTCAGACAAAAGGTGCTCACACCAGAGGAAAGAGACTTTGCTTTAATATCAAGTTGCTGTTGGGCACCTCTATAAGTCTGTGCCGTGTCTACAGTGCCTCCAATATATACAATAAAAAGTAGTAATGCACTGTTGCACTACACTATGACCTCAGAAATGTAACAAGTGGGGGAAAAAGGACATCAGAGTCTTAGAAATAGGAAAAGCAACGCAAGAAGAGAAAATACCATTTTTTTAAGCATATGAAAGGAAATTACAGAGACAGAGAAAAAAAATCAATATGCATTTAAAGAAAATCAAGGAGTTACTATTAGGGACACCTAGGCTGGATGAAAAAGGTAGAATTTAGGTGGTTGTTTTTAGCATCTCCCTTCCCCAAAGGCACTGTATATCTGGAAAGAGATATTGAAGAGTCAGAGGACTTAAAATTAATCAATTGACTTTTAGTCACAAGTAGCTATTGCAACAGCCGTACAAAAGAGACATATGACCCAACTCTCTTAATCAAGGCTAGAGAAGCCATTTCTTGTTCCAAAGATTATACAAACTCTTCTAGGGTCTATCTGGCCTATTTCCCCACTGTAACTTTGTGCTGCATTTGTCTATAGAGATTTTCCTGAAACTAAACCACAAATATTGGAGGAAAKACGAATTACTATGTTCATAAACAGCATGTCATAACTATATACACATCAAGGTTGCAATTTGACTGAGCATCAATAACTGACACTGAACTGTGATAATAGAGGCAGAAATGCATAGAGTAAATTCTCCTCACTCTTAAATTAGATTATTTCACCTTCTGTCTTACTCACGGCTTTCTTCTTTATAAGGAGGAAAATCTAGCAGTTACTGACTAATCTGACAAGCAATGAGGAAAATACAAACATGTTGGACAGAGGAAAAAAGAAGAATTTAAGAATTAAGAATTTAGCTCTGTCCCAGAAGCCTGTAGGATCCACAGCCAGCGTCTGTCCAGCATAYCCCCTTCGTGCTTTGGGAAGCTGACTACCCCAGCACACGTCCTGGTCTGAGCAGGCATCCTGGGGCTATACAGCCCAYGACACAACTTAAACCGAGTCTGTAAACACACTGTAGAGCAATGCAAGTAATCCTACATTATCAGTACATTTATAATAAAAAACAAAGATTACCATCCCAGGAAGATTATCAATAACAGTGACATTTTTTTCCCCTTAAAAAGGCATCTAACTTGTCATAATACARTCCGCTCCAATATTTCACTAACTTCACAATGTAAAACTTCTGCACATAACAAATTTTAGGTGATYAGACACTGGTTCTGCCAATAACAGCAAAGTGAAAATGAAAATTGTTCTGAAAAATCAGGAAAGCTTATGGTGTTTAAGTTGCCCTCAGAAAGCATCATCCTCAGCAGCCATGCTTGTGCTGCCTCAGATTTTCAGGTTGGCCCAGCCTCGCCTGACTGAGCCGGGTGTCTTCATGAAGAGACCAGAGCCTCAAAAAGCAATTAACACCTTGTAGTTTTATTCATTAATGATACCAGGTATCTCTGAAAAACTGGTCTCCTCAATCACATGCCTAAACTATAGCTGAATTTTTTTTAAAAAAATAGTGCCTGTATTTGTGACTGGCATGCAGTCAGAAGCTATTAACACCTGCAGGAGACCTGCCACCGCAGAGTGGCAGCTTGGAGACTCACTATGAAACAGGGTTGTGTGGCAKAGCTTGTTTTGTTTTTTCTTCATCACTAACTCCAGATGAGGTGTCAGAGCTTACAAAAACTAAGTTAAGAACTTGAAGACATTTTGGGCTGAATGGTCCAAGATACAGCCAGTCTTGTAAGTGAGATGCTTGTAACTAAAGGAGACAGCAAGAAAGAAAACTAAGTCCAAGCTSTGGTTGGCAAGGTCTTGTCCATACACCAAGAAAGAAAGGAAGGTTTGGAAGTGCMATCAAGAACTATTTATAATTGAAGATTGAGACAAGAACAATTTTAAAAGATAAATGTACCTGTGATTAACTCTTTAAAAAAAATCAGGAATTTCAAAGGACTCACCRGATTTTAGCATCCTTCCAGCACCTCAGAGATACCAATGATTAGTCTTTCTCATCCTATCCATACTTCTGAGCACTAGGAAATGATAAAATAGCCAACAAACCTAGCTACTTACAAGAAGGTTTACCCTTACCACTCTGAAGTCCAAGCTTGGATAGTCAGTCTGGAAATATCTGTATGCTTCTGCTAGTGCTAACAAAASGGACATGCCTTTGGGAGGAATTTGCTGCAAGATCCACAGAGGAGGTAAGCAGTTCTTAAACCCATGTGCTTTTTTGGCACAACTCATTCATCAGACTGCCCTAATTACATTAATATAGCTGTGGCAAGTTACACAGCAACAGGCAGCCAAGAGAATTGTAGACAGCTTCTCTMCTAAACAGAAACTTGACAGAATAAGCAAAAGTACATGTTAAAAGCTTTTTTTTTTTTTTTCCTCTCTCTCTTTAAAAATGCCTTGAAAAGTAACTCAATCAGTAGGGAGCAATATGCAAAGCACCCAGTGGAAGCAGTACCTGCAGAGGTTTGCTTGGGTGATTTCATCATCACTTGGCAGCCTGAATGCTTTCCTCAGGATTTTTTTTTTTTTTTTTTTTTGGTCCTTTGGAGTTTTTGATTTAAAGATGCTTAGTTGATGCAGCTTCTTCACAAGACTCTCTTTCTTAAAAGTACCTCTGGCAAAAAGCAGAGTATAAAGGCAAAGAAGAGCCAAGGAACAAGGCCTCCAAGTCCTACTCACACTCATACTGTCCCAGGAGCCCAGGGAGAGAAGCTAAACACCACCTTGACCACAAACTCCTCAGCTGATCACAATTTGGAAGAAATTCTGCCTTATGTCAAGTGCAAAAAACACCAGAAGAACTCTCTGTACAGGTGCACTAAGTTGTGAGTGTTTGCTAAGTTCTGCAAAAATCTACACAGTCTTTCTACTACCCCAGGGGAAAACTTGGCCCCCCAAGCCCAGCCGCGTGCACATACCTGTCTGCTGCTGGCACCAGACTCACTCTCACCCCATCCTCCAAAGAATCTTCCCTAGGCTCACCTTCTCCTTAAATGCTTTTAACAGCAGTAAGACATGTAATTCCTCACACCTGCAGCCCACGYGCCCACTTACTATTTAAAGACACATAACAAATATTGACTATACATTATAATACAAATGCATCTATCTCAGTCTGCCACTGATCTTACGCTAACTGCAGGTGGAGGAGATGAGACAGACTGGGTGAAGACCTTAAAGTTTTTGAATCACCAGTATCAAGAAACACAGAGAGYGTTAGAACTCTTCTAAGAATAAATCTCATGCAAAAGGAAAGTAAATACAGGAAATTTCTTAATGGTGTTAAATATGTTGTGAAGAAGATGTGGAGAATGAGCTTCGTAATTTGGAAGCTTATGGACCCAGAATAGATATGGAGATGCAGGTACGCAGCGAGGACAGGAGTCATGGATAGTGAAGGACACTAACTGTCCTCCCCACAGCGGCTGTGCTCTGGTGTCCATTAGGTGTATGGAGAATTAAAGTGGACAATTGAGTCTGAGCCTGTAGAGTTTCAAAAACAGAAAATATTTGTTCCCTTTGAAATAGAAACCCCTCCGCCCTGAGCCAGGAGGTATAGGACCCTAGACCTGGCTGGTGATGCCTGGTCTCTGCTGCTGTCTGTCACAGTAACATCTAGCAGAGGATCTAAAGGAGCTGTCTGTCACCTTCGGAGAGGTACCCATGTATTTTTAAGTTAGCTGCAAGTTACTGATGCTGTTTACGTTGGAAACTCCTGGCAGGAGGCATGAGTGACTCTGGAGCCCCCAACAAGCTTGGAAGTGCTGCTTGCTTTCCACTGTGCCGCCTGCTCCAGCGTCCCACAGGTCTCGAATATGGGCAGTCCCCACGCCTGGCCACGTCTCCAGAGGCAGAGGCCTGAACAGGTCAGAGCTCTGCGGTGCTGCGGGGGCACACGGCTTCTCCACAAACCAGTTTAAAGCTAGTYGGGTAAATTACGGTGCACCTACTTCTTGAGAGCAGAACTACACAGATWGGAAATATGGTTTATGTGGCTTAGGTGAGTGAGAATACCAGAGAGGTCAACCCTAAATATCAGTATTACCTATCTCCCTCCAAGAATGTATTTCTTGGCCACTGACCGATTAGTTAATCCTCTTTTTTATTCCCCTCCCTTCACTAAAACTCCTGAATTATTAAAGGTGATATCCAGGGACACAATATCCAGGGTTCCACCATGATATGTTTTACTGCTTCCAATAAAATTGGTAACTTTACAGGATGAACTTGATTTGCGTCCATACGGGGAGCAGCTTGAACCTCTCAGTTCTGAATTCTCACTACGCATGGTGGAGGCATTAATATATACACACATACACACATTATATACATACATACATATGTACCTCTCTATATATCATATTATATACACCCATATATAATGTATATGATATATATCTATATCTCAAATAATTAGCATTATTTGAATGATAAATGAACTCCTTCCATTATTTCTCTTCCTTCTTCTTTCCAGATTTCTTCTCTTATTTTCCCTTCGCTATGTCCCAAGCCTTGTTTTCTGTATACCTTGCAACATCCAGCATRTGCACGCTCCTCGGTATGGGCCTGCCTGGTATTACTAATATCACATGCAGTACATGCTTGCCATCTTGCTGGCATGTGTGTGGTAGAAGAACAGAATGCATTTTTTTGAGATGTCGTGTAACATAAGATATGCAAATTGTCTCTGATTGTGAAGAAGAGACTATTTCTCCTGTCAAATGCATATGCTTTATGTACACTGCTAGTTAGAACAATGTTCAACAAACATTTCACTTTTAAAAGCTGGAATATTCCAAAGATGAGTTTTGCATACAAAATCTTCATCTCCAAGAAGAAAAAATGAAAGTGCTGCGCAGTGTATTTTGTTATCAGGGCTAAACATTGGGTAGCAAGAAAGGTCTGAGGAAAAGCGAGCAAAGGAGGCTGCCAAGTTTGTGTATCCAACATTAGTTCTGTTTTTTTTTCCATCACCTACGTGGTGGTGGGCAGGGGTGGAGGGAAAGTACGTGCCAGCTCTGATGCCAGYGCTAAGAAGAGGGAGGGCCCGTCATGGGGACGCGGTGGCTTTGTGCAAGCTCTGTGATATCCACAGGATTTAGCCAATCTGTTCGTGCAGATGTCGGTTTTATGCATGATTTACCTGGCTCGACGTGGCTCTGGCTCGCGCGGCAGCACGGCCGGCTCGCGGGCTCGCGGGCCACTGCGGAAGGGGAGGATCAGGCTCCATGATTTCGGTGTGTTTCACTTCTGGGCTTTTCCTCAGCTTTTTTGTACAGCTCTGAATCCTTGCAGTAGAWTTTTACTCTTTTTGTATTATGYTTTTTTCTTTATTCTTTTTTCTTTCTTTCCAGACGGGCTTGTTAAAGATTCCAGGTAAACAAAGGAAGACAGACGCAGGAAAACGCTCTTTACGCAGACACTGGGATAGCAGGTGCACTTGTCACCCTCTACAAAACATTGGCTATTAAAGATGTAATATTTCCACTATCTCTCAATTGCAGTATAAGAAGAGAGAACGGGAGGGAGTGTATGCAGCTGACCTTCTGTGAGCGTTTTCAATATACTTCAAAATATCATATTATTTACCAGTTGTGGGAAAGTGTTCTTTACTAAGTAGTACAAAGCAATCATGGTGGCTTTGGAGATTTTAAAGATTTCATAAGGAGCCACTAGTGTCTGTAAGATGCCCTTGGGGCTTCTGTTTTACACTGTGATTGTGCAGTGCTTTATTTCAGTCATAAAACGCACACAAAGGGAAAGGAAAGAAGTAATCTTCTACAGCTGGAAACCAAATTACAGGACTCTCTTATAATAAGCAGAGATTTTCCCCAAGTGACACAGTGGGACATTAAGGATTTGATTTTGATCCTACCTAARTGAACAGGGAAAAGTTCCATTGACTTTAGTGGTACAGGATGAAACTCCAAAGGAGCTATTTCAAATGTTATGATTTATGAGTATGGTTTTATGTATGTTCATTAAGGGTMCTCTACTTTATCTTTTTTCCCTGGAAATGTGGAAAAAATATTATGAATCAGAGATTACAGCAGGGTGGTAACATAGCAATGCTATCTCTACAAACAAGATTTCTGTTGAAGTACTTATTCAGATAAGCTTTATATTAACACAAATTGACAAATATGAATTTATCTTCCCTGTTGACAATTGTTGGAGAGAGTCAGTGCATGCCAAAATATTTATAACATTAATGTACTCAGTAAATAAAACACTACACTTCAGTGCTGACAATGTGTTGGTACGTTCAGGATCTAGCCACGATCACAAAGCCTGAGCTCCAGTGGACTATCCAAACTAGCTTCTGCAAGTACTTTTTGAAAAAAAAAAGAAAAGAAGTAATAATGAAAAGAAAGAGTTTCTGTGAAGGAATTTCTGGCACCTTAAATCCTTGACTACTTCTTGGAGAAAAAAAATTGCATGCATGGATAAATTTAATGCTACATTTATCAAATCATGCTGGTGTGATTTTATTTAGGCAGCTTACCTGGGCAACTCAACATAAATTGGTATTTCCTATTTTGCAGCTCTGCACATACTGTGTAGAACTTCAGACTAGAACCTGTAGACTTGAACTTAGACTGAGAAGAAATAAGAATTTTACTATGATAATTCTAAAGCTGAGAATGACTGTGAAAATGAGTATAATTTAATTTAGTGTGATGAGATTTTAATCCACCTAACTTGACCAGTCTTGCCCGCACTAAGATGTAAAGTGGTTAGCTGGCTCAGCTGCCTCAGTGTTATACTTAGAAGCAACATTGGAGGAAAAGAATTACCACTCCAGAGGTCCAGTATTTCAGACTCATTCTAATCATTCTGACATCCTGAAAGGACTGGTATTAAATGTGATGTTTCTTTAACAAGATAGATCCTGAATCATTAAACTTCAGCTCTTTAGATTATCRTGTAAAGCCATGACTGGTTCACTGTAAGGTCCAATCTAGCAACTGCTTGTGTCCAGCTTCCCATTCATTACGACGACTTCAGGAAATGTTAATAGAGAGTCAGAAAGTGATACGAGAGCAATGTACATTTGGTTGCTAACTGTTGAAAGGAGAAATGGGCTAAAATTGAGCTAATGGCTTGCCTTGAGAGATTTTTGTGGAATGAAATCATCCTTAAATAAAAACTGTCAAGAATAGGTCTTCCCGTTTCATGACAGTTGCTCAAGTCAGCAGAGCAGCTTTGTCTTTCCCACAGAAAGTGCATTCAGTTCCCAAAGGTAGGGTATAAAATTGCAGTGTGGGATCAACCAGGCAGCTTCAGGACAATCGCTGATGAAGCTAAATAATTTTCTGTAAGGTATAAAATAGAGCCTTTAAAAAACAGCCTCCTGAATAGCCAAAGATGATGATAATTTTATAATTCCGTTCATTAACAAAACCCCTGCTAATACTTACACTCCTATAAGCTAAAAAATATAACTTATGTATAGAAAAAAAGGCCCAGCCTTCCCAAACCTGAAGCAAGCTCTCAGAAGCATTTCCATGAAACCCAGCAAGGTCCAAAAGTGGCCACAGGTGCTTTTTGCCTGGCTCACAGGTGATTGCTTTATTGCTCGCCTCCGCTTTCTGTTGTTGCCTTTACACAGCCTTTGCATGCACTACTGCACAGTTTTGGGCTAGGCTCTAAGGTTCTGCTCTCCTCTGCTCAGCAATATTTTAGCTGGATGCTGTGAGTCGTTGTTTATGAGACATCCATGGTAGTTTCACAAAGAAACCAAGGCTGTGGCTGCAGCAGCCTCACACACTCCAAGGGCTTGCAGCTCCTGGAGTGAGAGGTCTCATCTCCTCTGCCTTTCCTGCTCCCACAGCTGGGCTCCTTGRTGAGCCAATGCAACTGCAAAACATGGAAGGAAAACACCATCTTTTTGCTGGGTTCATCTTCCACCAGGTTTTGTGGTTGAATTGGTTCACTGAGGGGTCTGATGGGCAGCAAAGCTCTTGCAAAATATTTAGCGGGAGCAGGTAACAAGGACCAGGGGATGGGACAAGCTGGATCTCCCCGTCCGACGACGATAGGCTGTTACGTCAGCTCGGTCTACTTCACAGAAATGCACCCACAGAKCATCTAATGCTTCTAATTGGTTCTGTAATATCTTTCCGTGTGCTGCTTATTAAAGCAGAGCTCAGTGTTTTGCAAGCATAGAAAACAGTCGGYGCAAGAAAGCCATCTAAAACGGATACACTTAGCCTAAAGCTGCCAGGAGGAAGAAACTGAGCATATCTCAAATAGAGCCACGTTGGGCTTCACTGGGCGAGATGCCTCTGTTCAGCATCATTAATGTCCCGCGCGCCTCCGCAGATGCCTCGGCTGTATTCCTCAGGGAACACAGCAAATGCTCCCATTATTATTTTTGTTAAAACCTCACAAAATGAGGCTAGAATGACACGTCTTCTGAAAGAGAGATGTGGTGAAAGCACTTCCCCGAAATGCAGAAGACACATCCCTGTCCTTTCATTACCCGATGGTGTTCAATCAATTTAATCACCTTGTGCCGCGGAATATAGCCATGCTTCCCCTTGGCAGTTGCAGCTCTCTGTCCCACTTTAGTCCTGAACATGAATCTCTGCTTCAGGGGGATGATTATACAGTTTACACGAAACTCCACTGCATAAATAACGAGGCTCTGAGGTAAGGACTATACTCCAAGGTTCGTTGCTCCTTAGCATCCAAACCACAAGTTTGCAGAAAGTTGTTTCTTTTTTTTTTTTTTTTCCTCCTTTGTTTCTCAATGTACTTTGAAGCTTCAGAAAGAGAGGCCATGGGTGCCTTCACCCAGCACAGGCCRCACGTTGGTTGCCAGGAATACACGCTTCAGGAAGAGGCAGGTTAGGATCTTCTCGGGTGAAAATGGGAATTCAGCATGCAGCTCTCGCYCTGTGCAAGTGCTCTCCTTAATAAGCAAGGAATAAGAAGTGATAAATAACTATCAGCCGTCTTCTAAGTGAAAACAGAGCCTGCAGCTGCTCTTTGTGTGAGGCTCAATTTTCTGTGGAGCATCGCTGGAAATGCAAGAGCATGGTGGGCACAAGGTAGATCTATAGCTCGGCTACGACTGAAGYGCTTCTTGAAGGCAATTTTTGATCTTTAAAGGGAAAAGGGGAAATGCTGTAGAGGTGTGTACATTATCACATGATAACTTGCTGAACTGGCTGCAAGGATTWCTGGAAAGCTCTTGCATTTGGGTACTTTATTAGCATCCTCGGCTTTGATTACTTGATATGTTTCCTGTTTAGTAATTGGAAGCTCTAAATCAGTGTTTAAGCCTCTAAAAATGAAGTGATATTTAAGTAATTAAGAGTATTGTCAATGCCATTTGGTCTTCAGAGGCATTGGAGGAGTAWCTTCTCTTAAAACACGTAACTTCTCTTTAACTATCTCTTTGGAGATGGGGGGGGTGACTTTTTTTTAAGTAGACCTCAGATTCAAACATGTGGCAGAGTAAACTGGAAATAGTATGCTCACAAGAAGCATGATGGCCTAGAATCCAAACAGCTTTTCTATCTAGATTTATTTTAAGGACATAAGCATTACTAGTGGAAGTTGGTTGAATGGGACCACTGATTTTATCCTCAAATATTAGAAAAACAGTCTTTTGACAGCATATGGAATAGAAGCAGGAAGATCAATTGATCAGTCAATAAAACTGATCTGGATTAATTGATTTCTGAAAAAGCATTATATCAGACCTGACTTCTCAGCTGAGCAGACTACAATGTGTTTCAAACAAGCACTTAGATCCAAGCTAGATAATGTATGATCTAAGTTGAAAACATTTATCCTCAGAAGGGAGTTTAAAACTCAGAATAGAATTGAACCTAAGAGTTTAGATATCTAAGGTCCCAAAGAGTAATCTAGGAAACTTTTGCATGGTGTGAGGCACTACTAGGAGCCAGCTATTAGGAAATGCTAAACACATAACTGCTTTGGAAGTCTCAGTCCTCTCTGGAGATTAAATGCCAGGCTGAATCAGGTTGGAAAAAAGGCTCTCCCGCTCCCTCCAGGCCCTACAGTCTGCAGTATAGTCTCAGGGGCATATATCAAATGTTTAAAAAGTTTAACTTTGTGAAAGTCCCAACTTCTGTGCAAAAACCTAGCGTAAGTACCATGACTCAATTCCCTGCTCTGGGCAAGCAGATAAAACATATATTTTTCACCTCGGAGAACATTACAGTAGCTGCACAGCACTTGGGTCACTGTGTGGCAAAGAATGCAAGAGTTCAGTAGTCAGAAAGAATTAATGAGACAGAGTATAAAACCCCGTCTGTAGTAGACAGCCTACRTCAAGGGGTGAGAAACCTGGGTTCAAGTCTGTGCTTAAACAGTAGTTTGTGCRTTATTTTTCATTATAATAATTGGATACAGAAAGAAAATAATCTTGGGGTTGGAATGCAGGACTCAGGGTCTTAGCTGAGTCTTTTAGCCTGTAAACATCCCTTGGTGTCACRCGACATCTTAATAACAGCAGACAGCTGAATTGGGAGTAAGAGGTACTTCAACYCAGATCAGCCTACAATTTCAAGTCTAGGTTCCCAGTTTTAGACATCAGGTGCATTTGAGGCATCAATTTTGACTTCTAGGACTTCTGTKTCTTCTGCAGCTAAGGGCAGCGTCGTACCCAGACGAACACCGTGCCCAGCGGTTCCCACGCTGGGATCAGGAGGCAACTCGTGGACAGCAGACCTCAGCAGGTCCTGCTTGAAGTTCTCTTCAACCACCTCCGTGGTGGTTGGCTCACCTGTGGTCAYGGGGCAGTGCTATCACCCGTTTCCTGATATGCCAAATATATTCCCTGGCGTGTGCAAACTTTTTATATTATACTGCAGGCCACAGAGGAAAAGGTGACATATCAGCTGGCTGAGGGCACTCAACTTGGGCACTCCCCTGGGTGCCTCGCTGCCCAGGCCGGCGCAGCTCGAGTGCAGCGTGGGACGGCACCCCGACCTCCCTGAGCGAGAGGCCGAGCAGGGCGCCACAGCCTCACTGACAGCAAGGACGGCTTGTTTTCATCAGCATGTTTTTTTTTTTTTTTTTTCTTTTTCTCTAAAGGATGTCTTATTTAAATATGTGGTCTTTCTTTTTTGAAAATTTCAGAGCTCAGCTTTGCAGCTTTGAAGATTTATCAGAAGATTGAATATTTGGCTGGAAGCTTGTTTTCTGCTGATCTTCAAAATTTTTAGTAGAATTCAATTCCATATATTCATAACAATTTTACGTATTTCCTATTGAGTGACAGATCAGACACAAAATCATCTTTGAAGAGTTAGTTTTTTATTGGGTGGGTATTTAGGTCATTTTTATCTTTGGATTCCTTAGGCAGAGCCTAAAATCCAGGCCATTTTAAAGCAAATTTCTAAAGGTAGCTTGCTAGGAGTTCACACCTGACTATTCTTGAAGTAGATTTCTGTTATCAGACACATTCTCCAAAYGGAAAATGTGCCTCTACTGTGTGTCACAGGTCTTGAGACAGATCTTGGAGCTGCATAAGTCAAAAGCATTTGTTTCAACACACTGAACATGGTATAGTACATGGCATAGATCCTCATTAGGACATTTTAGAAATAACTATTTAATGTTGCAAAAAATAAAAATAATTAAAATAGTCATATTTGTGTCTCCTATTGAATCAATCTCCATTCTTGTTAGACAATTAAAAAAAAAGTACGCTTGTCTTTCATAAGGTGGAATACTTCCACAAGCACAAGACTCGTGTTGGCTGTTTGGAACTGGCACAGACATTTTCCATGCAATGTGTTGCTTGATTTAGTTTCTGGCATGACATTCTCTCCCCCTTGGTGGATTTTCAGCTGCTTGAGAAGAAGAAAGCTGATGAATTTGATGTATGTGAAAAAAAACTTCCTCAATGAACCAAACTGGCAATGTTATCTGATTCCAGCTAGAATGAATGAACATTGCAAAAATGTTAAGTAAAAACAAAACATTTGTTTCAACAGCCTTTGATGTTTTGCATTAGCTTTCCCTGGCAAACAAAATATTTTCCTGCAAAGATACTGAGTAGGATCACCAGATAGCTTCGTGCCCAGACTGTAGAGGAAATACTTAGACAACTTCCAGCTAGACTAAGCCTTTAAGCTTACTTCTGCATATAACCAGAAGCCCCTCCAGAAGTCATGGTTTGAGTTCTACAGGTAGAAATTTCTATTCTTCTCTGTACTTTGGGACAGCTGCCAAGCCTCAGTGACTCTGCAGCCATTAATACATGGTATTTGTGGAAAAATTTTGTAACTTAGGAGAGACTTTGCTTTTCGTCTTTGTCTCTGGCACAGAATCGTTTTGGATAAGYCAGCAAGCAGAAAAAATACCCAGTTGTTTAATGAACTGTTAAATCAAGCTCTGGGCCTATGTGGCTGAAGTGGCTTAACTGGCTGAAATGTTTGTCTGTTATTCACAGATAGCTGAAAGGGTGGTAGAAAAATCACAAATATGCAAAATGGGGAGGCAGCATAAAGTTTGGGTTTGTCCGTTAGGATGCAAAACAGAGAACAGCAAGTTTTTTCTGTTGKATCCCTTTTCATCAGCATGCAGACTGTTACAGCTTATTATGCTTCATTATATATTTAGCAGCATTACCCAGCAAGTTCAGTAGCTCAGCAACCAAAAAGGCATCAGTGCATGTGCAGAACTGGGCAGCGCAAGTTAGAAGCAGAGACATACAAGCAAAAAGTCTCGTGCAGGTGGACGGGATGCTCTAGCACAGGGGTGGGAAGCAGCAACTTGATGGCCTCCATGCTCCCCTTCTGCTCAAATAAACCTGAAGATGTTAATGACTCTTGGTTATCACCAGTAGCAAAATAATTCCTAAAAAATCTCAGGAAACCAGGGAATAAGTGAATAAGAGAAACACTTCAGAGAGCAACTACTTCTACTTTCACAGTGGAGGTTGGGAATGATGATTTCCAGGATTTCTCTATTCTGTTTTCCACCATTAGCGGAAGTGCTGCATATCCACTCATACTCATCTCCTACAAGTGCCTACAGGGTTTTTTGTTGTTTGTTTTTATTCAAGCCCTTTATATAAGGAACAATTTCTTCTCTTTATCAATTTCTGCTGAGTTTCAAAGATAATTTTCAACATCAGTGTTCACTCTTTCAAAGACAATATTTGGAATTATTGTATGTGGAAAATACTTTCCAGACAAATAACCACAAGGACAGGCAGAAACCTAGTTAAGATTAATAGACTGAACTAATAGGCTGAATTCTGCTCTAGGCTGACCTTTGTACGCTGCTGAATAAAACTTTAGCCAAAATCAAATGCCAAATTCATTTCCTTCTTGTTCAGTTTCATTATGTATACAATAGGAATATCAGTCTAAAACTAGCTGTAGAGTCTCTTTCCTCGTCTCAGGAAACCTTCCAATGTGTATATTAAGAGCCTGAACATTACTAATCTATAACAGTTGATGGAAAGTCTTACTGGCTAAGCCTGCTCTGTTCCTTAATGAGACTCCCAGGTGCTATCCATCTTTCAGCAAACTAGGCTGTAATATCAAATATGCCCAAACTTCAGGGCTTGAGGTCACTCCTACAGCATCCTGTCTTCTCTGCSCCACACTACTGTACTACTGCATCATCCTATAACGCAGGTATCATTCAAGGTTTTGGGGCATGCCCCTCAAACCCTTCTAGCCTTTGTGATGCTCAGGACCTTTCTGCACCATGAAGAGCTTGTGACCTACATCACCACTTTTCCCCATCCTCGACGGTGACTGCAGCAGGCTGCGCCTAAGGAGATGCCCTTGCCAGCAACGTACAATATCCAGGTGGGCTACGATGGAGCGTACAGCATGGAAGGCATCACTCAAGCCTACCCCTTGCCTTATCAGCCTCTCTTCATTCCCAAATCCAGTCTGTGCTTCATTTTCCCAGAGATGCCCAAGGCTGATGTGTCCGGTGTGGCATGAGCGGGCCACAAGCTGCATCACCTGGGCAGCCTCTGCTGTGCTCCTGCTCCTCCATGCACACTCCTGGTGTTCCTGGCACACTCACCAAGCTCGTGGAGGTGCACCCCTGGTTGCTGTGACCCACTGAGAGAGAGAGAGAGAGAGAGAGCACAACCAAAAAAGGAGGAGACCTTTGGCATTCAGCCACTGAATCTGGGAACACCAACCTGGCACTTCCCTGGCCTTTCCAGAAGTTTTCGTGGGGCTTGCATGAAAAAATATGGGTCTTGCAAGCCAGTTCCTAGATCTCCTATAGCAATTGCTGGCAGACTTGAGGCATTTTATTGAGGCATCTGGAGCATTTTATAGGTGAACTCAGGGGGGGACATCTACTGGTGGACATCTACTGATTGCCGTCAGGTGAGTCCCAGAGGTGCTCTTCTGTGGCTAAAAAATGTGAATAAGTTATGTCAGCATCATGAATGCCCTTACAAGTCAGTGTAGATACTTAATCTTAAGGGTGCAATAAATCTGTAGCTGTTTAGGAACAGCAGAGGACACTTCCCTACTTTAGGAAAATATTAATGCTCTTTTAAAATGAAAAGCACAGTTTCCTTTAAGAACTAGGGATATGTATGAAGTTGGAAGAGAGGTAAAGAGATGAAAATACATGAAGAAGGGAAAAGGGAGAAAATATGGGAGGGGAAAAGTCTAAACAGAGTGATTCTGTAGAGTGTGGTAAAATTAATTATTACATTACTGTCTGATTATTGCATTGAAAAACTGCAGCTGTTCCCTTCCAATTTCTATGTGGTGGAAGCTCTTCACATTTTCATAAAGCAGGCAGGAATTTCCCTTACTGTGTCTTCATTTTCCATGTATCACAATCCTACAATGTTACGTTCACCGTAAGCTGGATGACGTTTTTTTTTTCCCTCCCTCCTGTAGTACTTTCTGAATTCTCTAGGACTGCTGTATCTCATCTTGCATAACACAGCAGATGGGAGAGAGAACAGAGCGGGGCAGGATCCAGTAACATCCCTTGGATGGCTGGACTGGCAGATTGCAGGAAACTGYGTTGAATGTAACTGCCAAGTCACCAATCAGTCGGAATCAATTAATTGTCAAACTGGCACACAGCTCCTAGCAGGAAGCTCCATGTCCCATTCCGGTTGGTCTTCTTTGGTTTTTCTATTTTTACCAATCCAACACTACATTTATTAAAAAGAACATAGCTCCCTTCTTGGGTATGCAGGTTGATCCCTTTGAACACTGACCTCTTGAATATCCATACTTCTTGTAAAATTGTAGGTAATGCATCAAAGTCAGTGCAGGCTGATTCTAGTAGTGTTTAATGTTTTCTGGATAACAAATTGTTTTAAGGAAGTGAAAATATTATTCAAGTCTCTTTGAAAGGAAGATGTGTTTAAGGCATTGGAAGTGAAAGCACCAGTGACAATGCTGGAAAAGAAAATATTTTCTATTTCTCCGTTAGTAACATCCTCCAGCCACACACTTAAAAGTTTTATTTTCTGCTTTTGTACATGTCTTTCAGTTCAAGCAATAACACTGCTGTTAGCTTCACACAAATGACCYTGTTTATGTCTTCAAATTTATTCATAGCACCAGGCTATGATATATTATATAAATGTTATATGCACATTACAACAGGACTTAAATTAAATACAGTCTATCRCAGAGGTGGCTCACTCCTTGGAGATAGCAGGGAYCATCCCCACAAACTTAAACCTTTCYGTAAAATCTTTCTGAGCTGGATTTCCCTCCAGTGTCCCCACGGTCACAAAATCTGCTGGTACCACTGATGGCAGCTTGCACCAAAAATGCCAAAAACTGCCGGGTCCCCACCAGTTTGGGGTAAGATGTAGCGTTCTTCATAAGTGAAGCGGGAGCTGCAATGTGAGCTCTATGTGAAGAGCTGCTCGTCGGTGTACTCACTTAGCAAAAAAACTTGATTTTCCATGAATGTAACTTTCTTTGAGATGTCAGCGCAGGGAAAGGATGATCTGTCAGAGAAGCAGGGGGCCTGAACCGGGAGAAGCAGGTGTTCCCTTCTGGTCGCACATTGCAATGAACAGTCGCAAGACATATGTCATCGTGCACAGTAAGGCAGTCTGATCTGGAGCAAAAATGCATACATAACGAGCAAAGTTTGCATCGGAGTTGTAAATGTTGCATAAAAGAAATGAGGGTTAAATACTGCAGCAGGAATGAATGTTAAATAGCACAGCCTGAGCAGCATCTAGGGGAGCCTAAAACGACCCCAAGAATTTAACATTTGATGGCAAAGGCCAGATGCGTCCCCCTAGCAATGAATGATGCTGGGCACCACCAGGCAGAGGCTGTTTTTATCAATATCAGATTTGTRCACCAGATTTGCTCTGGTGCATCCATTTCTCTCCAGCTCATAGGAGCCCACAATATGGATTTTGTGTCGGTGTTATGACACCGCAGGAAGACGAACAGTACTGGATACAGCATGCCTTCTCCTCGTACAAAGTTAACCCATCCAAAAAAAATTGGAGAACATTTGAAATAGCAGAGGGAGTTCAGACCAGACCACTGCTCTCTATTACGGGGCCACAGTGGTTTTGACCTGGCACCAGAAGCCTGGACAAATGATGACCTAAAGGAGATCTAAGATAACCTGYAGTCTACCACACCCCGTGTTTCAGCCTTAGACCACAAACATTATTCTCCTTTACATTAGGATGAAGTTTCATTTGGACAATATTCATCCTGGGTCTAACAAGCCCGAACTCTCAGGAGAGTGATCAAATGTCCAAAAAGTTGACATGATTTTCAGAGTGGCAGGTCCTAYGAAGACATTGCAGCTGAGGGCTTCTGAAAACACATTGAAAGTAACGCAGCATACCATACCTGAACGCTCTGCGTGGACTCATGTGCATGTTAAAGAAAAAGTAGTCACCATGAAACAAAAAAGCTTAAACCTATAAGGATGGACTTATTTCAAACACAAAAATACACTAATGCATGTCTGTCACAGAGACAAAATTGTCATGTCTGCAGACACTACCTGAGAGCTCAAGTGCACAACTTTTCCCACAGCCGAATACTCACATGCCCAAGTAAAGGATTGCATATGAAATTTTAGTAATTTTTTATATGTTTTAATCCAGCCCTTAGGGTTTATTTGGATACTTGCCACACTGTTCCCACATCAATGCATTATTCAATAATCTTAAGTTAAACCTATTAAAAAGTTGCTTTGTGTTGGCAGAAGGATCAAGTCTGAACTGCTCTACAAAGGGTTTTTCTGCTGATGGACCTACTACACAGTGATTCTCTCTACACACTTGTCCAATTAATTTTTTTTGAACTTAGAAAAAAAAATGTATAAGGATAGTTCCTGTTATGCTTCAATGTGATTTTGATTACATTGTACTACAGCACTAGCACTGGCCTTCCTTCAAGTCTAGGTGAGAAGGTAATTGGTTTCAAACTGTTTTAAATATGCCGAAGTTATAGTTGTCAATTATTTTTCTGGAACAGTAATAATTCCTCAGATTGAACTCTGCTTTGTTAAAGAGCTTTAAACCTGCTAAAATAATTAAATAGCTTACATTGTTTTCCTTATTTTGCTCTGCTTTCATATTTAGATTCCTTTGGTTTCTGACCTCCAAATTCTGTTAATTTTGATCAGCTCTTTTTGTGAATTTAAAGATTGTACTGTGTTCTCTTTTTTTGAACAAATATTGTGTTACTATATCTTGCATTGCTTGAATTTACCTCGGGAGCTGGTGCCAAAGGAGATGTGTCAATATCATTTAAAATGTTTGCCGATCTTGCTTACTTATAGTGTCTCTTTACCTGATACAATCAATAATTTTAAAGGAACACTGCATCATCTCTGTAACTAGCGCTCATTTAACAGATTACGAAGTCTTTTTAGTAGACATTCAAAGCTAATGTGCTGTTCTAAAAGCTACCTAGAGATGCAATGGGGCTGAATGTACACAGAACTGCATTCAAAAAATTCAGGTAAACATTACACAGAATTATTATCCCTTTTTTTTTTTTTTTTGGGCAGAGAAATGCCTATGTACACACATGTGTGTTTGTTGCAGCACTTGAGTCAAAATCCGTGTCGGGTTACTCACAGATATAGCAGCCTTTGAGTGTGCTATGGGTAATGTATTACTGTCACAGAACATTTATCACTTTTGATATATAATTATCAGTAAAACAGAGATTAGCGTTTTGCTGGGAAAGGCCCAGCCTTATGTGAAATCAGAACAAGGGTCATTACCTTTAATGCCTTTTTATCTCTTGGGCTGCTGGAAYGATTACTGTTTGGGAGGAGGAAGGACGGGGAGTGGGAATGGTCACAGTCCAAGGTGTCCGAGACATCTGTTTGCCTGGATTGGCGAGAGGGAGAAAAAAGCAGAAGCAAGAAATTCAACAGAAATCAGCAGCAAGTCCTCCTCAGAGGCRTGCGGCAAAGCCCGCTGCGACCGACGGAGCAGGCTGGATGGAGCAGGACRGTGACAGCATGTCGCGCCTGGTTCYCGCRATGGAGGGAAGAGCGGTCACTTGGCCACAGGTGGCCAAAACCGCTGTTTCAGCATCAGCCTTCTGCACCTCCAAAACCCTTAACAAATAGAAATGAACAGCTTCGATAGGGAGGTTTGGGGGAGCGAGTGTTACTTTTGGAGAGTTGTTACATTAAAAGTTAATATGAGTATTAGGAGTATAGGATTCACCTTGACGGATCAGATYAAACTAGTGCAGGATCCTTCCATCAACGGTGGCTGATACTGAAGTCTGAYAGTGCTCAGATAGTTTGCAGATATGGCTATAACTGCTTACCTCTGGCCCTGAGCGGTCAGATAACATCCCTCCCTGCATGGGGAGATTTATGTCCCTCAAATATTTCCATTCTGTCAGAATATAGACATTTTTTTGGGGGGGGGAGGTGTTTTATTTCAAATATGTCTTTCTAATCCTATTTGAGGCCCTCTAAGCTTTATTATTACTAACTGAAAGGCTGAGCTGGTGTCACTGTAGCACAATATGTTTACTTTAAAAGATGTGTTAAAAAGATGCTTATAAAAACAGACATATCCTCTGCAAATCCAGAGCTGRCTGCTGCTGGTGACATCAAGGGGAAGAAGAGGAGACCCACCAGAGCAGAGGTTTATGGCTTTACGTGAGATGCCGTCAAATCATGATCAAAAACCTGCAGCTGGAGGTTTGAATAATTTTTGCGAGCGGGGTCTGAGCGGCTGCTGCCGTCTCTGCGCCACGGCGGCTGGCACCGAGCGGGCGCAGAGCGGGAACTGCTCCGCGGTTCTCCCAAACAACCTTCGAGGAGCCTCTCGCCGCGCATCCCTGCCCAYGCCGGGCGCCGCGTGCCCCTTTCACCACCGACCCGCCATGAAACCCAGAACAAACGTAACTGAAAATCATAGTTACCAAAAATCCTCCAAGAGAACGACCCGATCGAGCGTGCCTCCCAGCGGCAAGGTGTGCTGTACTGGGGCGCTTGGGAGGAGAAATGGTTTGGARTATCTTTTCTTTTTCTTTTTTTTGGTTTAGTTTGGTTTACCCCTTCAAAAAGCACTAAATGACTTCAGTGATCAGGCTGCAAGACCCAGAAAAAGATTCTCTTTCTGGACGTACAGACCGAGAGCAGCAGCAGGGTCTGCTCTCTCCTTCTGCCAACATGTCTCTGGCCCGAGGAGGGGAGGCCACGCTGCGAGAAGTGCAGTCCACACCGATTCATTTTTTGGCTTCTTTGCTAAGATTAATTCTTCTCCTTTGCATTTAACAGCACCTTTAACTAGCACAACAAACAGCTTTATGAATATCAGCAGACAAATCTCTGGTCAGGTTGCCAACTACTGCGGTGGTTTTGTAGGAGGGACATCTGTCCAATGGCAACTTGACCAAAGCCACCAGCAGAGCTGCACTTGCAGCCGCTYGTGCTGATAACCTCAAAGGACCAAGTGGAGAGTGAGGATTGTTCCCAGTCCCATTACTAATGCTCTGAACTTTCCAGGCCGCTTCTAAAAATTCTCATATTTTGCACTTGGCATGGGAAATTCTTCAGAATCCAGCAAAGGGCTTTGAAAACAAACTAGTCCTCTCTTCTTTCTATAGACTCTGTCTTCTCTCCAAGGCCTCATTTTCATTATCTGAAAATATTCCCAGACAACCTTCAGATCCCTTCATAGTCACAGCCTCCAAACAATAAAATCCTAACTAAGTATAGCCTCCAGCAGGAACCTGGGGCCGAAATGTGTTTGTAAATCCCTTGGATCAGAACACGAGCCCAAATCTAACTCCAGAACCATGACTGACCTTTTCCTTAGTTACAATACGGTTGCGTTCACACAAGAAAAGCTATTTTTATAAAACTCTGGCTTTTTACGGTGAGAATCTTAGGTCTAATTTCTGGAAATTGCGGTTGAGCAGCTCTGAACCATATGTTCTAAAAAGCAGAAGTGAATGCCTGACCCCGCAGCGCTTCGCAGCTTCCCTGCTCCCTCCCAGCATTTCCTGAGCCCCCAGGTTGCCGCTTGTGCACAAAGTGCCAGCTTTTCCCTCCCTCCTTGCCAGCCTCAGTCCCTGGTCTGTGCTAAATGCAGCTTTGGCAGCAGTTTAAGCGTTTGGTCGAGGCGTGCCTGTGTTTTAACTGGTGCACTTTTTCCACACCATCCTGTCACAGGAAGACACCAGGCTTGCTGGAAAGGGCCGTGTATTGGAACAGTTGATTTCTCTTTTCACCCAGACRCTATCAAAAAGTGTGATCCCCTGGAATAACTGGATCTATGCCAACACCTGGGCCTTCTGGTGCAGACCAGCCGTCCGTGCTCACGGCATCTTTTTTTCCCAGCTCACAAGAACSCTTCTCAACGTGATCATCGGTCCCATTTCAGGATGTTTTCCTCACATTTAGCATCTCCCCCTCCCCACGCTGGGGTCTTGTGGCGGTGCCCACCCGTCCTTTGCTGTCATCTCCAGATTTTTTCCAAGGAAAATGCAATCATCAGTCCTACTTTGAACTTCCAGCATGCCCGAAAGCTGCCTGAGCATATTCTTCCACCCTCATTTCTCATACGCCTGTGTTTGTCCTTGTTGTACAAGTAGTGCTTGGCGAGACATGACTGTCAACTTTGCTGGAGACACAGTGTAAATATTTTGTGCTTGTACAGCCGTGTACTTACTAAAGGAAATTGTGCTGCATACCAGTCCTCGCCGGGTTAACAGAAAAAAAAAAAGCGCGTTTTTCTCATCTCTTTGGAGCAGCTCAAGCTGTAGCACAGTGCATGATTTAGCAGCATTTGTGATGTTTCCCTGATTAATTCTTAAACGGGTCTCCTAGCAACAGACGGAGGGAGACCACGAGTACTTTGCCATAGGAGAAACATCTTTGTATTTTTGTCTGATGTCAAGTGTTGGGATCCATACTCTCCCGCGTCTGAATGTGCATGGAGGTCTCCAGCACACGTCCCCTTCTCCGTGCATGTATTCCTGAGATGAGGCATTCGGTAAGGGAAGCTTCTGTAGGGTGAGAAAAATAAGGAAAGTAATTGCTTAAAATTGCAGCAACTGGGTTTGAAGATGGCAGCAATTACTTGGTTAAAATATTTTTTAAAGGATGCCAGGTTCGATTTTTAGAGAATTTTAGGATGTATTCTGTGTCCTTCTAGACAACTCACCGAGGCCAAGAGTGAGAAAAGCAAGCAAGACTCCTTTTTGATAGTGCTGTACACCGAACAACTGTAGTCACAATTAATTCCTGCTGTTATAGAAACTGCATCTAAATATTTGTGTTTGAGCTCTTGTTCTGTGTGATGAGAAGATTTAATAGTGGTGTGTGATTGCTGTATACTTTTTACACATGGAACTGAAATACAATCACAATGGAATAAATGCACCATTATTTTCTGCTGTCTCTCAGTCTGCAAAAGATTGTTGCTTTAAAAATTAGGTACAGTGTCTACCACAGAAAGGGTCATTAGCAAAAAGCAGCATGTTTCCACTGAAATACAAAGAATCCATAGAACTCATCTGTGATTTGAATTTAAAAAGTGCCAGCAGATTCCAGCCCTCATGCATCCTTCTGGAAAAATGAGGATGGAGGCTCAGCAGAAGCTTTTGTCTTTGTACTTCAGGAAGGTCCCTTAGGATGTCTTAGGAGGAAAAAGCTGAAATTTTCCTAAGGGCAGCAAGACAACTATTTAACCCAGAGAAAAGACACTTGGATAATTGTAGGCTATTAAATCCTTAATTGAAGGACAGCATAAAGGAATCTCAGCATACGCAAGATATTTGTCCTCTCTCCAGCTCTAATCAAATTGTTTTTTCAATGGATTTATTAATTGACTTCAGGATTAGATGCTTTCCTTAGATGCGTCTTCATTAGCTGAAAGTAAAATTAATGTAACACCAGAATGCAGATATCAAAGTGGAAAAGGAGTTAAAGAATGAAGCCCTTGAAAAATAAAGAGGAGTGCTCAGTTGAGGGCCTAGGCCCTTTTAGGAAGGGAAATCTATCAAAACAGATTTCTTTTACCATAAATTGTATCTTTGGAAGGGGGATTCATGCCAAAATTAATCCTAATCTTACAGTGGAAATTCTGTGAGTATAGATTATCGCTTGTGTAAAATTCTGCAAGATTTAGCTCTCAGTGTACTTTCCTAGATCATTGCCTTTAAATCAAAGCCTGGAAGCTAAATATTGAATTTTCATTTCTGAAGACACTGCTATGAGCATTTGAATACTTAGGAAGGGGGGTGGTGGAGGAGATGGAAAAGCCTCCTTGGTGAACTTCCTCCTAGGAAAGACACTTTAAAAGATATTGAGGCTCGGCGTTCCCGTTCCCAGCGCTCGGCTTTCTGCTATTTGCGCTACAAGCAGGCAGTCCTCGACGCAGCAAAACAGCTTGACAATTTAAAGAAGCATATAAGACTCTACATCATTAATATGAAGTCTTAAAAGCATGTTTAATTTTGTTGTCTTCAGGAAGCCAGCAGCCTAAAATTCCAGCTGCTCAAAATATGTCAACATTAACGGCAACCGCAGGGCTTGGAGAATAAATTGTAGAAGCCGCTCTGATTTATACGGCTGCCAGCTTCCGCGGCGCGAGGCTCGGGCTCCGCTCGCCTTGTGTCGCTCCTTCGTTACCGGCGCGTCCCGCCGCACCCGATTCACCTGCTCGCTTTTTATTCGCGAGTTTTGGGTAGGTCAACACGCCGGGCCAGAGCCTGCGGAGGCTGCCGGCTTCGGAGGGTTTGAAGCACAACCCAGCGGGGATCTTCTCTTCTCGTGGTGGGAAGACCCCACTCCAGTGAAGCACTGGGTACAGCTTTCATAACCGAGCCCTCCTTACCCATTAGCACCCCACTTTTATCACAAAACGGTGATTCAAAACACAAACGGTACCTTGGTTTCCATGTCCATTCAGCAAAAGGCATCAATTAATCCATCTTCTAGCTCAAAATGTTAATATTTTATAAGAGAGGGAGAACGTTCACTTATTTTATTCCCCTTCCCACAGGCATGCACTTTAAAAAATCTTTCCTAACTTATCTTAATTCATATCTCCTATTTTATAATTACCATTTTACTACACTTTCTGTCCCTGTCATAGCTTAGTTGTGTTTTTTTGAAATTTAATCAAATAATAATTAAATTCTGAGGGTAACACCTCTGGTTATCTCTTCATAATTAAACTTTACTTTTTTTCTTCAGAAATATTTGAAAAGAAAAGGCAATTTCTCATAAGAATGCATGCATATCATTTGTGTGTTAGTTTGACGACTGAAGTGACTTTGGCAGGAAATTCAGGGGAGATGTACTTAACGCATTCAAATACGGTCTTTTTGGAGTTTTTTATTTTTTCCTTTGGGATTGGTTAACTAGCTTCAGGAAGTCCCAGATACATGCCAAATACAAAATGCAGCAGGCTTAGAAGTCTTGCATCTTAACCATTGTTTTCTCTGAGCAATGTGTGCGATGCAAATTGTTCTCTTTCCTACCTTCCCTCGCAGGCAGACTGAATCATGCTATTATTTAACGTGATTTGAAATTCTTCCCTAGACCTCTCCAAGTAGGACCTATCAATATTTGCAGAAGGGGGTAACTGCATTTCCCCTCAAAACCTAGGGCAAAATTCCAATCTCCGCTTGCGGAGGAGCGATGAGACGGAGTTACCGCGCAATGAACCCAGTGCCAGCCGTGCCCAGGCTGCCGCTCTGCTCACGCCAAAACCTCTCCGGGCTCGAGGCGAGGGTTACGTGGCATCCGAGCTTCTCGAAGGCAGGGAAGAAGAAGGACCCTCGCAATATTTCAATGTTTACATTCAGAATGTTGTTCTTAACATTTCATCAACTRTCTCTTCACGCAATAGGATTGAGGGTCTTTTCTTCAGAATAAATATCAGGCAAGAAGATCTAAAATAATAGCGCTCTATTCCGCAGTTATTCACTGYCCCGTGATGCAGAGAGGAGGTGACTTCAGTCCTTCAGCAGCAGGAAGGGAGATGTGGCGAGTGCTTTCAAAGGCGAAGCGGGAGGATGACCCTGAGGAGGCTCTCCCCAAAGCTGAGCCTGGGCCAGGGCAAGGAGAGGAAACAGGAGCTAAAAATCAGTAGCTCCGCTGCAAGCAAAACGATGGGTTTGCTCTTAGCGACAAGGGACAACTCGGAAAGTGAAACGGGTTGTTAAGTATTACACATCAACGTTTCTTACCTTATTAGACTCCAAGGTTTTACTTAGCTCTTTCAAAAKCTGGTAACAGTTGAGTCTCCTTACACAAACCTTGACAACTATACAACATTTTAAATTTAATTACTTAAGCAGAAACTGTTCCTTGTACAAAGGTTGTTTTCAGATTAATTAATCTGCTTCCTCCATATGTCACAATTCTCTTTTGTATCCTTCATGATCTTTCAGACATGAGCAAAATTCATGCAAGATCCATATGTCTCTCTATTTGTGCTGCTACCCCAGATTTGTACCTGAATTTTTTTCCAATTACAAAATACTTTTTTTTTATCTTTCATGGAAAAAACAGCTTTAAAWATAATAAAAGGCTTTCCATAATGTCATCTAAAATTGTAGTATTTTTTTTAACTTGAGAGCAGTTATCCCTGATGTCAACACCAATCTCATTCACATACCAATTACCTGAGGAAACAACTGAGTATTTGGCCTTTTAATGCAATCCAGAAGCTGGAACACCGTAAGTCTGTAAATGACCAGCAGGAGCGTCACAGATCACTGTCGAGTTGTTCACACACCATACAGCTAACAGTTAATATTCTAGAGTGGTTAACACTTAATCTAATTAGCTTCCTTGCCAAAAAATAAAAATAAAAAAAATATATAGAGCACTGTCTCCCTGGAGTTATAATGTCAAGGTTTATTCTTATAATTAGCATTGCAGTAGCTTATCCTGGTAGCACGAGATATTCAAAGTTATCAGCTTTGCAACTCAAATTAGAAMTCTTAGTCTTTCCCAGTTCAACCTGTATCAAAATAATTATAATTAAAAAAAAAACAGAAAAAAGAAGAAGGACAGGAGTCTCACAGCTGTTTTGTTTCCTCATACAGTGTGTTTGTTGGCAAAAATTAAAGGAGTGCCTTGTTATTTCCCAGTAGATTAACTGAAATCATTCCCGGAGCGTGGGCTGGCGCAGAAGTGCTCTGGCCTCCTTGCATTTTCCTGTTTAAGACCACAGTAAAGGTGCTCTGGGTGTGGAAACTGCAGGGGCTGCTGCCACCCAGGACACGACATGGGCTGGAGTGGCCGTCGTTCCCAGCTGCAAGAATATTGGGCATCCCGACTCTTTCCAAACATGGGTTTTGTTATCAGAACCCTCAAAGAAACTGAATTATTTTTCCCTATCTAAACTTTTTTGCTCCTTAGGAGAAAAAAAAATCAATGCTTGTTTAAACATCTACCTCTGATCTGACATTTTATGGGAAATTTTCATAGATTAAAGCATGCAAAAAACTAATGAGCTGGTAACATCAACTCAGTACACTGTGACGACTGTCATCACCAGTCTGCCACAGAAAAGCCAGGAAATGTCGAATGTTCTGCTGATCTTGTGCCTTCTGTGCCATCAGTTTCTTTATTTTTAGATCAACTGCTCTTGAGTGCGAACCTGCCTTCTGTTTCACCTAGATTTGTCAATACGGTGGTGGAGGTCTGGGAGTCATCTGAAGTTTCGAAGACCTCAGATTTTAAAAGAAGTTAGGAAGAGGAAGAGAGAAGGGACGTCTTGTTACGACACTTTGCTGTGAAGTCACTACGAGAGGCTTGCATTTTCAAAGATCCTGCTTGATCCTTCTCATGGTTTGCTGAAACAGCAGCACCTCATCTCCAGGGGTGCAGGACAGGAGCAGAGTATCAGTGGTGACAGAAACATACAGGTTTTGAGTTTAGTTATGTTGCTAGGAATCCACTACTATGACAATTATTAATTTGATGGGTTATAACAATATAGTAAATACCATATATATAAAAAAAAAGACAACTTTTTCTCCAAGTAGTTTTTCTTCCCCTCCTTTCCACTTTTCTACCATATTAAAGACAGGTATAGAAAAAAGTATATGGTTTTCACTTTGAATTTTACCGTGTAATTCTGAGCATATCCTAAACCATGAAGGATGAGGCWTAGAATACCGAGAATTATCCATGCTGGGAAAAAAAAATAAAATAAATAAATAAAAAGGAAAAAGAAGAAGAAGAAGAAGCAGGAGAAGCAGAGGAAGAACAGGTACCAGCATAGTTTTGTCCATGGCTCTTCTTTACAAACAATAGTGAGCAGAGAGAGGTAGGAAGAGGAGGAAGAGGAGGAGGAGGAGGAGGGAGGACAAAGTTTTGCTACTGGCAAAAGCTCCAAATGGGGGGTTGGTGAGACACAAGACCCAAAAGGTGACAATTTAAGTATGTGAGATTTCAAAGGATTAGCAGCACCATTCTAAATGTCTTATTGAAACGCACCACACAATCATCTGCCACAAAAGTGGAGCTATTTAATTTTAAGGTAATTTAAAAATCAAAGTGAACAAGTCTCTCACTAAGCGAATGAGACTTGGCAGGTCCTTTACAGCTGAGAAGAGCAAAGCCCTGGTACAGACTGTAAAGTTCTGGTTCATGGAAAGAGACGGTAACTATAGACAGGCAAAATTTCTTAACAACTATCGCTGAGGGGGAGAAGGGAAGCATGCGCCTCTGAAAACCAGAAAGAATCACTGAGGTGGGAATTTTTATCTCCAAATCAAAGCTTTGGTAGCAATTCAGCCTGTTTATGCAAGGAAAAATTTCTTCAGAGCAGGGAGAAGAAAAAAAAATAACAAGCACATGGCACTATTTGCTCTATAAGTTAATGAAAAATAAGTATTCATTACTAGAGAGGAAACATTTGCACAGTTCAGCACACAGCTGATGAGGAGCAATAGAAGAAAAGACAGAAAGGACAACAAATTTTGAGTGTGGTCTCAAGAAATTAGTTTAATAGTCYTAAACTCACCTATGACTGAACGGGTTTCTAACTCAGTTTGGACCATCAATGTGAATGAGACAACCTGATGTGCAGAAAAAAACCACTGGYTAAACTTTACAAAACTGCCTAGATRCCAAATCTATTAAAGTGACTAAGCATGTGCAGAAGTATCAGAGCAGACCTCCAGATGCGCCTAGCTATTTCCACAGCACCTGCTCAGATTCTCAAAAGTGACCCTGGGTCAGGTTTGGGGAGATTTTTAACAGTCTCGAAATATATACGGACACTGATGGGACCTACATCATTGCTTAAATAATTCCTTTACTTTATTCCTGCTAAAAAGGTCAGTGAATGTACTCCACGGGGCTCTGAGAAGCGATGGTAGATGCTGGGAATTCACTCACTGACAGCTCACCTCCCTGCTCTGTAATCTGGTGTGCAGGAGCAGCGATGTCAACTGCTGCGTGCTGGCGGCAGACGCATCCTTYGACCACCTAAACCCAAGCAGCCTGGAGCTGTCTTCTGCACTGCAGACTGCCATTCGCCGGGGCTTTTATCAAACACGGCGAGGCAGTTGCAGTATTATTTCTCCTAAGAGAAAATTTGAGGTTTATCTTCAGATGTTTCAATACGATTTTGGCTCCATTTGCACCAGCTAARTAAAATTAACTGGAACCACATTTACCATAATCAAATTAAAATTAAGTAAGGTTATTAAACCGGGGATTTATTTTTTAAAAGTTTAGGCAGAGATAAAACAGACATTTTTCCAGTTCTTTTCTGCCTGTGGATTTTCACTCTTAAACCTAAAGAAATAGCATAAAATTTGGCACRATATTCTGCTTTTTCTTTTCTCAATTACAAGCTAAAAACACTGCGCATGGCATCTTTTTCTTTGAAAAAAACCCAAGTATGAGAATTATAGACTCTTCTATTTCTTAAAACRGCTACCATTTTGAAAATACACAGAGAAAATCCTTAATAAAAAATGAAGAACCGGCACTGATTGAACATCAAGTGTATATACGGAGCCACTAAGCCAGTCTGTCTAAGATGYGCTTTATACTCAGAACATTGTGTGCATTCACAATGAAAAAATTAGTTTAAAACTACCTAAGAACCTCTGAACTGCAGATTAAGGTCCATCATCCCTTGCAGAAAAGGAGAACAATTGTCACCCGCTTCCTGCCAATACAGCACAAGTTGTGCTCCCTGGAAAGGAATGCTTTGCACGCTCTTTTTTTTTTAACATACATAAAAATAGCAAGCAATTTTAATTTGTTTCTCGGTGGTGATCCTCAGACTATTTTCCTGTGTTGCCTCTGTTTATTTTGTGTTCACGGAAGGGATAGGAAGAGGAATAAAAAAAGAAAATCTTTTAAAATATGTTAACACTTAATCTACAGATCATCTCTGACCAGGGTGCTGTTACCTAGTCCTTGATAAAGACAATACTTCAAGGATATACTTTAAATTATACTTCTGATGGCTCTCTTTAACCATGCTTGAAGAGCTATCTCCACTCCTCCTCCTTTTAAGCAGATTTTTCGGGCTAACAAAARGTAACAATATTATTTTTCACTTTGATTTTTAGAAGGCATTCAATTTCTGTCGTATTTTCAATTAGTAGAATATAACATCTTTCATTTCATCTGAACAGAACACAAGCTTCCATCACTAACTTGCCAGTGCAATTAGCCATATTCTTAATTTGATGTGTTTCATTGAAGCAGGGCCTTTCAGCTTACTGTCAAGGACCACATATTTATGACAAATCTTTCACAATGAATGAAAAGGTTAAAAACATCTACTTGAGTTTGTATTGAACTGTTCTGCACATTCTCAAACATCATCCCCCCCAAACTGATTTTGGGGTCACATTTTTCACTCTTATTCTGGTGCTGAGGTTGCTATGCCTTTAGAAATTGTGATACTATACAAGAAAACCCAATATAACAGTACATTGTGAGTGCTGACTTAGTAACTAACAAAAACGAGAGCTCTACTGAACCACACAAAAGATCCATGTTGCCTTACATTTAACAAACTGCTGAAAGACCTGTAATTTAGATAGCAGGAACTAAGAAGATCTGTGCTCTAAGTAGGGAAGAGATAAAGGGTTATAAGGCAATGGGAAGGAAAAGATAAAGAGCATCACTGCAAGATCCATTTCTGATACTAGCCATCCCTTTTAGCCATGCCTTTTAGCTAAAAGGTTTGTTTATGCCATCGTGGGCTTTTATTCCAAATGTCAAAAAGACAGAAATGATATGAAAAACACAGATTAGAAAGCAATTGCCCAAGTGTAACGACCTCTGATGTAAAGAAGAGAGAAAAGCTGCTTTACGAAGCTTTGGACACGGAGAACACGATACTTCTTTCTTACTCCAGGTTTTGAAACCTGGGGTCTCCCTGAGTCCCTGCTCACGTTAATCAGCAATTGCTGCCTGCACTGCACCAAATGCTCTTGGAGATCCCTTCAGCGGAGCAGAGGAAGTCGCTTCAGTGTCTGTGCAGACCATGACAAGGAGAAAGCCTTGGCTTTCAGGCCTACGGAGGTGGATAATCTCACTTCCACTGTACAAACTGTTACAGCTTTTTGGAGTAGACTGGCCAGGTCCAAGCTGCATAGTACTTGCCTTGCATTCCCATCTGTCACTTGTGTTGTTTCCCCCCCTGCCCCCCTTTTTGTGGGGTGGAGATGAGGGGAGACTGAGGGGTTCCCAGTTCCAACCACTTGAAGCTATGAGAGGGCTGTGTAACAACCTAATAAAGTTGTTTGTAGAGTGTAACCTTGAGATTATGTGTTTGGTGTGTGGGGACATTTGAGAGCTCAAGGCCTGTAGGATGCTTTTGGATAGCTATATGAGGAGGAAGGTGCCAAAATTAGCACAGTTTGTGTCCAGCACTGTCTGATCTGAAGCAGTCCCAGAGTACATTATCCTACCAGTTATGGCCAGGTTTTCTTTTGGAAAGAACTAGTAGGCTCACTCAAGAGGGTATCGTAGGAAGAAATACAGCGCAGACAGTCAAGAGAGCAGGGCTTTGGAGCAGAGTAGGAAATGAGCCAAAATGGCAGAGAAGACTTAGATCCTCTTGTCAGGATGAGGGGAAATAAATATTTGCATAAGCTTTCCTTATTGTCAAAATCACCTACACGGCTAGGCCATGTACAACTGGTCTAGTATACACAATCATTGTTTACTCAAGCAAATGTGCACTTGTCTTTTAATGTATAATTCTAATATTTGATGCTACTTCTAAATAAAACACTTCCAAAAACTGGTAGGCCTTTTGGGGGAAAATGTGAGCGAGGTATTTAGTATAGCTATATGACATAGTTTTAACGTGTGCAAACACTGGACAGGCCTTATAGTCTTGTCTCARTACTGAACTTTGCAGTAACCTTACTGGCAATGTGCTAGTCATTTGGGAATATCAAATAGTACTGACTGCTTGTCTCTTAGATGTGCTGCTTGACAACATTTTGTTACAAATGGCCTTGGATGCAAGCAACTTCCAAACCATGTCCCGAACAAAAATGAAGATTTGGGGCTGGATTACCAGTACGTAGGTAATTCAGGTGTTCGCGCATGGAGGGACAGTTACTGATGGCAGCTACCTGAGAACTGTCTAAGCCTGGGCTGTCCCCTGAGCTCCTGCTCAAACGCAAGGACTGTCAGCGTAAGTGGTATCAGTACAGCCCAGCGCAAAAGTGAACAGAGCAGTTCACACCATTCTCTAGCAATCATTTAAACGAAGTGGATTGCCACTGGATTGAACTAGGAGCAGTGCTTTACCTTATTACCACCTACAGCTGAGAAGAGCTTTAAAAACCTGTCCTTGACACCTCTTAGCTTTTAGTTATTCTTATCTCCTAGTTTCTTTATGGCTCTGTCACTCAATCCTCCATCCAAGCTGCATCTTGCTAAGAAGCAGCTCGGGCCAATTCTCTGAAGAAAAAATGTGATAGATAAAGAATATTGACCGTCTGAGGGCAAGACCAGGGAATTCAGCAGCAAGGGAGGAAACTGCCACTCTAGAAAGAATGGCAGAAGGACCAGACCTAACTGCACCTGGTCCTCTTCTTCATGTCCTTCTGTATGGGCAGGTGAGGCCACTGGGGTCTGAGCCTGATTTGGAGAGCTGAAAAGTGACATCTATTAGTCAAAGATGGACCAGGTAGTTCCTGGACATAGGCAGCTACTGCCAGTAGTCGAGTGTTAYGGTGACAATTATTAACTGTTCTCTCAATAACAATTATTAGTAGTACCTTGATACTTCTTTTGTCTGCTTATTCATTTTTACATAAATTAAGCATCATGAAATCACCTTTTCTTTAAAAAGTATCTACAAYATTGTGGATTTGACTGAAATATAAACAATAACAAGTTGCATATATTCTGMCCTAGGCTTATTAAATTTAAATGTGGGGTTCTGTCTTTAATCTGTCACTGACATCATATACCCTTAGTCAGTTTTCATTGCCTGCAAATAGGTTCTTTCAAAATATTTCACTGTAAATCACATACAATTCCTTGCAACCATTGTGGTGGACTACGCAGGAGTTTAATCTGGCAGTTCCCTGCAGCTCTGCTTACAGGGCCTGCTGGGCAGCAGTTCACTTGGTTTTGCTGGTCGCATTGGACAGATCCTACTGACCAAGCCAGGTGAGGTGAGTACTGGCAGGTTAGAAATGTCCAGGAGAGACATCCCGCCTGTAGCGACCTACTCAGGTTTACTAGGCAGGAATAACACATAATAAAAAACATATAAATTTCCCCCACCCATCCTCATGAATGTATCAAATTTGATGTGGTTTTCTTTCATCTTGGGCCAGCTTGGGTCAAACAGAGCTGTGTCTGGGGCAGGTTGAGCAGGGAAGTGGAGTTGGTGTTATGCCACATTCGTGTTGTTCTAACATTGAGGCACTGGAACAGTGTAGATTAGTGGAAGATTTGATGCTCCCAGKGCATCCAGAAATGTTCAGGAAGCTGAAGTAGAATCGGTGGTCTGAGCCTTGGGTCTCAGGCAGTGAATAAATACTCAGATATTCTCTTTAATCAGGTGTTTCCCCCCAGCTTTCAAAGCCTCAATGGCAGAAAATATAGAAGCAGCACAAGAGACACAACCCAGTGAGTGCACATAATTAAAAAATAGTAACAATATAATTAAAATGATGAGGGAGGCAGAGAGTAACAAGTCTTCAAAGGTGATTTGAGAAAACACCAAGGTGAAATGGGATTTTTGTCATTAACTTCCATAGGGCTAGGCTTTCCCTGCAAATYTAACCCCTTCCTCGGTGTTCTCTTTGGTTTTTATACTTACTAGGAGCTACACATGTGAAAATCAATTAGATTATTTTCATTATGTCATACTTTCCAAAAATTACAATAGAAAGTTGTCCCTAGAACAATAGTATTTTAATTTTAGAGCATAATATTCATTTGATAGCTTAGTGCGTTATTTCAGTACTTTCTCTTACATGAAATAATACCTATGCAGCACAGTGATACAGAACGGTATTATAAAAACATTTCACAAAGTTCTATTGCGTATAATGGTTTATATTGCCTATGCATATGTGCAAACACAATACAATTTTTATTTCAGGAAAAAAAAAGAAGTAGAACTTTACAATACTTGTTACGCTTCTCAGACTAGAACACCTGTAAAAGGTTTGTTTTGGAAGATATTTCTATGTAACCAAAAGCAGTTACTTGTGGTTTCATGTTGAAGACCTCAAGCTGTCTTTCCATAAAAGACCTATACTGTAAAGTTCTATATATCTATTTCTGCTGTGGTCTATGAAGGTCCAACTGCATCTCTGTAAAATAAGAAGTCATGCTCRTGCAGTCAGTTTTGTGCTGTGCATCTTGTCTGTGTTTTCACAACAATCCACCATTGCTTAATAACAATCCATAATGTTCTAAAAATAATAAGCCTAGGTAGTCTGAAAAAATAGAAAATGTAAATCCTGTCACATTTTATCCAGAGGGAATTTATACATTTTGTTTTGCTCTATTCCCTAAAGGATAGAGCAGATGTACAGGTGCTAGGCTAGAAATTGTTATAATTACAAAACCTGTATTCAGTTCCTCTGAGAGCTTTGAAATTTTCAACATACAGTAGGAACTCAAGCTTTGAAGAAAAAAAAAATCCATATGCCTGAAGAACAATAGAGCACAGGATGATTTCCTRAATTATTTACTGCAGCAAGTCGATCATTAAGAAATACAGCACAGTAAACAAAACTCAGAAGAAGCCTTGTAAATCTAAACAATATCAGAAACAAAATTGCTAGCCCACAAAGGTTATATAAATACAGATAGATGTATATATAAATATATTTATACACAATAAATATATATATATATATATACACATACACACACACATACATAACTTTTGTTTCACATTTTTTGTACTTAAGGAGTGATTATATAAAAATGTATACAATATATATATATATATATACACATACACACACACATACATAACTTTTGTTTCACATTTTTTGTACTTAAGGAGTGATTATATAAAAATGTATACACTGACATCACTTTTCTCCTTACCATATCTACTTTATCTATATGATTGAATTCTAGCTCTTTGTTTTCTGTGAGGGGAAAAGTCTTTACTATTACCAAGTTAGGAAAATGAGTTGAATTCTGCAGGTTCTTATGCAGTAGTAAAAAACTTCACTTGCAAAAGATCTATCATTGATGGCCATGAAACAACAASAGAGAGAAGATGGTGAGATCCCAGGTTAACCTCATATGGATGGTGCTGTTGGGTATCACGGCATCCTGGTAAGTCCAACAACTCATGGGCAAATCCTCTGGCTGTGGGGGCAGCTCTAAACTTCCCGACATCTGTAAGAAGCTCATMACCTTTCACCAGTACTGCCGTGACATTTGCACGTCCTTTCTAAATCAAAATACATWATTTATGGCTATCTTCTGGAAACTAGACCATTTTATGTAGATCTGTCCCAATTATTTGACAATCTGCATTGTTCAAATATCATCCCTTCCTTGTATCATCTGAAATTCATACAGATATGGAAATACACTATGAGATGGTTTCAGATTTCTCCTGGGAGTTTGGTAAAAGTGGAATTTCCTTGTGTTCAGCATTTTAACTCCCTCTTGTATGCTCCTGCAGCCTCTTTGCTGCAGCAGARGACAGCAGCCCTGTCAGTATAGACAGCGCCTGGGAACAAGAAGTTTAGTGCATTTGCTCAGTGGTGTAGCACCAAATTATTGATATAAAATTACGGCTTTAAATCAGGTCCTGCAATGTTCACCCTTTTCCTTTCAATTGCCAAGTGTTTTTCCACTAGCCACTGTCACAGCTATTGCTTAATCCCTTTGGTTTGGGGCTTGTGCTCAGGTCCTAAGAGTGGAGCAGAGGGAAAGAAGGGGTAAGCGATGCCTGGGGAAGAGGAGGAGGGCAGGAGGCCCAGACGAGCTGGACTAAATGCTTAGCTGGGCTTCTAGCACCAGTCACGATGCCTCCTAAGATGTGAACTCACTCTCTAACTAACTATCCCAAAACAAGCAGAATGAAGGAGGAACCACAATTTCCATGGTTTTCCTTTGGATTTCTAGTCTGTTTCCAGATTATGCATTTACATGCTATTGCTTTCTGAGTGTGGCTTGCAAATAACAATCTAATCCCAATCTTTGCTAAAATTATTTTATAAATAATCTGTAATACTAGCAAAAATCCAGCCTCGTTGAAAATCTGAGAGCTATTGCGCAACGGATTTTTGACAGCAATTCTCCCCGGAGCCCACTTTAATAAAATCTATGGGATTTATTACTGCTCTCGTTATGTGGGTTTTTAGACAATAGACTTCTATTGCTGCATACAAGAGTTTTACTGCTTTTCTCTGTGCAACAGCTTTGTCCTTTGCTTTTGTTCACACACACACACACACACACACACACACACACAAAAAGAAAGAAAAAAAGAAAAAATATCACTTGGCTACTGCTGTCACTTCTGAAGGACTTTGCAGATTATGAACTTTCCATTCAGTCTCTGCAATCGAGGAGGAAACTGTGTTTGTTCTTCTGTTCACCCTATAAGCACCACACTTGAATGGACATCAGCCTCGGCTCCATCCGCAGAAGCAGAAGGGAGGCAACGTCACACTTATTTTGTGTGTGTTTTGAGTCAGTAGAGTTATCTGTGATTTATGGAAATGTATTTTTCAAGTCTTCAAGTTTTATACTCCCCAATACAGACTAGCATGAATTTAATAGTATTGTCTGGTTTCTGAGATGTCTTGACTTGAGAAACAAAACAGGAATCTATCTTTTAGGCTTTTACACAGAAAACATGAAATGAGAAACTGAAAATCTCTTTTAGTAGCATCATTCTGTGAGCTTTATAGGATTCTTAAGTATCTAGTAAATTGTGTTATCATGGTTGATAAACAGAAGCCTTTAAAAGAAGAATATTTCTTAAAAAAAAAAAAAAAAAAAAAAGGAAAAAGAAAAAAAGAAACACAACCAGAAAACAAACAACTAGAAACCAGCCCTCAGAGGATATGCTGGCACTTGCACTTCTTACAATTATGCTCCAAACAAGGGATTTTTCTCTACTGTTGAAGGGAACTTTTGTAGTAATCTTTTTGAATTTTTCAAAAAAAAAAAAAAAGACATACTTGAATTGCATCACATTGTGTTTCATCTGGCACAGCTTTTCAATCTCTTCAACAATTTCTGCTACCACAAAATGTCTTCATGTAACATAGCAACAGTTTCAGCAACTGTGCAGATTTAGAATCATGAAAAACATTCTAGTTTTGTCTAAATCACATGGATCCCTTCCCTATTCCATGTGTTGTGTAACGTGCATGTATGGTATTTAAAAGTAGCTGTTTCCTCTCCCACAGCAAAATATAAGAATAATAAAATAGTATGAATTGGTGCTATGCCTGATGCTTGAAATCTCTATAAAGCATTTGAGGCATCTTGGAAAGAAATTAACTCCTGATTTAAAGGGAAGGTATCTTGTTTCTTTGTTAATTTTGAATACTTAACAGTGACACATTAAAGAGCAAAATAACCAGATCACAATAAATAAAATGGAAACATTAACATGAAAAAAGATCTATTGCTTATGAAATGCCTACCTTCTCATGCAATGCATTAAGGTTTGAAATGGCTTCCAGATAGAAATCCAGTGTACAACATTATGTTACCAAGAAAATATGGACAAACTGATAGAGTTCAGAGAATTTTCTGAAAAGAAGCAGAGGTTTGAATGTGTTGATTTGCGAGGAGTAGCTTAAATACAAAACTCAGTTTAATCAGATTAAATAAACAGTATAATAAGGCTTTAACTATACTTGCATGATTAATATTTAAATAAGCAAAAGTAAGTGTGTAAGGTTAAATTGTTAAAGCTTTTTCCTAATGCTATGTTGGAATCTAGCACAATTTCCATAAAAATAACATCTAAATTTGTTTAATGTAAGATTTTTTTAAAACTGGATTAAAGAAAAACTGAGAAACTTGTAACACAAAATACAGTTCAACATCATTCAACRGAGAATGGGCTCTCTGGTCTTTGCCAGTATATACATTTATTATGTTAAACTTTTTATTATGCTGGAGTTTGCTAATGGATCCTACCTTGAGCTATCTTTGACGTGCAGAGCAGTCACAGCAGATTAAATCAGTAAGGTGTGCTACAGTTACACCGAAGGACGGGCAGAGCTCTTTAAATAGCGACGATCAGACGAGTTGGGGATGGAGAATTATTTTGTGAAAACCAAGAAGGAGAAGGAATCCTGTAACACCAAGAGCAGAAGGTGCAACGAATCTATGCCCACTATGGATCCATTTCTTCCTGTTTTCTAGAGGCACATGAGGGCCACTAACATATGTACGTAAATGCATGTGTTTACAAAATATACAAGAGTAAATATAACCTGAACATGGAAACTATGCTGTGAAAGGAAATTCCTTTCTCACCAGGGCTCTCTGCAGTGTGGAAGCGGGCTCCAAACTTTTACCTGTGGCAAGTTTTTCCTCTGAGAAGATCCTTTGCAATCACAGCAGGAGAAAGGGAGCGCCGCGTACTGGAAGGGGACCTCAGTGGTGTGAGGTCCGACATGTCTGTCAGTCACACCAATATAAWTAAAATCAAGACTTGTAGAACACGCAGACCCTGATGGTCTGCAAACACTCAGGCATGGTATTAAAACAAGGCAATAATCCGCTTTGGCTAGAGAACACTGCTCTAGATAGAGACATTCCTGCAAGTGACCAAGCACAATATTATGCAGAGAGGCCGGAGATGTCCAGGACATAATATCCTGGCAAATGGATAAGTGCTTACCTCACTCTGAATGTGCACTTTCTGGGAAAAACCACGTTTCCACCTTCTGATAGGACATCTAGCAGAAAATGGTGAACACTAAGATGGGTAGAAACATCAGAAGAGTTACTAAAAATTCATTAGTGGTGCCTGAGTTCATCTTTATCAAATGGCGTATGAGTAGGAGCCAGTGCAATCTAAACAATCTCTATTAAAAACAGATGCATGAACTTAGGGGAAATCTTGTCCTTAATAAAGTCAGTCTTGCAATTGATTTTATTATAACAAGGATTTCATGCAAATAATTGCTAGAGATATTAACATCTATAGTAACGCTTCCCACAACTGCAGGTCACGGGTGCTTTGGGGTGTTCTCCAGCCCTACTTCCTCAAGCACCACTTTCGCAAGCAATAATTATGCAGTGTGAAAGCTGATAGATTGTTCTGATATCAGTGAAGTCTTCATATCCTTTCACCAGATGTAAAGTGTAATCAGAATTTTACAGAAGTGCTTTTGAATGTCATTTATGCAGTTTTCTTGGCAGCTTTTGGAATCCATTTCCTGTCATACACAGAGGTACAGAGGCAGAATTGTAAAAATTCTACTCTTTTTTTCCTTATTTTTCTTAAGCAGGAGAAAGCTAATAAAAAGAAATAGAAGATGGAATGGATATCAGATTTGTAACACTGTGGGAACTCCAATAGCCCTGTCAGCTGGCTGAGTTTTTTTCCACAGTCTGATAGTGCCAGGTTGTCTATTATTTCAACTTTTGTTTTGTAATTAAAACACCTTTAGTCAAAAGTGTCACTGTATTGCTTTGCTGACTGAAAATTTCAGATCATAGGCGTTCCCTGCCAAACGCAGAGCGCGTGCTGCGCCTAGCACCTGGAACTTGTGGTTTACAGCAGCCCTCCATACTGAAAAGAGAAAATATTTGGATTGCTGTTCAGGACTCACAAGTGGAAAAGCAGAGCTGATAATGGAGTGTTGTGCACTGCTGTGCCAACGGCAACATCGGATCAGMACAGGGCAAGTGCACAGCAGAAGATTGCTCAATTATTTTTATTGACAAGCTACCTTCGTGTCCAAACCATGGAGAAGCCGGTGGCCAATCACCACCTTACTATCATTACCGGACCTTTAATGAGAGCCTATCACTTTTGATTGCTGATGTTGCATAGTTAATTAGTCTACGGACTGTTGTCATGGGCATTTGCAAGTCTGATGTGCCAGGTCATAAAAGGACTGGCAGTGCCCAGCGACGCTGAGGAACTTACACCTGTAAAGCTGTCAAATTGTAGATAACATATGCATTCATTGTCTTACAAAATAGATGAAGAAAAARGGTTTATCAATAGGAAAAGGTTGTGCCTTCCTGACTACTCCAAGAATTGAAAGGGAAGATCCATATTGGCAAGATCTTTATCAACTCAAGACTGTTTCCCAAAATCGATGAGTTTTTTTTGGCTTCTCAGATTTCATTCTTACTGTCATTCAGGGAGATTCAACTTAGTCTCACTTCCAAATTTTGTTTCCTACTGAGTGTTGGTACATAGCAGAACAGGCGCTTCCACTTTAGGCTGCGTGCATGCAGCGTCTGGGGCTTGTTTCTCAAGGACTGAGCACACAGTGAGGTGTCTCGAGACACACTGGAAAGTTCTCGTCGTTCACTGTGCTATATAACAAACCAGATTGCATCCAGTGTTTCTGAAAGACCAGGGGCRAATGTGTTGGCCAGACAATAAAAAGAGCAGGAAGGCTATGCCACGCATCTGGAAAACATTTCAGTGAAATAAGACCAGGAATGTTTTATGTGGTTCCTAGTTTGATTACATGACTTCGCCACCAAGGAAATGTTTGATTTTGATTTTATTAGGAGTCAAATCAATTGTATAACGACTGATTTTAAGAGCTGTTCTCCTATRACATTTTTAGACAAGAACAACAGCAAAAAAGACTCCCGTCAAATAATGCGCTACATTAGTAAAACCATGAATAATGCAAGTCGGGACTACCCCAACTGTTACAGARAGTCCAGGCATATGTGATAGGCCTTTGGTGTGGTTAATTGGCCCAGTAAAGGCCTGCAAAGTCAGTGACAAAAGAAGGCACTCGGCCGTTCTGCTCCATCGTTCACATGATGTGGTTGGGTTATTTCACTTGAGCTTTGAAGCAGGCAGCCTAAAACAGCTGTCTGCCCATGTGTCCCATACATAATGCAGCTCCATGAGCTTTTCTTCACGACCGCACGTTTATGTCTAAGTCTGCCAAATTGCTCCCAAAACATACYTTCCTATAACTTCTCCACAGTTGTGGCACTATTTTAAGACAGTCTTCTTATTTACCTTGTTTGGCTTTTCTCCCAAAGGCTTGGCAGCTTTCAACAGATAARGTTGCTGTAGAAAATGCAGCTTTTCAGTGCCAGCATAATCAGAAAGGTAACTAATTATTATCWCAATATTAGTATCCACACCAATGGCGAAAATGTTGCTTTTATGACAAATCAGAATGCAGTTTCTGACTATACTTTCACATTTTCTTCAAGATGGCAAGATGTCTTTGTAGCAGACCCCTGTGCTGGTGGTATATGGTAGATGGATAAACAGAGAATCCATGTATGAAGAAGACGGATAGGTTGACAACTGCATACAGGTCACTACAAGTTGCGTTTAACCTGAGGGATGTTGTAATCCCTGAGCTGTCGGACACAAAGTTGTCCAACTGTACGACTGTTTCAGTTGTACCAACTGAAAACCAAGATATGCAATGCTGGTGTCAGTACTACTAGAAAGATCATTTCTGTTCTGTAACTTCAAACAGGTTTTAAGTAAAACTTAAGCATCTCTTATGTTTATCTGCAGAGCTGTGAATTTCATTGAGCTCTGATGTAATTTTTATTCATTTAGAGAGTGAGCTGTAAAATAGCAAGATAAGAGTTGCACTCTTTCAAGAATATCAGGAAAAACAAATTTTTTAGGCAATGTGTGTCTCTGGCTGCTTCTTGTTGCTTTGTGTGACATAACCCTCTCCCACACACCCTAACAGATGGGGTTTTTTTGTTTTTTTTTTTAAGCAACATTTTAGCTTTCCCATTCCCAAGGTGTCTAAGTAATATACAGTTGAGTCATCTAACCTTGATTCTTCCAGACTCATACATCAATACGAAAAGAAATACAGTCTCAAAGTCAAGAGGTTTATGTATGCATTCAGTAAGATTTAAGTTCAGGTCAAACACAATTACTTAGTTCAGGTAAGCTGAGTATCATCRAAAACCTTGTCAAGTATAGTCATTTAATTGCATTTTTTTTCTGTGCTATTTCTCTAGTAATATGTGTGTAACCTGTGAAAACTGGTAATATCATTCTCTTTGCTGCTCATTTGCACAGTAACAACTTGTGTCTGTAAACGTACCTGGAAACAGAGTGCACCAGGTGCCACCGTTCAACCACCAAGAGCCAAACCGGGAGAAGAAAAAGGGCAACGCTGTTAATGTAGTTTCGTAACACACTAAAGAGAAAAAAAAGACCATGAGAATGAAATGATCCCTGTTCTATGAGAGATAAGAAGGCTGCGGCTGCAGAACGCAAAAGATGTCACTGACCTGTTGTTGGTTTGGCAAGAAGAAAGGCTTTCTCTAGACCTGTTGTAAAAATACAGACACATGCACACACACGGCTAATAGAAAGGCTAACGAAGTTCAGCTGCAAGCAGCGGCTGGAAGCTGTACCAGCAGCACCACTGCCTCTCCTTGTGGCAGTGGACACATGTAGTTGTCTCTCATTGCTTGTTGYGGAGCTTCTACTTGTCTGAAGAACAAAAATCTGCATTAATTAAAGCTGAGAACGGGAGAAATAAATCAGTAAGGAATAAAGGGAGGAGGTAATCAATGAGGAGGGAGGATCCTGCTGGTAGGATGCAATTATACTTCACAGGAAAGGACACAGCGAGATTGATCACATGATAGCTCCCTGGTTATCATGAAATATTTTGCTCCACTTGCTGTGAGGACACAAAAGTGGTAATTGTGTCGGTCTTGTAGTCAAGTTTTAAAATAACAGAAAGTTGACACAGATAATTGCATTAGTTGAAAAAAAAACGGGTATTGACAATCATAGTATCTTTCTGTTAGGCATTGGGAAAGAGAGAAAAAAGAAATAACAGACCTATCACACTGATGACATTTTGTTCTCAAAAATTGAGTCTGATACTCAGAAATAAAAACTGAATTGTCTAGGATGATGTTAAACGAAAAGACAAGCAGCATAAGCATGGACAAAGCTTCTCTTAGCAAGCTCAGTAGTTGCAGGAAGCTTATTTACTTAAAAGAATGAACTAATATGTAAAATAAAATCATGTAAGTTAAGAGTAGAGAAACTTTTACAGATAGTTAAAAGCAACTTGTTAACTTCTTGCTGTGATGCCAGGACCAGCTGCACAGAACAACTTAACTAGGCACAGAGAATTTCCTTTACCTACAGAGAACTAGGAGAGAGCTTCTGCCTGCCGGGTGCCCCAGCTCGGCTCTTGTGTGGCAGCTCCTCCAAATTATTTTCCAGAGAAAATAGGTAGTCCATAGCATGAGGGATGGACCACTGTGAAAGCTTAGGTGAAATGTTTCTGGCCTTAACCTCATCCTATTAAGTTAATTCCCATTTTTAATATTTAATTCTGTTGTTGCCCTGCCAGGACATCAGGGCAGCACTGTGGCAGTGCCTGAAAAAAGTATTAGATGGAGTGGTCTCACGAGCTTATAGCTAGCACTCAGCTTAGCTCAATATCAACAGTTAATCCGAGCCCTTTGCTTTGTACAATAAATTGATCTGTTTTTCAAAACAGATCAAAATCTTTCARCTGCACCAATATATGCCCCAAAAGGACAAACCTTAAGGGGCAGAGACTGGACTGGGGTAGGATATTACAGGATATAAATGGAAAGCAGCAGCTGGGAATTACTAGTAAGCTGACTACCTTTCTTCCTCACACCGATGGGGCACTCAGGATATAGTGATACACCCCTGAAACTGYGCAACGGTGAGATTGGAAATGCACTGTTCCTATGCGGGATGTTTTCTTAGAGGTAWGCAAAAAATGAAAAAAAGTCCTACCTAAAATAATTACCCATCTTTAAAAACAGGGATAATGGTGCTTCCCTTGTGGGGGTGCTGCGCAGCCCAGCCGGCAGTGCCAGCGTGTCCGCGCAGGAGCTGCACCGCAGCAACCTCTCCAAGGCCTTTAGTTTTCTCCAGAACTGTTGACCGAGAGCTCGTGGCGAGTCCTCCTGCTCTAAGCTGTGCACAGCTTTTCCTGCTGCTCAGTAATGCCCCGCAGCAGGCCAGACACTAAGGCCTGGAAGCACCTTTATYGCATATAGCAGGAAGAATGGTTTTGTAAGCAAATTTAAGGTTAAAATATTCTCCACTATCAAGGGCTAGTGTGAGCTACAGTCCAGGCTGAAGACTTAACTATTTTTCTTTTAAAATCAGTGGGAGAGGGGATAAGTGTTATTTTTTCTCCCCACTTCACAAACTCATTGGAGACTTTCCCACACCTGTAAGCTGATGCAGCCGTATTTGCCTCCACGGTGAAGGGCGCAAGCACTCCCTTTCTCATCTCCGCTTTCCATGCCCTGRTTAAAATTTCACACCGTGCAAAAGAGCAGAGATACAGGTTTCATATTTTAAAAACACGTTTCTTACTGAGGGATATGGGGTCCGCCATCCCTCGCTGGTGGAAATCACAGTGCTGGTAGGATATGCAGAGATGCCTCAGTGTAAAATCTGCCTGCGAGAGGGAAGAGTTAGACCTCCTTTCTCCGAGGAGCTCCTGGGAACATGCTTTTGCCTTTGGCAATGGTTTGCTTTCGAGGTCATCTTTTTGCAAAATGTTCTTTCAACAACTTTATGCTGTTTTCCAAGTGTTTGGAATATATCTGCAGCAGTTCAGGGGAGTCAGGAATCTCAAAGGGAATGCAAGACACCCATACCATCTWTGAGAAACTCAATTTAAATATTTTTTCAGCCCAGCTGCATGTGTAAATGTACTTTAAAATGGGTATATTTATTGGTGAATGTAAACATTTYTCAACACGAGAAGTTAGACGCAGTTTCACAATATTCAGTGTAAGCATAAGCTGTAACAGCGCCAGCGGCAGCCGGACCCTGGCTGTGGCCGATGCACTCTCCCACCCCCCGGTGCTCCGGCCTCCATTGCCTATTTCCTCAGCTCCTCCTCGCTGCAGGGTTTCCAGAGCGTCTCAGTGAATGTCAGACCAACCCTGTCGAGACCAAAATCCTCAACAAGAAGATGATGATCACAGACTCACTAGGCAAACCTATAGTGAACCAGACGTTCAGCACTTACAGTGCCATAAGGGTTCCTAAAYGGTAAAGCAGTGTTTTAACCCGGCTCTCACTTATTCCAGGTCAGGGACACTAAGGGGGGATTCTCTGCTCTAATGCATGTGGCAGGAAGAGAAAATGTGTATTTTAGGGGTGTTTATTTTTTCCTCTTAATGAATGGGCTCAAGCCAAAAGCCTGGATCTGAACTAAAGCTTTGAATTCAGGCTTGTGGTTCAACAGCATCGTTGTTACAGGCATGAGCAATGGAGCATGGGAAGCACTTCTTTCAAATCTGAATTTCAAACATCCAGCTTAAAGATCTAGATTCTTGATTCTTGGTCCATTAAGGATATAAATTATCAACATACAGATCCACAATTTTGTTTTGCACCTTTTTGATATTAGGGGAGCAAATATTGCTTTATAAAGAAAGAGAAGCCGAGCAAATTCACAGTAGCAATTAATATTAAATATGTGGTATATATAATTGATGGTGAGGGTGACTGAGTAAATTAACTCTAGATTTTATTTTTCTTGGAGGGCTTGGTGTGTCTCATACAAAATTGATTAGTTGCCTTGCCTTGACTTTATTGCACAGTATTGAACTTGCTGGCACTGAACCTGCTGCACCTGTGTCTTTGTGGAAATGAGTAATGCAACCCACATGAATTGTTTTAAGAAGGAAATAGGAATCTGGACAGGGTGTTGCACAGAGACACAGAGTTATTGATGTCTATCTTGCAGCAGGCTAAAAGATCAAGATATGATACTCACTGCACCTCCACTAGACCTGCCAGTATCGGAGTGCCCTGGAGGTCACCCAAATGTTTCCTTAAACGAACATCCAAATGGAAATATTGGCCTCCTGCAGAGACGACACAAAACTGGGTAATAAAAAGGATTAGTTTTTGGATACAATTCTACTATAATTAATGAAAATATTTTTCATAATAGTCCACGTGATTAATAAAGTTGACACAAGACCAACTGAATGTTAAATTTGGCCATTTTTTCCCTGTGTACTGCACTTTTTCTCAGCAGTCTCATGAGTCACTACTCAGCTCTGGTCACCAGAGGGGTAGACAAAACAAGCCGAACAATAATAGAGAAATCTGTGAGATTTCAACTGGTCTTGCACTTGCTCTTTGACTGACAAATGGCAGAGAGCCAACTCTAAAGCTAGTGTTTGGAAAGAAGGGACTTGTTCATTGTGCTTTTGTTCAAAGCGTGCCCACGGGTACCTAAATGGAACAACTCACCACTGTCAGGAGGCTGAGAAGGCATATGGTTTCCTTCCTAAATACATCACGGAGCTTAAGGCCGGGTAGGAAGAAGAGCTATTTAAATTAAAGACAATGTTGGCACAAGAATATAACAAAAGGAATAAAATGTTCATAAATAAATGGACCTGGAAAATTGGAAGATTTTTAACCATTAGAAGAGTAAAGTTACGGAAGCATCTCTAAATTTCGGTCCACACATCAGTGGAATCTCATTCATAGAGATGACCACATGGTACTTATCTGAAGTATTACACTCCTCTCTTGAAAAAGAGCAAAAAATGACTCATAGAAATGCTATATTGATGTGCAATCAGCCACGAGTCTGTCATATTCTGTGCAGAACTAACCACAGCCCTACACTTATTGATTGGGCTTTTATTTGCACATTTGCTCTTTTTTCTTTGTTTATACTCATTTATGCAATCTCTTTCAATTATTAAATAAATTACTTTTAAAAAGATAACATTATAATTCTACTTATACTTCCAGGTTTTTCACTGAAACTCAGTACCACAACACAGTTTCTAAAAGTGAAAGAATTTGCTTTTTATAAAATATGTTAATAGAGAAARGATTTTGAAGGAGAAGGAACTTCAAAGACTCTGCAATGCTCTGTTATTATCTAGTCCATGAMAAGGGTATCACAGCAGCTTACCTTGCTTATGGTTCATACAATTACATAATTTTTTTAATTTTAGGGTGTTTAGGAGGGAAGTAATTTAACTATCAGTCATTTCACAAGACAGTTCTAGGGAAAGACTCAGCCTCACCTGTGGAGCTCCTGGAAGTCCACGTGATTTGTATGTAAACTTAAAACACACTTTTACTGTATTAGATCATTGTTTAGAACTATTTTCCCCTAAATAAGCATGTAGGAAATGGCCATTTTTGCATTTTTGCWGTTTGTTTTGCTTGAAAGATTATCTTAGTTGCTCTTCTTCATCCCACGCGAATTATTACTTCACTAAAGGAACCGGGAGGTTGCGTAGGCATTTCAGCTGGSAGTATTGAAAAATTTAGCATTCTCCTAGCACCTTCCTCCTGTATTATTGCCACGGCTAAAATCACTGGGCCAGTTTCCATAAACCGCCGGCAGCCCAGGGCAGGATCCAGCCCCCCACCCACCCCCAGCACTCCGCTTGCTGCCCTGGAAAGTGGTGAGTGTAGACAGCATCTACAGGTGCAGCAAAGAGCTGGGCAAAGTCATGGACATCAGGGCCAAAACTAGGTACTAAAAGGCCGAGTACTACCCACAACCAGGTACTAAGCAGTCTCAGCCCTCCCACATACGGCCACATATCCTCCTCCACCATTGTCACCAGATATAAAATCCCTTACAAGCCTAATCACTGGGGATTTTTTCTTTAATGAAACATACTTTTAAAATTAGGCACCCAGAAACATATAGGTTCGATACAGGTATATAGATAGATATAGATACAAATGTAGATGTAGATACAGATGTAGATGTAGGTAGATGTAGACGTAGGTGCACTTATAGATGAAGATGTAGATGTAAGCGCAGATGTAGGTATTAATCAGGCAAGATAATGCACATGCTCTGAGCCATGGAAATRTCTTWATCTCCACAGACCATTACAGAAATCGTATCCATTATTAAAAAAAGAGATGAAGCTACAACTGTCAAACCTTCAGCAAGAATTTTGCGGAGATATCTGGAGGTCTCCGAAAGGCAAAGGTGAGCACTGTTTTCCCAGTGTGCCCATCAGAGGGAAACTACAGGAAATGYGCTGCCTGAATGGGGAGATCGCTCTGTGCCACAGTCAAGTGGCAGCGCGACGGCACCAAGCAGCAATGAGATAAATTACTATTCCTCTGATCTTCAAGTAATCTTTTGCTTTGAAATAAAGAATATAACTAAATGTTCAGAAATCTTTGGCTTGACTTCTCTGAGAGGATTATAACACAATGTGGCACTGCATGGATCCTAACTAGTCTGTATTTAGTATACAGAATTGAAAAAAGGCAGAACTTTGTAATGCATTCAGGTTCCCAAAGCACTTTATCCTGATGTCCAGTGGGGAGTAAGGGAAGCATAAAAAAAAAACAGGGGAAAAAAACACCTCTTTTCAATCTTTTTACCATGCCTCAACTCTGTTTTAAAAAAACTGCACAGTGCCAGAAATCAAGGCGTGAGAAACATCTGTGATTCTGAATTCCTCATTTTTGTAATACGATGATTCTCTGAGTACTGTCTGATGCACATCCTCTACTTACTTTTTCACATTTTGCACCTTTTTAATTAAAAGGATTGCTTCTATCATTTTCTTTTAGACTACTCCCACTTGTTCTTCTGCTGCTATAAGCATATTGAAATTCAGAAGATGAAAAGTAGTAAGTACGAGATATTGGGGTGAGTAAAGGAACAAAATCATGGAAAAAGTCTGTAACAAGATTTTATAGCTGGAATAAGCATGAGACAGGTGTATCACCCCTGAGAATTAGTGTAAGTAAAGAAAGGACAGGACAAATTAGGTTCTATAACTTAAAACGTAGAGAAATTCTGACCAGGCATCTTGAATGTCTCATGAAATAAGAGGTCACTAAAAGATTGCTTTTGCTTGTGTCAGCAGAATCCCTTCAAAAACAAATGCCTGTCCTGTGCCGGGAAGATGATATATCTATTCCTCCATTACTAACTTCTACATTTTTGCATTGCATCTCTGTCAAACATTGAACACAGCATCTTTACTCATTACCTTATAAATCTACTGTAGCAAGCTAGAAGTCATAAAATTGCAATGTATATTTATTGAGTAGGAGTTTTTTATCAGGGCTTTTTCTTCTGTATCTTTTAGTGGTAGCAGACTGATACTTATTGAAATTCAGAAACATTTTGTATAAGTAGATGTTTATTTTGTTGTTATTTAGATATATGAAACCATACTATATGTGTGCCTTCTGATACTTACATGCAAATTTCTTTTAAAAAGATGACTAAGCCAATCTAAGCTGCATGTAAAGAAGGCATTTCTTTACTGAGACTTGCATGCCAAATTTCAGCCAGAGAGAATTTTAATATTGAACCCTTAGACATACAAACCCCTCAGAAACAATATTTATAATGGGAATTTTGACAGCGCCTTCAGTACAGCAGTGAAAATAACACCACCGTAATGAAAAAGAAATGATGATAAACAGAATATATTATAAAATAGGGTCTAACAAATTCTTAGCCTTTACTTTTGTCGGCAAGCTGACAACAGGCAGTGAAATAAAAAACAAACCTAGATTTTAAACAAGAACAGCCAGAATAACAAAAGGGCTTCTGTAAAATAGATTAATATAATACTATTCATACTGCATAAGGTACTGTTTTCATTAGAAACCATAATTCACAAATTAATACCGAGAGAACTTATAACTGAAAAGGTGAAAAATGTGGCTATCTGTCATTTTGGTAACACCTTTTCCTCAAAAAGACATTCTTGCTACACTTCCCAGGCAGGTTTGTTAATGCCTTTTGTTTAAATATTCATATGTGGGGTTTGAGTTTGGCTTCTGAGAAGAGAGACAGAGCCTGGAGCTTACGCTGAACCTTCTAAAAGACGCAGTCCATGGAAAAAACGGGTGATAGGATAGACGGATGCAGCATCCTCCTTGGCAGAAGGTCCTCACAGCCTCATCCGTGAGAGCAGACTAAGGGCTGCTCTACTTTAGCTCCAGAGAAGTACATACACACATACATACGTGCATGCATACCTACATACATGCATACTGGCCACACAAGACTGAACATACCAGAATTTGTTATAAAAAAATATTGGAAATTCCTTTTCCCATAATTTCTAACTGCTTCCTGCATTACGTTTTCAAAGGTAGCAGCAAGGGACCAATTCCAGCAGCAGTCTGTGCTAGCCTGGAAGGGAGACCTTGCCTTGCCTAACACAACACCAACGTGACAGCTTCATACAAKGCAAGACAGTAAGTCTCCCATATACAAGGCAAGACAATAAGTTTCTTAAAGAATCAAATGTTGCTTTTGATTACATTTTTTTCAGCATAAAAATAACTATTTCCCAACCCAATGAGTCTGCCACTGTGCAAAAATATATTAAACGCAGTATTAGCCACTCTTCTATTGGAAAAAGCTGTATTAAGTGAAAAGGTATGTCTCTAAAACAGAATTTAAATTCTGTTAGAATGTAAATGGTAAAAGATATATTCAGACACTACTTGGTGTCTGTATTTAATCTGTCTAATGTAATGCAGTGTTTCCAAAATAAAATGTAGGAATGAAATTTCATAAAATTGATGTCCTATCTCTCTACTTGGCATGTTGTATGTAAATTAGATATTCTTGAGTCTGTAATGTATTTCATTCTCCGTTTGAGACAAATATCAAGATTAAACCATTAGAAATGTATATTGTTTCAGCTCTCAAATAATTTCACTGTAAAGCATTGTCATTTGTTGGCTAATGCGAACTGAGTTGATTAAAGCGAAGAGATCAGTAACGTCTTCTGTAATTTCAAAGTTGTCTTTGCAAGAAATGTGATTCCTCACATGGGCATGCTCATATTCCTACAGAYGTTTATTCATATCTATTACTGCCTTATATTAAATGCCCCATTCTAAAGATTAAGGTGCAATTTATCTGCTCTGCACTGTAGAGTTCTTGTTTTTTAAAGACTGCTATAAACAGAGAAGTCATCCCTACCTCTTTGCTCATTTCGACCTGTGTCTCTCCAAGTATCACTCTTCTGTGAAACAGTTTTCTGGATTTGACCCAACAGTTCCACTTTCTCTGTCCAGCACAACTCATGGGGAGTCACTTCCCTTGGTCACTTCTGCTCCTAATCAACACCCAAGGATAACAATTAAATGTTAAGAAGCAAAACGATGAAGTGACTTTATCCTGTGCTTCAGTGACCCGTGATTTGTCACAATGTAAAAGGAAGTATGAGGGTTTTTTTTAAATGGTTGTTCTCATATAGTACAGATCACTACTCACATTTTGTCTTTTGTTTTCCTCTATATCTCTCTGAGTTGGGTCTAAGCTTGGCTAAAGTCTTGGAAAATTTTACATCCATATAAACCCTGATAAATAATAATGGTTAATTAAATCTTGTTTTTCTGCTAAGAAAAACGTTTCACATTCTTTACTTAAACAATTCTATGCACGGGAATCCTGTGTAAAGTAGTTCATTAGAAAATGTAAAGTTTTGTAGGTAAAGTGAGAAACTTTATCATATGATTTTATGTCCCTTCCAACCTTACTGATTCTATGATTCTATGATTCTATAATTCTATGATTCATTCACCCCTTGAAAATAATTCATCTTGTATCTCAATTTCTATAATGACTATCTCTCACGTTGGCAATATATATAATAACCATATAGGTCATATTTACATTGTTCTCTTATTTTGCTCTGAGGAGCATTTTCTTTTCACTTGCATCTGAATCCTTCAGATTATCTGAATTTCATGCATGCTGCACACCACCGGTATTTCTGGCCTTGACCCCCATCCCAGAAGTCCTTGTAACCTTGGCAAGGTGTTTCTAGCACTTTGGAAGTGCTGCATCATCAGTCCTGTCCATGGATTTAAACAAAATCACCTGCACTGCTATTTTTGGCCAACATGTCAAGGCACAGAGGATGGGGCACTGGGACGGTGATGTCTGGGCCAAGGTTACGTCCAGACTCCTGGGCAGTCAAACCCAGGCAAGAGATGCTGATGAGCACCCGCCCAGTGGGTTCAGCACCCACTGGCAATTTCCTTTGGCATTAACCGTGTTAACCACACATTATTTCCTATCACTAATTTTCTATTAGCACATAACTCTTTTTAGCCGCCAGTGGCCTACTCTGTGTATGTGTTTCATCTGAATTAAAAGCTTTCTTCTCTATGTTCACTGTGGACAAAACCATCGTGCTGTCATTAATGGGTATGGGCACTGTATTCAGTTTATATCCCTCCTCTAGATAAAATCTTGCTGATTTTTCCTGCTCAGCAYGCCTAGGATGAGTAAGTATCATAAATATTAAAACAGCTGGAACTTGACCCAGGCTCTCTTCATCAGGAATCCCAGTTTGGGCAATGTTCTTCTCTTTGGCATTATCATATTCAGACTTGCCCTGACCAGAATGCTGTTCTTACTCCACTGTTTTGTTCATAATGTTCCTCCTGTTTCCTTTGCTGTATAAAATATAAACTTCTTGTTTCCACCATCAAAGWCATGTGCTATCCCCATCTCCGATCAGATCATACTGTTAACTTCCAATGTTAAAATGTTCATTTTTCAAGTTGGCACTTTCATGCTTTCTCCCATAYTATCACTTCTTCTTTGCAGGAGCTCCCCATAAATGTAAGAAAAAATAACTACTCCTCCTCCAAAATGTCTCTCAAACCACTCTTTTACTGAAATTACTTTGTTTTTCATTGGCTATGGGTGCACTGAGATGTACTACATACATGTTAATCAATATTATCTCATTGCTTTCTCGCATTCCTCCATTTTTTATTTATTTCTACATTCTTGCCTGTCTTGTACTGAGATTAGAAAACCATCTTTTAGTCCTGTGTTTTCATCTTATTTAAATAGCTGTCCAGACCTATGACATGGCCTCATAGGCAATACAGTGACACTAAAAATAGAGAATTATAGGTATATAAAAATGCCTGTGAATCAGAAGCATTCTTCTAAAGGGAGTATAGTTGAAATTTACTGGTGCACATTAAATCTCAACAGWTCTCTGACTTTAAAAAGATGATGCACCCAGGCTTGGATGGAGACGCACTGGAGAGCAGCATGTGGTTTCTCATTAAGTACAGAGATATACTTTGAGTTATAGCTGTACTTTGGCTCATTTTTACAGAAGAAAAGTGGAGATCCYCCATAGGATTTACCTCCAGGTAAGTATGTCTGCCAGTCTGAAGTGCAGCTGGCATTTTTGCAGCCTGCCCCCTGCAAGGGGTCATGTTTTGCTGCTTTGTGCTGGAAGCAGACGAGAAAGCAAATTCTGACAAAGCCTTTTTCCCTCTCCCGGTGGACAGATGTTTCCCTTTTCAGCACTGTCTATAATGCAGCATATGTACTTGAATAAGCAGGAACAGCTGATACAAGACTCTCCACCTTCTACCGGTCACTGTCTGCAAACATGATGAGAAACAGTAGCTGTTGTCCTTTCTTAATGCTATTCCCCAGGATAACTAGCACAGGAGAGGTATTACGGGAGACACAGGATGGGTCACTAACTCTTTCTAAGGACAAAATTTTACAATATATTATTGATTAAAATGCTTTTGGTGAAATGGTGATGATATCGCTTTTATCTTTCCTTTTCTTTTTCACTAAAGGACAAAAAAGCAGTAAGCCTCCATATCCTTTAATACTTCTTTTCATGTAGAGATGATGGAATGTCAAAGAAAATCATGCAAACAAAACCTTCATCAGTCTGTCCTGGAGGCCAGCCAGAGCCTAGATAATTTGGACATGACCATTATGGGTTGGATGAATCAATGGGAATGAGATACTGCTTCCACACTTTGTAAAACGGCTGCAGACAGTCTGTCCCTTTTTAAAATGTGTTTACAAATTTTTCARAGTAAAAATAATGTCCAACATTTTTAAAGGGATCATTTGAAAATAAACTGTTGAGAAGAAGGAGAATGGGACAACTCATGTTTTACTGTATTGGTGCTATCTAATTCTGTCATAATCTTACAGCACAGAAAGTACAACACTTAAGAATCTGCTTTTTAAGAGCTGCCAGGATTTTTAACCTCTTCTCAAAATACATGAAAGACCTCTTAAATGTATTGCCTTAGTACATTGCAAATCTATTCATTTACCAGTGGTATCAGATATATTTCTTTGTCAGATACCCATTTAAGAACGGATCATCTTAAAAGGCACTGACATAAATTGCTGTGTGGAAGATCGATTAGTTTAAAAGGTTTTTCCTTTTAACAGATCAGATAGCTATTATACCTCACCATTTGGTATATAGAATTTTCATTGAACAGCTTCAGTATTTAATCACTTATTAAAACACATACTCATTTTAAACGATTTCACCTAGATTCCACGATCATGAGTTACTTAAGATGAGTTTTCCACTTGTTCATTGAATGGATGTGACCAAATGGCCAGGAAATTCTTCCCAATAAGCCCAATAATTAGCAAGGAGAAGCTTTAGGTGCAAAGCAAGCAGGGAATTATTCAGCTGAGACAAGTGTAAGGTAAAAGTATATGAAGGTAGCAAACTATCAGCCCTTTGCTAGGAATTACAGAGCATGCAAGTGAGCATCACAGATCCCTACTGATTGTGGCATTCGCAGTTTGTTGGATCCCATTCTTCCCAGCATAAATCACCAAATTAATTCCTACAAGTGTGTAAAGGAGTATACATGCACTGTTGCTATTTACTGTTCTAAAAAATCACATTTTTTTGACAGATATGTAATTGCYGTAATGTTTCTTGAAATTAGTTCATAAGAAATATGCTGAAAACAGCAATTTGGTARATAACTTTAATTGAATTCTAAGGGCAAAATTCTGCCACTCATGATTCCCAYCGGGTAACACTTCTCTGCAATCAGTCTATTGATTTTGTTGAGGTTACTTACAGGTTGAGATTAGGTGCCATGCAAGGAAATGACAGAGCAGAACTTAACCTTAGTATTGAAATGTGCTGAGGGTGTTTCCTTTTTCAGGTCTTTCCAGCTTGTTTACGGTGAAAGAGTTCATTCCTTATCCCGGGCCACCCTTTAATATCAGCCTGGAGAACAGACAGGGTGTGTAAGGGAAACATAAAGCATCAGTGCTAACTTCGGTTACCCAGTTTCTTCTGCATGAACCCCAGTAACGTTCTTTTTCCTTGACTTTACGAAGAAAAAACTTTTGACAGCTCCACAAACTTGCGGCACACTGAGAACTAAATAAACTAACTGTGGTAGATCTCTGATTTCATCAGCCTCCCACACATTTACTTTTGTGCTCTACTCATTTTTACTGCATGCCTAATTAATCAGGAGACTTCACAATCACAAAACCTAAACTACCAATAGATTTTCTTATGTTCTTAAAGCTTAGGAAAAGGAAACAGAAAAAGGAAGGTTTTTGAAGCAGAAATTTGCTAGAAATGGTATAACCCCAATCTCTTGCCTTTAGAAATCATTCAGCTACCTTTTCAGGCCCACAAATGATTATTTTAGGCTAAGTCTTACAGTAAACCCAGATTTATGCCACTGCTGAGGGATTTTTTTTTATTATTATTTACAGTATATTTTCTTGTAAAAACCTTACAGAAAGAAAAAAGCATTTCCATCTTTATTTCTTTTTTTAGAATACTTCCCAAGTCTCAACAGGAACTAAAAGATGTCACATTTCAGAGGAGTTTATGCAGATTCACAGAGTTTTGGAGACAAGAATATCTCCATATGAATGGCATTTCAAAACTGAATTCAAACATTATGCTGCAATTCCCTCTGAAGGTTCTGTTCCACGTACTACGTGTTGAATAATAACCTGAAAGGACTGCATGTTTCTAAAGCTAAACAGTATTTCTATTGTGGTAACTATTTACAGAGAAGCTGCACACTGCACACACAACACACTGCCTTTCTGGTTCCTCCTTAACCTCTTCTGTCTGSTAACCTGTGCTCTCGCTTAAGCTCCTTGTTGGTGGTACAGATTTCTTTTTAATGCTTGCTGTTATGTATTGCACACAAYAGCCTATGAGGGACAGAAGTTACATAATTCAGTGAAAGGATACACTTTCTAAAGCCACAGACCTCCCAGGTGACAGATGGGACACTTGTGCCTAAAATTATTAGTTTCTTTTCTCTTGCAAATTCGCTTTTGTATCTCTAACCTTTTCCGGSTTGCATCATTACGTACATACAATTGGGCTCGCCCAAAATCTGTGGGGAGAGCTGGAAGGMACGGGGCTCCTTTCATGCTTTTCTCTGTGGTTTGCGAGACTCTGAGCAGAGCCCTTCAGAAGTCAGCAGATGTCCAGCATGGGAGACCTGCTGAAAAAGCAGCAGACTTTGTTGTAGTATTCCTATATTATAGTCCTTTCTCCTTCAGCCAGCATGACGCTAACTGTAGCCCTGAAGTACAGGAGAACCAGCGGTCGTCCTAGCACAGAGCTCACACAAGCGGTCCTGGGACCCACAGGCAGGTACGCTGGAAGAGGCATGCTACAAGATGCTCTCAAGTGGCTAAATAACTTAAGAARATCAAGCCACAAAGAGCAAATTCATCTGTTCTGCATACAGTGTATGCAGTGTATCTGCCATAGCAGAAAATCACTCGTCACTGTTATTCACTCTCTGCTTGGTGATAGTGTATRAATTCAAACCCAGTACACCAACAAAAATGTCTGTTTTGTGGTATCGTCAATCAACATATTTTTGCCTTTCCTTGCAGATTTGCAATATCCCTCTTGCTGAATTTTACCAGAATTGGTAGAAGTCTATATTCCATTTGTATTACAAGCTGCACCTGGGAGGCTGGGGAGGGGAGGGAAGTTTGCTGTTTCTGAGTCCTGCTCTTGCTCTCTAGGAGGCCCTGAAATACATGCCTACCGCCAGCAGGGTCAGCAAATGGTGACGGACCTCTCACGTTGCGAACTATAAAACATACTGACTGAAAACCCATACCTTACATCGCCCTACTGTCGCCCTGTTGGGTGGACTCTACTCCCACGTGTCTGCTTCAGGTGGCTCTGCACKCAAACAACTAGGATATGTTGTGATTCACTTGTTGGATTTCTTCTGGGAGCCTGAATTTCCTCACCAGTTTTAGGGTGTCTTTACTGTACCCTACTACTACTTGGGAATGTTTCTTGATACTATTTCTGGGATTATATTGTTTCTGCCTCCTCATTACAGCTGGAATCAAAGGGTTTAAGGGCAAGCAATTGCAAATATGGCTTCCAAACATCCAGAAGTCTTTTTCTCTACAATATACTTAGTGTCTGTTTCATTTATCATCAATCATTGCATACTTCTACACATTCTGTAAAGTAATACGAAAAGCAAAAGAAATACACAATGACTGAAAAAAGATGCATGCATTACCAATCGAACACATCGCCTAATATTCTAGCCATGAGCACAGAAACCAGTTTGCTGAAATCTTTTCCAGACCTTTCTTTTCTACTCTTGTCCTCGAGTTCCACTTAGACCGCTTTCAATTCCTTCTTGATTTTTATTTATCAGGAATATGGAACAAATGCACTTGGACCAAAAAAATGTATCTAGAGACATTTGGATCAGGTTTTAGGGACTTCAGTTCTGCACCCAGGCAGAGTACATACCCTAATAAAGCAGATAAAGCACTGAGATTTTGAATTAGTTCATTCAGCCAGCATGTGTTTTTTATTGGCATGAGCAATGAGTTTTGTGGTATTTCTTGTGCATTAATTATGATGAACAGCAATTTCCTGTATATAAACAAGATGCTTTTGCAAAATATACCCATGATATACATAGGGATTTGAGATTATCGTTTCGGAGTTCTCATTCTAACTATGCTAAATGTGCACTGCAGGAGACCTTTTCAAAATATGAATTAGCAGTAGGTCCCAAGTCCTCTCTGTGTACAAACCAAAAGCAGGTAACAGTTTCCAATGACATATAAAGAAGAATCTCTTGAAYAGAATCACAGAATCATAGAACCAGTAATTGAAGGAGATTTGTGACTGCTTAGTATTTTCGAGTTATTCCTAAATACGATGTGAGAGCACTAAGAGCCTCTCAGGAATAGGTGGAATACTGTGATACCCAGGCAAACTAAAGATTCATACTTGTTTTTAATATCTATACAAGAACATCTGCAGATAAAATAAGAACTGAAACATTTCCTGTATTATATTGTAGGGTATTCAAGCTCCTAGCTGACGGGTATAATAAGAAACTTCCCATTTAGGTATTATATTGTTGTGCAGTATAGGGGTTTTGTACTCTTCTCTGAAGCATCTGGTATGGGTTATTTTCAAAACCCTACTTTGAGCATCATTTTGGCTTAACATAATAATTTCTATGCTCCTGAAACTGGGACATTCTAATTATCTTTCAACATTACAGTACTGTGCTACTAAAACCACTTTAATCTATAATAATAACAGAAAGGAATCATAAGTCAAAAGACTGTTTACAAGTTGACACAAATGACCTAATCCTTGTGAAGAGCCATAGTGGAAAAAGTGTAAAAAATACACTTCACAGAAGCATCCTTTGCAGAAGAACTGAATTCAGTGAAAAGGTTTAATACATTTTAACGAATGATTGAATTGGATGACAGAACTGTAAGAGAGTATCTTGTACCTTAATGTGGCCAAAAAAGTTCTTGGAAAAGACAGTACATATCTGATATGTTATTGAATTCAGTGAAAAAGAGCAAATATAATAAACAGAAAAATGGCTAGAAAATCTCTAAACACAACAAACTAACCTCTGGAAGATTCTCCACAGCTTTATTCCTTTGAATACCTGTGATATGCATGTATATTAATATTCTTCTAGCAGTTGTATAGGTCCATTAGGCAAATGCTATTCTTCATAACAAAACCATTAGAAATATATGGCCACAAAGTGCTTCTGGCCTGAGTCCAGCTGATCCCGTATTTCAACAAACAGCTCCAATATAGGGAAAAGAGAAAGAAAAAGGGAAATCRTTTTTTGCGCATGTCATCTCTCCAAATTTAATAATGTGTAGTGGGACAGATCAGGCAGATTTCTGCATTGTTCAAAAGTTATAGGTTAAAGCTGGAAGAGACTGTTTAATGAAGTATGAGTGCTTTCTGGCTTCAGTACAACATGATGCACATGCTGTTAACCTCAATACTGCTGTCTCAACAGCATTTAGCTTTCTGTATGGAAAAAGGTGAGATCTGAAATTCTATGTGCTATCAAGAAATGCCCAGTATACTGCAAACTAGAAGAAAGTAAATTGAAATAATTATTTTATAAAGTGTTATCAACAATATTATTTTATTTAAGAGCAATGAGAAAAAAAAATCACCTGATGCTGAAGCAAATTGTGTTTACAGCTTTGCTTAAAGCAAAGCTAATGCAATTCACCAATACTTAAGCTCTGAGAAATGATCYTTCCTGGCAAAATAAAGGGAAGGGCTGTCTCAGGCAGCATCTATTATGGCATAAGTACAACTCAAGTGCTGGAAGGAAAGAAGTTAATGTGGGTAAAGCAAAAGGCCAAGACCACCTTTTCTTGACTATGATTTCCCAGATTTATTGCTGTGCTCTTGCACAGATTCCTTGATTTTTACTTCGTCTCAACTTCCACATCTATAAACTATGGCTAATTTGCCTTAGCTGCATTTCATAGCTGCTCAGTCTAATTCATTTTCATTGAGTACCCAGGATACATGAAGATGAGTACTATCAACAGAAGCCTTTTTTTTCATAGCTGATACCATTTTGCCACTCACTATTGAATTTTGATCTAATTTCCATAGGAATCATGTACAGCAGAGCTGYTGAGTTCAGAACTTATCTGCTAGCCAGTGCAAGTTTCTGCATGCAGTGAGCAGGGGCTCACCATTCCTGAAGGCTTAACAGCAGTAGGACTGTTGGGCATGAAAACCCTCTGCTACTTTAAATACATCTGACAAGCAAATCTAAACTTAGGAAAACATCTATTTTCCCATGTTAGCTAGCATATGTTAACATTCTGACATAAACAGCATGTAATTTTAATTGCTAACTTGTTAAAGTAAAATACATTCTCTTTTTTTCCTTAAAATTCAAAGTAGGATATGAAATCAAACAACTCCAGTAGTGTTAACAGGATCAAGAGTAATCAGCTGATTGCACTTTTCATTTGGGATTTTCCCTACCCTAAGGATGTCAGATATAGCATGGATGAAGGTAGAAAAGTGCTAGCAAGATGCAAGGTGCTTGACAGCACACAGACACCATATAATATAATGATAAACAGATGCAAATAAACTTAATTAAAAGTATGAAGAAATAAAAATGAGGCACCCTGATACCATATGACACAAAAATAAAACACACATATATATAACCTCTTGGAAAGGAGATATCTTCCAACTGTTTGAAAACTTCCTAATGCCTCCTTCTTTATCTTCCTACTCCCCCTCCCCTAGTAAGTAGAAAAAGACCAGCACCACATACTCCCCCCAAAAAAGAAAGCACAAATAGCATGGACTGAAAAATAACTTGAGGGATTTAAATATATTTCATATCGTTGGAGCAAAGCACAAATTCTWTGAATCAGTAAACCAACAAAAGGTAGGTATCAGCAAGGGCTTAGCTAGCTCCATCCGAGACAAAGACACTTCAGCCAGGGGTCTCTGAACCACGAGAGATGCCACAAAAGCAATCACTGGAAGTAAACAAATATTTGAGCCTGAAGTAAAGGGGGCTTTGCACATGTGTGTGACAGGAAATCTAATGAATAAACAAATGACATATAAACACCAAAAAAGCTCTCAGCTCTGTAAAAGAACTTTTAAAGCAATTTGCAATTACTAAAACATTTACAGTGTAGGAATCACTTCTCTCTGGCCTAGCTTGGGAAAAGCTTTGGCAGTGGGAAAACAGAGCTCTTCAGGGGTTAATAACCCCCAGAGACTGCAGGACAGCTGTCAGTATAGTCACCTGCCAGTTCTGGTCAGCCCCAAAGCACCAAGAGGAATCCTAAGCTCTATACGGAGCAAGTAATCTCCTAGCCAGGTCCCCCCTCCAGCCTGGGCACTAGGGTGCTAGGTTTCATGCAGTGCAGACTCATCCTTTTGAAGCTGCCTCCCAGCAGCCCAGATGCTGCAGCAACTAAAAATCAGGTGCCCTGAAGTTAGGGGTAGGCAAATTGCTGATTACTGACTCCTCACTACATGCCRAGAAACAGAACTAGCGTTTCAAGTAAAAACCTATTTTGACAGTCTGAGCCATTGTGTTAGGGCCATTTCCCCCAGATTCTAACATGTGAGGGAGCCAGGAAAATAATATTTTATGCATGTGTTTTTGTTCATGTTTCTGAAACTTTTGTTTTGGTTTTGAATTTTTTTTTATCATTAACATGTTTTCCTGTGTCCCTATTTTTCCTGTTGTCAGGCATCTCTGAACCAAAGCTGGACTACACCTACTGTCTCTAATTAATGAAAAAGGTTTAGCTCAGCTGGGTAGAGCGTGGTGCTGCTAATGCCAAGGTCATGGGTTCAATCCCCGTACGGGCTATGCTGAGGGTTGGACTAGATGATCTCCAGAGGTCCCTTCCAACCTTACCATTCTATGAAAAACATGGAAGTCTTATTTCAAGCAAAACAAATAAACAGACAAAGCCTAAGCAAGCTGCATTCTTTAACAGTGTTCAGTCACATATTTTAAAGAAAAGGGTACAATTTTCAAAACACTTCAATCCCATTTGAAAAACACAATGCTTCGAGGCCCCAGTGCCAGACTCCASTGTGGCATTAGGTACATTGTAAAAGTGTTTTCACACCTGTAAGGTCAGCTCTGGTGAGTCAGCTGTGTTACACTGAATGAAGTGGAGCTTTACACCAGCCAAAGTTAAGGCTCAGTTCAAGAGATATTCATTTTTTTTCCCTTAGAAACTCATGAAAATGTGATACTTAGATTGAGACACTCATCTTGAGAAACAGCTCCTTCTTTTCAAATCTGCAGAAGTTATTTGGATAGAGTGTACTTTCTGGTCCTTCATGTTTAATGGCAACAATCCTTCCACTGTACGTTTGTATTAAACATAATTCAGCCTTCTGACCTTTGAATCACCACTAGAAGCCACCATGAAGAATTTATTTGGCAATCTTGATTCCCAGAGAAGGCTCAGGGACAATTTTTGTGCCTTCTCCTGTTAAAATGTCCAGATGTGCTTTGTATCAAAACAGAAAATAATGCACTTGCAAAGCACTTACCATCAATTACAAATATTTGCTATAAAACTAAGTTGGTGGAAGGCTCTTTTATGTCCAGAAACTTTGAAGAACTGTCAAAAGCTCAAATCTGTGAGACATTTTAACTAGGTTTACAAGAAGATGCCATATCTTCAGCTTTAACATATCATGAACATAAAGCTAAACTGACAGAATTAAAGCTATTCATAATGAAAAAAAACCACAGTGTAGTTATCAGACTTCAAGACTAGTATGTATAATGAGCAAAGCCTTATAATCAGAAGGGAATTAAAGAAAAATTTTTTGAGGAAAAACTCATTAAAGGACTGATCCTCATGGCTGATATGTTATTAGCAAACGTTGATGCTAAGCCTAAAAACATCAGATTCAGATGCCTTCTGTAATCAGAAAAGGCTATATTCTGTATTTCACTACACTGTGTGAGCCCTTTACTTTATGCAGGATTGTCATAGTAGGAACTGTTATGACTTAATTTTAAAAACGAGCCTTAGTTTCAAGCCTTCACAATTGTTTTTGTATCATTAGCAAAAGGTTTGTTTCTTTTTTTTCAGTGTTTTTCCCCTTGTCCACCTACCAAATCACTTTTAATCCATTTATTCGGAAGACCAATGTAGTAGTATCTTCTGTCTGTATGAACAAACAGGGCTCCCTTATGCATCTTGTGCTCTTGTACAGACTCTACACCACATTCATGAGTAGCTGGGCAAGTGAGAGGGGCACTGGTGCATGTGCATTAGGTGTTGTGCACTGCCCACAAGTTCCCTTTCAAATTAGAGGACCAGATGATGATCCTCATAGGCCCCTCCCTTAAGACAGCACTATTTACGAGCATGAGAATCGAGTACTTAGAAGAGCCAAAATGCAACTGTGCCCTGCATATTTTATGTGGTTTAATTGTATTATATTGATTTGAGTCCATTATAGCCTGGTCTGTTACTCTAATAAATTACATTGTTCTTGTATTTGACTGGTGTGCCTCAAATGTGATGTTTACCAATAGCTATGGAAAATACAATCTTTGAAAGGGTTTCATGCTTTGATGAAGTTTTCTAAGTAAGATCTCAGCAGTTTAGAAATGGTCCCTAAGCATTAACTAAGGTAGGAGGAGAACAGCAGAGAGAACTGCCATTTTTTCAGGCTGAGCTTCACAAAGTTAAAAAAAAAAGAGGGAAAGAGAAAGGAAAGGAAATTTTAAAAGTGCTCTCCAGTGCTAATGTCTTTTTGTATATGTCCTAAGCTGAGGGTTTGGAAGAGTGTTAATTAGTGAAAGAAAAACAATATTCCAGAAGCACATCTGTATTAAATCTATTATTTACTATTATTCATATGTTTTATACGGCAATTCATATGTAATCTGAAGCTGAGAGAATATGCATATGGCAACATATAATGGTGAATTATTTTTATAGTTTTTAGTATTGAAACATAAGTGAAAGTAAACATTATCAAAGTAAATACCAAAACCACATTGAGAAAAATATATTAAAAAAATCTGCTAGAAACCATAAATTCTATCTATTCAATGTATATTTCTGGCAGTATAAAGTTTCTTGGGTGGAAAATAAAAAGGGAGAAGTTACCGCTGGAATGGAAAACAGTGTAAACAGGAGCTCAGAGTAGATTAAAATTTTTTGYATGTTAATGATTTCTAAAAGGACCTGGAGATTTTAAAACCCACAGCTTCAAGTTGCCTAATTGAGATAAGTTAAGCCTGGTTGTCAAAGGCTTTTATGAAAATCAAGGCTTTTAAGATATCTCACATTACAAGTGGAAAAAGGGACGTTTCATTTCTAGTCATTTTTCAAAATTTGTGAGAGTAAATATATTAGAAAACAATATATATTGTTAAACTGTGTTATGTGACGAAGGCGAGTCATCAGTATAAAATGAAAAACTTGTCTTTTCAGCCTACGGGATTCGGCTTGGATGATTACCGACATAGTCACAGGAAGCCGGTGCCGGTGGAGGGGCATCGCGGCACCTGCTCCGCTTCGCTCGGCAGCGCTGAGACCATTCTTACGTGGTGGCGCGGGGACAGGACTTGGCCCCTGGGAGGCAGAAAGTCTGGCGGAGGGACCCTACCGAAGTAGGTGGTTGGCAAAGGAAGCGGGAACTGTGAGTATGCCTCTGTGTGTGTGTGTGTATATATACACATATATAAGGACAAGTTTACTCTAGAGTCCAAATAAGTTATTGGACATTACTTTCAGAAATACAGAATTTTAAAATTTTACATAAATTTACTCAGGCAAATGACATTTAAATATTCATATACAACTTYTGAAAAGACTATAAGATGTGAACTAACAGAAATAGATTTTTATAGYGTTCAAACCTAAGCATATTCTAATGCTTAGTTTGAAAAAAAAAATCTGTATTATCTACTTTACTGATAACTTCTCTTGCCTTTGATAGGTCTTATAATTCATGTATCACCTCCTGGCAGGTATAAAAGGAGCTTGATTTTCAGCTGAAGCATTAATGTAAAACTGCTCTTTTTGAGCTGGAGAAAGTAAAGCTGTTTGCTCCAAGTGCCTCAAAGCCGAGACGACGCAGGAATGAACCCCAGGGAGCCCTACGTCCCGCATTACGCGGACCAGACAAGAGGRCGTCAGCAGCCACTCCTGCCCTTGCAACGCCTCGAGCTGGGCTTACAGACGGACCGGGGTGCGGTGCGGCGCGCCGCTGCAGGAATTACCACTGGGACTGACATTACAGAATTGGTCATTCATCATGTTTGACACCGGGGCTATTTCCGAAAGTACTGCTTTGGCACATTCACGAATAATTACATCAAAGTTGGTGCTGTGCACTACTTCAGAGGGAGGTCATGCAGACAATAATAATGCACCGCATTTCTGCGCTATTGTAATGCTACCTATGTCTTTGACATGTCTCTAACTATTGCTCTGTAGCCATCCCATGCCCACTGCCAGGATTTTTGCCTTCAGAAAGTCTGCTTCAGATCTAAGTAAAATAACAGCAAAGGGAAGAGGAATGCMAATAAAAACAAGAACAGCAAAATGGCATTTGGAAAAAAGTCTGATTCCTGTACAAAATAATGTATGTTTAATATATTCAGAAGAATTCTTAAGAAAAATGCATGTGACTTTTTTTTTAATAAGTCTAAAACTTATAGAACAATATGCAAACTACTATTATACACCCAAAACAACATATTATGTTTCATTTATAAAGGCATATTTTAAATTCACAGAAATAGACATTACAAAGTGACCYGATTTATACAAAGCAGAATATACACAAACTGAATTATAAATAAAAACCAGAATATTTTAAATGCAAACAAAAGTTTTATCTGTATACCTATTCTACTAATAGCAAAATCGTAAGCGTTTGCAGTAGGCGTAAGATTGGCTCATAATGGCCTAATTGAACCAATGTTACTTACCTTGATACAGSTTAATATCAACCTCATGCATAATTCTGCAAGTGTTAGTAAAGATGCAGCTGGTAAAGCTGGTAAGCCAAGCTGATTAGACTGGCCTGAAAACAATGACTTAAAAAATGGGAGTTCACATTACTTGACTTCTTCTGGTAAACCTTTAGAATCACAGAGATCTTACACAAGCTTTTCTCCACCAGAACCTAAAATTAGAATTTTCTTCCTTTTCTTTTTCCATTCTCTTTTCTTTTGAAAAGCTCGAATTTCATTATTAACCTTAGCTCAAAAACTAGAGAATTAAGGGAAATACCGAATGACACGTGACCTAGTAATATAAACAAACATGCAAGATTGAGCAACATGTAGTTTGCAATAAAAAATCTCAACTACTGAGTAGCATCTTGAAGATATGTTAGTACAAAGCAAATTTCAAGATCAAGAAAATGTATATATCTAATTATATTCTATTGTATTCACAAAGTTTATTTACTTGACAACCAAACTAGCAGAATCATGAGACTATTTCAGTCTTTCACTGTATGCAGTATTGTTTTAACAGCCAGTRTACATCAGTGTAAAACAGAACACCTTAAAACATAGTTGATTATTGTTGTATGCTTCAAACAATATAAAAATATAAATCTGTTTATTAGGAAAGGCAGTAGGACTTTGACATATTGGCAGTTTACCCTGAAGATAAAGGATCAAACAGCCCTCTAAGCATTTGAAGATCAATTTTTCTCATGTTGAGTAACAGCAACATGAAAAGCACTGATTATTATTTATATGTTTACCTTCCTTATAGTGGACTGAACATTACAATATCTCCAGAAAAAGACTCTAAGAAATATCTTAATGCAGTTTAATTTTACAGCTGCAGATTGCATAGTGAATACTTCAGCACTAGTTTCCTTGCTTTCTTAAAAGCAAAGCACTCCTATGAGATAAGCCATACAGGAAAAAAGAGGGGGGGGGCTGTACATTTTTTCATTGAACTGGCAGGACTATTATAATATTTTCTAAGAAAATTTTACCCTGCAAAGTTATGGCTGAACATACCTCGCTGTAACATCAAGTAGATGTTGACGACTGTTCTATCCTCCAACGCACACACACACTCACCATTTTTACCACACCAAAATACTCCATCTGTGACACTGCAGTCAAACMAAACTTTCACTGAAGACAGAGTAAAATGAAAGCTGACTTTTTACAATTTTTTTAAGAGGCAGAGATTTTATTTATACTACTACTTACAAATCAAAGGGGACTATCCATATGCAGTTCACCACACTCCAATTTGGCAGGTCAGCTCCTGCAAGCACAAATCTTTTCCTTTTGGCTTCACAGGCTACAAGATCTTATTTTAGTAGCTCCCTGGGTCAAAAGAGAGCTGCGCGGGCCGAGGCTGTATAGAGACGTGGATGCTATGGGCAGGGTGCTGARGGCGCGCAGAGCTCTCTGGGTGCCAGCAGTGCACACTCCCATGCGTTTGTTTTGTTTGAGGCAAGTCGTAACAAGGGTAATTTTTGGTTTAGCTGATAGCAGCTCTGCAAGAATCATTGCAAGGGTACAGGCACTGAAGTTTGAAACTATATAGTCAAGATCAGGGAAACGATCTCTGTACTACATCTCAATCATTAACTGAAAAAAACCAAGCAAAAGAGATACTCCTCTCCTTAAAAAGGCACTTTCTGTTCCTGAYGTCAGGAAGCAATCTGCCTAACTTGCTATCTGGCTTAACTGGTTCTAACTGTGATATCCCTGGGTAAGGCAACCGAAGGTGTGCTGATAGCCATCTGTTCCCAGCCCTTGTAAGACCCTACGTTGCTTTCAGACTTTCAGAAAATGAGAAGCTTTTTTTTTTTTTTTTTTTTTACTATTTCAGTGCAACACTTCAGTATAATTATCCTCAGATAAAATGAGAACTGAAAATCAAAAGTGTTCACATGTTTTGAGACTTACCATACACTCTTAGGTATCAGCTGTGGGATCGTAACTGCTGGGTGCTCACCCCAAAGCACATTTCACACAGCAGTGATCATACTTGGCAGTGATCAGATTTACAAATAAAATTACACATTCTGGAGCTTTCTAGAACCATAGAAAAATAAATCAAACAAAACCGATTAAAGTGTTATTAAAGAATCCCTTCCAAAATGGGGATGATAATTCTTTTCTCTCATTACCTACAAGGACAGCTTAAAGCACGCCTCAGATTTTCCCCAATAGAATTAAGACAGGCAAAGGAAAATCTCTGGAACATAAAGATACAAAACCCAGAGCTACAGCTACACATTTCTTAGGAATAAAAAACTTGTGTCAAGATGCTTTAAATTCTATTTGGAGTAATTCACTTCCACTCTCATGTGTCAAGAAAAGTATATAGAAAAGTGGAAGTCTAGCATAATAAGACTGTAATACCTATAACTTATTCAAGAGTTACCAGATAGAGAACCAGTGACTTTGCTGAAACTAAAGGAATGAGTACACATATTGAATAATAACACTTCAGAACTTCATTTGGATGAAATTTTAAAACTTTGATTAAGCATTGCTGTAAACAAGAAAGAATTTTTGCAGGTGGATTAGCTGGCTTACACATTTGCCCAGAGCTACCAYAAACTATTGGCAAAATTATATCTGTATGCCTGGAATTCTCCTGTCTCTACCCATGATGGTGCACTCACAAAACCAGAATATAATTTAAGATTTCTTGCCCTTACAATAACTGTACTGACATAACGCTATTAAAATGTATACAACCTAATAACGGCATTTCAAAGGACAGGAAATATATTTACTTGTTTTTCTTAGAAGAAAAAAATGGAGAAAAGATATTTTCGGGTTGGCTAGGCATCTATTCCCAACTCATAATAAGGTTGTTATCAACTAGAAAAGCCTATTAAGCTAGAAAATGAATACTGAAAGCTTTCTAATTAAACACTTTCCACTTACATGATACTGAAAGAATGGAGTAGGAGATGGTGGTACTGATACTGTATTAGTCATTGTATCACTCATATCATGATGTTGTAATCAGCTTTTGGGATAGTGTACATGAATAACCCAGGTGCTCAAGCTGTGCTGCAATTTGTAATTGGAAGCATCTTTCGATAATAGGTGTCTCATGAGTTGTTTTCTCTTCCTGACATATTTTTAATGTTATGTGACTTATAATTGAGTTTTTTATTAACTGTCATAGATTTTTTTTCAAACTTTGAGCCTGATCCTGCCAAGATGCTTTGTGTAGTAGATTTGTCCTCAAAGGGAATGGAGTATCTCCATGGAAACTGTACAATATAGGTCCTGTTCCTCTAAAGCAGCTTGAGGACTAGGGCTGCAGGCTTTTCATTCTTTGAGTGGGGATACAGTTATCATATCTATCTGCAAAGATACCCACCATGGGGTATATACTCTGATACTGATGTTAAATTATTCTAATATAGCAAAACCAACAGCAGTGTTCCATCTTCAGGTGGAAATCTCATACCAYTTCTCAGCAACATTTTACGTAGCAGAGGATGCAGTGAGTTACAAAGATTTCATTACATTTGAAAAAGTAATGCAATATTCAGAAACGTTACTAAYAAGGAAAGTAACTTTTACCACAATTGCCATTAAAATTATGACTCCATATATCTGGTTTGTTTAAAGGCAGTAATGATTTTTTTAATTCTGAGACTTTCACGTGAAGGAGTAGATTTGGTGGCCATCCTGATTTGAAGTAAGCCTGAAAAATACAGAAATTAGATCTTGTCTGTATGTAAGTTTAAAAACCCTTCTGTCTCATCTAAATGAAAACTGCTGGTATGCTGTACATTCAAAACAGAACCACAGTGAAATCTGTAATATTTAAATTTATACTATTCACTTCTTTCAAATTTAGAAAGATATTTCYGCAGATGTATAAAATACCTGTTGCAGGCTTTACCATAACAAAGCACAAGACTATACAACAAATAATCTTAACTGAAAGAGATAAATCATGATTAGCTTCAATCCTTTCAAGTGTAAGCAGTTTCTAATATATACCCTTCCATATGTTCTAGTCAAAGGTTCTCAAATTATGCAATAATTAGGATACAACAAATGTACTGGCACTGACTTGGAAGTGAGAGTAGTAGATGAACGAAGCAGATTATTTGGTTAGAAGCTGGACTTAAAACATACTGTAAACATATTAAAAAGATTAATCATGTCATTTTGTAGAGCTTAATGCTTTGTAATAAAGACTTCCATCAGTAGGAATGCATGGCAGTCTGTGTGCAGGAGACAAACCCTCCCGCAGCACAGTTGCMTGTAAAAAGAGAATGGTTTTGAAAYGTTCCCATTTGTTGGGATTCTTTCAAATCTCTTTCCGAGGGTGTTTGCTCTGCTTGACTTTTAGGAAAGTTATTGTACACAGTGGCTAATTATTCTCTTGGCTTTCCCTCAGGGCCAGCGGTAATTCCCTATGTGTACGTACTAAGGATGAACAATATTAGGAACTCCTTTTTGGACACAGAGAAGAAAAAGTGGAATTGGTTGTAGCAATTTTGCATTTTACAGTGTTCAATGGAATTGTTTTCACGCTGCTATGCAGTGCCTTGTTTCTGACCCACAGGGAAGAGCGGCTCCCTGGTAGCGCAGCCCTGCGGAGAAGGCTAGGCCATACCTGTGTTACCAGCTTCCCTTGGCTGGTCACAGGTAGGAGTGCAGTCCAGGTTTTAACTGCAGTACCTTTAGAGAAGATGACTGTGGCCTGCTGAATCACCACATCAAGGCCTCATGGCTTCCTSTGGACCACCTCCTTTCTTTCACTCCCCTCTGCATTTGGTTACACACACAGCTACAGCTAATATGCACTGCCAGAGGCTGCTCCAAAATTTGTCTTCACCAGCCAAACAATTTCTATGAGGAAATGTAGCTAATGTTCCCTTTTAATTCTATCATTATGACACTCAAGAACATTCTCTCAGTCCCTATGAAACAAAATACAAGATGGGAACCAGAGTACATTATAGTGGCCCAAAATTTTTAATTTAAACCAGAAATGTGCAAGGAATGAACCACCTTAGTCCTTACGATGTGGGACTTCTTTCAATTAGATACAAATTCTGCAAAGTACTAAACATGCAATAGGTTCCTCCACCAGAATTTGGGGAACTTAGTTAACCACGAACCCTGCAACTGTGTCGTCATCTATTCTAATTAATGGGAATGTGTGTGCAGACCTACCAACTTTTGCAAGTCCAGAAACAGCCTTCCATGAATTTACATGTACACACACATGCCTATGTGCCATGGGACACATTGGTCAAGCAGAGAACAACTGTCTGTATCCAGCATTAGAGAACTCAGGCCTCTTGCATCTATGCTGATTGCAGATCAACTCTGTGCATAACTGCTCCACAGACTAGCACTTCTGATATGCACCATGTTCATATCATGTGCAGGATATAAAACTGTTATGCACAAGTRCACTGCTAGTTTGTTTGACATGCTCAGGAGCACCCCTACGCTCACTACTGATACCAGTAGAGCCCTAGACTGGGTAGTGGTTGCTCAACAAAAATCACTAATGGCCACAGCAGTACTTGTGTCTTATGTGATTGTGAAAGCAAGGGGATTTCCTATTTACAGCATATATATTTAATTTATTATTTATTTATTATCTATTTTATTATTATATAYAGTATATTTTATTTCTGATCAGTTCATGATGATTTTAATAARCAGAATTACTAAAGAGAGATCTAAAAGTGCTACACAAGTTAAAAATAAATGAATAAGCTATGACTTGAAGATGAGTTGACAGAACAACTTATAGAATAGACGGARGTGGAAGGACAAACAAGGCAGGGTATTGACTTGAAAGAAGCATTAGTAGACAGAAGTTGCAATTTGAAAAGCTGAAAGTTTCATTCAATGTACAAGGTTGAAATGCCAGAAGCAGACAAGAGCAGGTCCTTGAATAGTCACAACATCTGGACATCCTTTAAAATCATAAGCCAAAGAGAGCTGGTATGAGAAAYGGTATGAATTTGATAAATTGGATGAATTGAAGTAACAATATAGCTACCTAGCTTCTCAATACAACAGCCATGTAGCAGAGGTTTCCAGWTACCTCAAATCAATGACAGATTCTAGTCCCTGTATAATAGTAGTGGAAACATTTTGTTCTGACAAAGASAGAGATCAGAAACATGACTTAATTCTTCAAATTAAAAGCAAGTATCAAGTATGGAAAACAAGATCCTCTTTGAATCCAGATGAATTGAAGTGGCCTATTCTTTTGTGTTGTGTTCCTAATTGCTACTAGTTTCTTCAATAGACAAGATGCTATTTTGGAACTCACAGGTTCTTAGTTAAAACAGTTTTAACTCTTTAGCATCAGATCCACCCACCTACATAAAACTCTCCAACTGTTGACATTGTTAAAGAGACACTGTCAATTTTAAACTTGCACGTCTGTCTAAAAATCTTTTACCTTCTGTTGTTAGGAGTGAGTCCTAAGGTTGTATACTTGAAAGGCGTTAGAGAGAAAATACGCCTATTTGACAGGATTTTGGGTGTCATCCATTTCACTGCTTTTCCTCTTAACTCACTTAGGCCAAACTCTGCAACGACATGCACTGATGTCTCCATGTGGGACTCAGGCTTCTAACTGAAACAGTTTTTTCAAGTGATTGCCTGTCAAGGTAATACTCTTCTGTTAGTTCAAATTCGTAGAAAAATTCTTTTATTAGCATCAATCAAAAAGAACTATAAAAGGCAAAGAGTTAACTTCAGTATTGCTTCCATTAGCTGATACTGCATCTTCTCTCAGCCCTTGTAATCCTGAGCTTGGTCAACAATTTCATATTTTCTGATACTTACCAAGAATTAATTCTTCTCAGGGATGGTAGGTACTGTGGGAGTCACACTAGAGGCTGAAAAGACAAATTCTGCAGACATGAATCAAGATTTCTGAGTAGCAACTGAGAAGGCCGTATGCCAGTGTGAAAGGTCACCAAATATTCATGAGTTATCAGAGGAGGTGAGAAAGCAGAATGTAGGAAGTAGAAGGTGGACAGGAATAGAAAAGGACTGGAGTGTGGGAGAGATTTTGATGGTTTCAGTGATGTGGAAAAAAATAAAGATTAAAAAGTAGGGATGAATGAAGAAGTAAGATGATTTAAGGACATGTGAGAAAAGGCTAGCAAGATTAATACTGCAAAGTGAGTAAAGAAGAGGTTTTTTGGAAAACAATATAAAAGCTATTATTAAAAGCAGAATTGTATGTCATAAGCAGAAGGAGATTTAAGTTAAAGTGGTATGACGAAGTAATGTTTGTTATGGCATTTCCAAGCCTCTAAGCATTTGATTTCTCAAACTTCACATTCTTTTAATGTAATTTTGTATATATATTACAAATAGATTTGGAATTTTTTTTTTGTGTGAATGTAGTATATAATTCTGACTGACTCTGCTCTTAATTCAATTCCTTCTTCATAGTTCAGTTTAGGGGACTTAAATGAAGCTATGCAGTATAAGTGAACTTATCCCTTAACTGCAAAGGTATGAAAGAYTTTGGATAACTTAGCTTTAAAATTACACTATTCAGTCTGCCAGTATCTCTGGTGGGATACGCAGAGAGAAGAGCTATGCGAAAGACAGGGCGCACAGGACACCCTTGCAGGCTGCCAGGGAGCAGTCGCTGGAGACACTGAAAGAAACTCCCAGGCTAAACTCACCCGACAGCTTATATCCTTATTTTGCATACCACTGCACGCAAAAGGGCAGAGGAAGTTTTGTTGCTGGCTTCAAGAGGAGAATTGGCTTCTAATGTATTTTAGATGTTGTGTGACTCACCTCCTCAAACCCATTCTGTCCCCACATGATCCTTTGAAAGTTTATAAATAACCAAACCAATACATCTTAGCAGCTGTATTTTTGCAATGAAGTCTAAATAGGCACACAATATCCTTGTACTCCTGCTCTCTAAGAGAAAGTAGGTGGGATAGGATTTGTATTCAAAAAACAGGAAAAAACAACATTTGGTTACTTTCTTACCTTTCTCAGATGTCATTTATATTTTTCAGCATTGTAATCTACAATAATAAAGAATAATGTTCTCTTCCACTTCCTAATTTTAGCTAAAGAAGAAATCGACAAACTAACAATGGTTCTGATGGACCACAGAYGGATATAATTGCTATTTAGAGAAATATAGAGAAATAAATGTAAACATGTTGACTTACTAAGGCCTCCCTTGCAACCACAGTTCCCTTCTTGTCACCGTCACTGTCTGAATAAATGCAAGCATTTAGTGGGAGTCTTTTCATAATTAAAGTAATTTTATCTGTAAATACTGCAGAATAGAGACATCAGTGGCAGCCGTACGGTACTTGTCTTCAGGATCATAACAAGGGACACCCACTCTGATTTCATTATCAGATGATAACGTAAAAGATATTGGAATTTCCATCAATATTATTTTTCTACAATATCTTAGTTTAAAGCTGAATTATGCATAGTTCATGGAAAAGGGAGGCTTGACCTCTATCTGAAAAACTTTTGCTCACATTCCGATGTATGTAAGAATATTAACAAAATTTCTGAGTAAAAATAAGTTGGTCTGCATTTGATGACATTCACTTTTCCAAAAGGTAGTAGCTTTAGCTATTGGCTSATCTAAAGCCCTGTGAAATTTTACTTACTTCATTGTACTCACATCTTCTCTATGGAAGTCACATTTTGTAAAACAATGARTAATTTAGTAAATTCAGTATTTTGGCCCCAGCTTCTCTCCAGTGAGACTTAAACAATAATAGTATCAGCGTGTGACATATGTGCAATGAAGTCAGCATTCGACACAATGCTTCTAAAGGGAATTCCAGTGAAATAGGTGACATAAATGCTGATGAAGCTAGGAGAATAGGCTGTGTAACTGGCATTCTCTTGCTTACGAGATCTGATTCTGAAAATCACTGGGAGACTGTCACATACATGTTTGATTTCAAAACATACATACCTCAGAGTTGCTGAAAGGCAGTAAATAACATTTTTCAATGCCATTTTTACATAGTATATTTTCATGGGGACTTCAGGGAGAAGGAGGGAAGTTTTTAGGGACTTTGATAGGAAAGTTCAAGTGTTATTATTACTTAAATATGTTATAGTTTTAGTGCAAATGGATACAGAATCACACAGAAAATATTACCTGGAAGTCTCTAAGCACAGCATACAGAATTGACATACACTACTGATGAAAAAGAGAAATAGATGGACAAAGGTATTTTCTGAGCTTCAATATTAAAGAGAATCATGATGTTCTTGTTGTTGCCATTTCTATTCAAAGATTTGTGTATTTATAAATTAAAATAGATWAAGTTAATTTGAACATTTTTCCCTGTTGTAGCTTTATGATATTAGCTGTTCTTTTGGTGAAAAAATTGAACCAGCTCCAGAGGTTTGCTTAAGAACCATTAGAATATATAGTAATTTACAGCTACTCAATTATGCATTGAGTTACTAATTAATTGCTGATGTTGAGGTGCTTGATTGGATGCTGAGTTATGTGTAAAATTTATTGAAAATAATTTTGTTTCTTTCTCCTCTCTACAACTACAGTCATTAAATCAAGATAGATATGCCAGGTATTTATATCTGTCTCCTAAGACCTTGATCTTAAAAGCCTCCTACTGGTTAAGACGTTTGCAGACCATATAATCAGGATATCCTAAAACATGTGTTACTAAAAATAAGCAAAATAAAACATCTCTGTACCTTATCTTTTCCCCTGGTTTCTTGCAAGGACATGAAAAATGTAGGCAGTGCCCAAAACCAGAAGAAATTTTTGGAGACTTCAGACTTTATTCAGTTTAATAAAAAGCATAATGGAAACTCAGCAAAATAATGTATTGTAATAAGAATGTATTTTTATTTAAGTAAAAATCAAGCAAATGTGCTGTGCATTTAATTTAAAGACCCAATGTGCAGGTGGGGATCAATGAACGATATCTAAGGGGTCCATGATAGGAGTTTCAGCAGCAAAAGCCATGGCAAAATGGTACAGCTTTTGATTGTCTAAACTTCCATCRAACTGTCTTCGAGCTGCTTCATTACCTGTATAAGCAGGTTTAACCTACTGTGCTTTGAAACCAGCTGGACCATTAACTGTAATACTTCCCAGAATCTCATAATCAGATTGGGAGAGTTACAGGGGCAATTCATAGTCTGAATTACCTGTGCGAGATGAAAGAGTTACAGGTCTCAGCTCCACAATTCACTCGGGAGGCAGAGAACATAGCACCCTCAGGAAAGAGCAACCCTGAAAAGAAAGGATTTAAAGATGTCATCGTGTGCAACTGCCAGTGCTGCTAGTCATGGGGTGTTCTGATATTTTTCCTGTGTTGTATGTGTTTCAGGACATCTTCAAAATGAACAGCTGAGCAAAATAATTTTCTAATCTCAAAGCAATTTTAGATATTAGTTTATATATTTKTATCAATATTTGGAAAGCCAGCTTAGAAACAAAAGACTGAGCAAACCAACTGATTAGCTGATCTTTTACTGCTAGAGAAAAAAAAATGTTGTTTATTTTCAAACATTTTAGAACCGTATTCGTTTAAGTTATTTTGAGCATTTAAATAGCACTACTGCTCCCTCCCCTARCAAAAGGAACAGTTTTGCCTGGGCTTCATGCTCTGGTCAGCCGAAAGGCAGAGAGGATTGGACAGCAGATAGGAGGAATCCAGTATCTGTGACAAAGCTGGAGCAGAGGCCAAACAGCATCCTTTGTTTTCAAGACCTTAGAAATACTCTTGTGCTTGTATTTTTGTGGAAAAGTGTGTTTTTTAATCTAGAGGGAGGGGCACAGGTACCAGCAAATTTTGGCAGAGTTTATAATACCTTTTTCCTTTCCTGTCCAAAGACAGGATAGAAAGAAAAGAACAAGTTAAATGTAAAACGAGTTACAGGGAGAAGAGCAGATTTGATCAAAGTGCCTCAGACAATGCTTATTTTGAAGGAGATGTGGGATGSTCTAACCCATATTTCTGATTTTCAGATTAATTGAAAAAATTAATTTGTAAAAGTACTAATATTACCAAGCAAGCAAAAAATGTTTCTTAAAGGCTACAATACAAAGGTATTAATATTTCTTTCTGGGGCTGCTTTTWTTTAATGACTCTCTTGAGAGAAGGCATCAGGATTGGAGCACATATCTCCTGTTTTCCTAGTAACTTAAAACTTTTTACCCACTGGAGGCTGTGCCCTGTGTGCTACACAAGAACCTTCTGCCACAGAGCAGTGYGACAGTAAGTCCACAAGATAACCCCTGCATAGATCCAGCAGCACTAACCAGCTATCTAGTGATCTCCCGAAGGAAAAGATGAATTATCCTTCAGAGTCCAATTCAAGAATGCAGCGATTTATGGTGGTTTCATGAGTTTAAAATAGCAATTGCAACAGTTTATATGGATATTTTGAATGTAACATTTTGCCAGTTATTGTTGCAGTATTTTGCTGTCTAAACATCCCATTCTGATCTGTCATACTCATTTTTAAGCTTTCAATGKCAAAGATTTGCAAACAGCAAAATGTCTCTATGTTCAAATCAGCTTACATAATCATGAGYAGTAATCATGAGCTAAGTACAAAATTTGAAAGAAACTATGTATCTGAGAAACAGACTTTTTTTTCTGTTCATTGTCTCTTTGAAAGAAGTTCAGAATTTACATCAATTTATTCACATACTGYTTTTGTGTGGAAAATTTCTGGCTTGCAGTCTCACCTTAAACACCTGCTCATGTGGTTTTAATAATCCATATTTGGCTGTCCTGGTGCTTTGTGCTGCTGTACAGGAACTGGGAAAATGAACTCCAGTTTTCTGTAACGTTACACCTGGGAATTAGACCTCCAAGGCATTTGGCCTTAATCTCTCTGCACCTCCAGGGTTCTCCCGAAAGATGATGAGAATATCACCACCTTTTCTCAGAAACACAAAGGAAGCCATTTCCCTTGTAAAAAGGCTTCTCTTATATCCTAAGAATGTGACTGGCTATGCTTTACATTCTTGGATACCACCTAGTGGCACTGTCTCTGTTAACTATGGATACAAATAACCCTAGCATTTGGTTACCACAATTCTGAGATTAAGTTTATGTCCTTAAAAACTGATCTTTGCAACATTTAGGGAATGTGACCAAAAACAGCTGCAGCAAACTACTGAAAAGAAACAGAGCAGATATTCACTRACAATATATAGCAATACTTATTCCAAGTTTAGCAACATTTATTCCAATCAATTCATGATAATCTGCGTCTATCCCTTCATTATAGTGGTCAGTATTACAAATCAATGTCTTTTTCCTTAAAGTGTAACTGTTTTACTAGCAGTTGAATCTAACATAACGATCTAAATAATCTAACCACTTAAAGATGGTTTGAATCTGCTTGCTATTGCACTTAGTATTRTTCTTCCTACAGAGAAGTATAACTTCTAACTAAATAGCAGAAGCATACTAGATGGTGTTTATTGGTTAGATGGTCCATCTTGTCACAACTAGCAATATAATATTTGCAGATGATGCAAAATGCCTTCATTTCATAGATTCTGTTCCCAGTGTCCTGARTATCACTAACCTATTAAGCACAAATCGCTTAAAGATGTAAACTTTTTATGACTTGTTAAATGTTAATGTAAAACTTGTAAAATGTTAAAGTAGTAAATAGCTTCCCTGAGCTCATACACACTAAATTTCATTTTGTAGCCCTAAGCATTTAAGGTARCAGTCACAGGATATTAGTTGAGAGATTTCCATAATCCTCGTTGACTTTAATTTATTATTGTTAAAAAAAGATAATTAATACTTAATGTCAGTAGAATAGAAAAATAGGCCATTGTCAAAAGAAAATGGTCTTCTACTAATAGGAGAATATTGAGACATTCACTGAGAATAAATGTTATGAARTATGAAATACATGATACAATATCACAATGTGTAATTACAGCTATTTTATATAAGCTCTTCCAAAGGATTCCAGAAGACTATCAAAATCTGATTAATGTTTCCACATTTGATACTTATTGATTTATTGATGTATTAACCAGCTGGGAAGGACTCCTCACAAACATAATTTATTTAAAGCTTACCATAGAAGCATGTATACATACTGCTTTCCATTTGGCAGAWTATTTCCTGTATTTAGAATAATATATGAATACAAATGAAAGCCACCAAGGTGAATTTGTTCTGGCTGAAAATATCACAGACTGATACGGTTGTCTGTTGAAGAGGAAGCTAGCCAGCTTCTAGAGAATATTGATGAATGGTCTCCAGATACATGGCAAAGAGCTAAATTCAGAGGTGTGAAATTAATGTGACTTCACCTGTGAAAACCAGCCATGAATTTGATCCAAAATGATATGTTATGAATGTATGGAGATATCAAAGATATCCAGTGCCTTGGAACAAATATTGTAGTAAATCACGAGGATCTTGGCATAAAAAAAGAAATAYGGTTACTTTGTTTTCTCCCTTCATTAAGGTATTTCAAGGTTATCTAAATATTTAGCACCAAATTTCAGTTCTGACATTCATGCTAAAGAATATTTTCATTTTCAGGGACTGTTGAGGTATTGCTGCTTGCTATCAGTTCAGGTTTTCCCTTCAGGTCTCAAGTGAGTAGGTGTGCTCAATACTTTCATCTTCTAGAATAAAGATCATTCTGTTTCAATTTTTAATAACATTTTGAGATCTAATTCAAATGTAATTCATTTAAATAAAAATCAATGGGTTTAGCTGCTTCTTTTGAATCATTCAGGGCAACATTTTTTTCCATCAGATCTTCATGAGGAACCAAATTTTGGGCTGACTTATGCTCTGATTTACATTACAACCCGTTGACTTTAGAGGATTTACACATTGTGTAAATTAGCACAAATTTGACTCCAGGGATCTTTAGTAAGTGGCATAAATTAAGAACAGAGGAATTCTGCTCTCTTTTAAAACCCTGTAAAGGTCAATACAAAATTGAGAACAAGTCTCTTAGTTAAAATGTATTAAAAGGTTTCATGAAGCCCTTTAATGCTCCCAACCACAATCTGCCCCATTCTCCTGTCCTGCAGAGTATCATTTCGCACCCACCACACTGAGCTGAGAATCAGATTTTGCCCCCCAAAGCACCATATYTAGCATGTTGTGTTGACTTCTAAATTAGATAACAGCACCTGGTTTCAGTTTAAAGTGAAGCAATTGTGGGTGAAACAATCTTTAYCAGTTGCCATTCCACAGGCTGAAACTTCAGTCTGAGAAACACACTTATGCAATTGCTAATCTGAGCATTTTATTACAATATTAATAACGTTTGAGACATCTGAGACCTTTCCTGGAAGACAACTGCATTAAAAACTCAGCACTATTAAGAAGCCTTATTTACACTATTTTTTTYGCAGATAAGTTCCTTTCCAATGTGAGCACCTTCTCTCTTCTGTACCATACAGGGTTTAGGGAAACAGACATTTGTGGCCAGTGCCTAACAAAGATTGTGCTCTCTCTTGATAATCAATCACCTCCTCTCGGTCACCAGCAGAGGCAGGGCAGATTGCCCACTGCCGTTTGTGCTGACAGGTGCATTTTGACAGAAATAGGAAAGACACCGAGGAAGGTCAGATGTAGGCCTTTTGAACTGCATAGTACATAAACAGAATGAAAGCTGTGAAAAGCTATCTTCGAATTATTTAGGATTTTCTTAACAAGTAGCGGTGCTGTTTCCTTGTAACACATTGGGTCTTTTTTACAAAGACCACAAATGGTCAAAGCAGTGTTCAGCTATACTCTATCTGCTATTTTCATGATACCAGTAAAAGACTGGCTAAAAGAAACATTGTGCAATTTTAATAGAAGTAATTTAGTAGCAGTAATCTCACATGGCCCCACTCATGAACATGCCCAAAGTTTATGTATGTGACCTGTGAAAAAAAGTCCTTGCAAGATAGGTAGTATCTTCTACCTTTCCTTTCAGAGTATGGGAACAAGGACTGCAGTGCATAGTATGAGCTCTGTGATTCTTTCAATAGAATTCATGGGATGCAGAAAATATTTTGGTCATTGTAATCTACRATTCATAAAAAACAAGAACTTGAACACTACACAAAAATCTGAAATTAATATTGAATTTAGTCTCAAGGCTGCAGAAGACTAGACTTTGACATGTGAGGAAGTACAGAAAATAGTCCAGATGGCTAGACTTTTTAATGTATTATGGACAGAGTTAATCAYAGTGAGGTGATGATTTCTGTGCACTTGATGAATTAACAGGTTTCTTTTAGGTTGCTAAGGATAACGCTTTTGTTGCAATGCTTAAAGAAGTGCAAGGCTTATTCTCCATATGGTGAGTAAAATAAATTAACAAAAATGTTTTGTATGGCCCTAATAGAGTGATTTTTACCTTTAAAGAACAAGATAAATTCATTTTTATTCCCAGACATGCAGGCATTTTTCCAAACAACCAAAGCACTCTGGACAATGGCAAGTTCACAAATGCAAAATACTCCCTGTGAGATAGGAGGAGTTCGAGTACTTGCCCTGTCCACCCTCATCCAGGTTTCACAAACAATTAGCTGGACAACCAGGCTACACATTTCCCTAACATGACACCCAGTCCTCCAGGGAACCGAGCTYACCCTTCGGAGGAAACTGAGACTATTTGTCACTTCCTGAATCATACTTAACACTTCACACTGTCTGGCTTTTCAGGAATTAGCCTTCAAAAATAATTTCAGTGTGCACAGAGCTCCYGTGTAGATATGGTTTCTAGCATTTGACAAATTAAATAGCTAGTTCTCCTGCAAACAGAAGTCAACACTGTAGACTTCCTGCTGTAAGACTTCAGTAGTGGACCTATGATAACTGCATATTACATCTATACCTGTATACCATGTATCTATACATGTATACCAAATGCATTTATAATGAGTATTGTCATTGCAGTGAATAGCAAAACAATTAACTATGATTAACCTCTTCTTGTGAAGTGTTGCCATTAATTTGGGCAGTTACTAYGGCACTTACTACTTTTCAAATTTTACAGATTTGAGTAAGTTTATYGATATTTTCACAGGCATTTTTGATTACTGAGAAATGAATTATCTCAACATTTTAAAGACATGAAAATATGAGAGATGAGAAAATGTGAMAATACATATCAACGTGTTCTATCTTCTTCATTAAAACCAACTTTAAGACACAGGACATAGGGAATTAAAAAGCTGGTCTTGCTAAGCTATTTATAACTATCTGATACTCTTTTAGTCACTTCAGTCAACATTAGGGTATTTTGACAAAGACATAAAATTCTCATTAAACTGAAATTCACTGACTTCAAAGGCTCTGGGATTTCAACTATATTCTTGTAGTTTTAAGGAATAAAAACTGAGCGAAGGATTAATTAATTATTTCAACTTCAGCTATTATACAAATTCTTGTCTAGTTTTAGAGAGTTTCCCAAACTTTCAGTTTGGGTTAATTTTCCCAGGTCAATCTGGGCATCAGACGGAGTGGATTTTAGTGGTCCCTCACTTCTGTAAATTAGACATTCATAAAARTGATTGAGAGGATGAATGGGATAAGGGAGGAGCTCACACCGTTCCAGAAGTCTGTCAGCATTGCCTGCCTGCATATTAAGAACTAAGACAAAGACTAAGATGTTTGTTTCTAGTTTGGATAAATCCAAAAGTTTAGAAGTTTATTTTTACTGATATAGTCCATAAAAACAATAAAAAGAATATTAAATATAATTCAAATATYTGAAAGATAAGAAATTCCAGTGTCAAAAAAAATTTGTAACATATTTTAATTGAAGAGAATGCAGATTTGTATTAGTACTTTATTCATACAAAGTAAAGGACCTTTYGGCTTCAAGAGTTAAAATGTAAATCAAATATTTCACTAAGACTTCCATTCTTAGCTCCTGAAACAAAACATGTACAAAAATGAACTAAATGGAGCAGCTGGAAGCCAAGAATGAAAACCAGTAAGCYCATCTCCACAATTCAAACAAAAACCAGGAACAAGTCAAGCAAGAACTGATTAGCAACAAGTTTTGCAGTCAGCTCATGCTCTTTAGAGACAAAGTGGCCACTGGAGGCACTAAGGGAGACAACGAGTGGGACAGCCACCAGTGTAGGTGGACAGCCACAGCGCTAAGGAGTAGGGGAAGGAGATGCAGAGTCTCTGACCAGATTTTCAGAGGCTCCAGCTTTCAGAGCACTTCTACCTCTAGGTTGACAATTCAGAGCACATCACTGGATAACAATAAAGTGGGAGAGTTCAGTTGATCCCTGTATTAATCCCTTGTTAGATGTGAAGCTCAGACTAATCTTTTTTCAGGTATCTTAAATAATAACTGTATAGATCAGCTAGTTAGGAAGAAGCAACTCTTGACTTCSTCCTAAATGCCACTGTGTAATAGGAATCCTAAACATACTAATGTGCTATTGAATCAATAAAAGTTCTTAAATTCAATACAGCAGTCTCCAATTTCATATATAAGAGGAGCTACARGAAGTTGAAGAACCCTTTTAGAAAAAATGCTAAAAGGGGAAGCCAAGAGGGTAAAATGTTTGCTATAGTTTTTTTTTTTTTTAATAATAGCTTGCTTTTGCCTTAAAGCAAATGTTCAGCAAAAACATCTTTAGAAAGCTTAAGGAAAAAAAAGAACACAGTACAGGTTAAGAACAGTACACAGGAGACAATTAGAAAGAACAAGACATCTTTAAAAACTGGAAGTCAAATCCAAATAGAGTAAATAGGAAATAGTATGAGCTCTGTCAGTTTAATTGTGATGGCACAGTGAAACCAACATAAGAAATATGAATGCCTGCTGCAAGGAACAGTGGAAGGATCTCACAGTTCTGCATGATGGAGCAATAAAATACTCAAAACATTTTAAGTGCAGATGTGCTATGAAAACCCAATACTCAAAGTCAGAAAAGYAAACAAAACACGAGGAAATGCTAAAGAATGAACAGAAAGTGAAACAGCAAAGTGAAACAGCATTATGCCACTGAATAAATCCTGAACAAAGAGTGAAAGGACACAGAAGAACTAAAAAGAGTTCAGAGAAGAACACTGATGATCATTAGAGGTATGGGATGTTGCCTATAAAATGATCAACAAACTGAGAAGTACTGAAAGCTGAAGAGATATATGTAGGAAACAGGAAAGTTATACGGAATATGAAAGGTGAATAGGTAATGGTTCCTCATTGTCTCTTGCAGTATAATAATTATGAACATTAAATGAAGCTAGCAGGTGGCAAATTCAGAGYAGACAAATGGGGATGGCAATTCATTGCTCATGCCTAATTTAATGAAAGAACTTCATTCTGTGAATATTTTTACTGTCARAAGTTCATATACAGTCAAATAATGATTAGAGAAATGAACAGAAAAAAAATCACAAAGACATCTACCTCCAGTTCAGCAATCATCTGTTCCTCTGATATTGAAGGCTGTGAAAATATACCAGGAAAAGTGCTTATACGCTTTTCCAATTTTTATATATTTTTTTCAGACATCTATTATTGGCCACAGCTAGAGACAGGATCAAGTGTTAGCCAGAACCATGATCTGGCCAAAAATTCCTTTTCTGCTGTTCTACTCATGGCAAAGGATTGCATTCTGTGACCAGCCTTATTTACAGCCTAAATGCAACCTAAAACTTGTCCTTTGATTGCAAATCACAGGTTACTGTAAAGCATTAGTGAGAGCTAAATGAGTGAAATTATTTGACCCATATCCACAGTTTTGATGCACTGGAGTTTCTTGTCACTTCAAATACATAAAAGAAGCTGAATTTTAGTCTACCAGATATTTAATTAGAGCAAGCAAAAAAAACAGTAAACCCTTCAGTTTCAGAATAGCATTAGGTAATCAAACGAGAAACAGAAATGATATAATTTAGTCAGAGAGAAAAACATTTTGTGTGCCACAAATTCTCTCATTTAATAGCTTTTTGTAAAGCTTCACTTTAATTTTGTTTCCAAAAAGCAATAAAGCAGAAGTTGTTTTCACAAAGCAGACAGAAAATTGATTCACTAAATGTTGATCATTTTCCAAGGGTAATTCAGAATTTCTAACTCTTGCATATTTAATAGTAGTTTTGTTTTTATTTTAAGTAAGAATCTCAATAAATAGATTAATGATTAACTTGGTTATGATCTACATATTGGTATGTGTTATTGTTTCTGGTATGATTATCCATTATGTTCTGTTCACTCAAATTTAAAAGTTAGATTTGAAACATTTTTGTGCTGTTTTACATTAATTGTTCTTTTTGGTCATCTCAAGTAAACTACTGTATAGACAAAATAAGAACCTCAATATAATAGCAAATTGTAAGCAATTCACTGCTGTATTGCTCATTTCAACTTTTCAGTTCTTTGAAAGGAATTAATTTGCATTTTCTTATTAATACTGATAAGAAGACGGACATTATAGTTRTTGGAAACATAAGTCAATTTGGTTTGCCCTTCAAACAAAATACTCCTGTGTTACGAGATTTGGCAGCTCTCTGTTTAAAGATTGATAGGTCTGGATGCCGAATTCTTTGTAACTGAAAGGTTAGCAGCAAAGACTATTTATATTAAAGCTGAGACAGAATCTGATGCTACCTGAAGAGAAAAAAATGAATATATGTGCATGTGGTTTAATTTAATGGATTTCTGAAATGAAGGTAAATTTTAACCAATGCACTCAATRTACAGAAAGTGCCCGCTCAAAGGAACTAATGAAGAGATATTGAAATAGAATAAAATAAAGAATGAACAAACTACAAGAACAACAAACAAAATCTGTTTAAGAGAAGTGGATTTTTATGCAATCCATAGAGTAGGTTTTTTGCAGCCAAAGTCACATAATTTTACAGATAATCAAACGAGCRTCAAGCAGATAATAGTCTGTGTTCAGAGAGTTTGTTTTCCAAAGATGTTTGAAGTACAAGCAGTCCTACTTCATGAGACCGGCCATGAGACCGGATATTTTATTTGTTAAATGTTGACAGAAAAAGTAAGTTTATTCATAGGAAGAGTTTCTTCTCACTTGGCATCTAAGAACATAATCTGATTTAGAAGTAATATTCATCTAAGCTTCTCAATGTTGAAATTTTTTTATGGAAACTTTTAAAAAAKGTTATATTAGACATTGTTATGTCTAATAAAAATGTTGAGGGAGGGGAGACCAATGAAAGAGAATAAGAGAGAACGAGAGAAAACTGGAGCTGACCATAACCATCTTTTTCTGTCTTCTTTTTCGATTTTGTTATTCTTTCATGACAAACTTAGGTTTCTGAAATGGCAAAAGAAATAGTCCCCTTGAAATAGATATTTCTCCTCTCTTTTAAAACAACTCTCTACTGCCCCATTCTCACTGTACCCTTTCCTTCTGGATAAAAACTTACCCATTTTAGTGGGAGGGATTTACAGTTCAATTCCCAGTAATAACACCAAGAGTTTTGCTCCTAGCCTTGGTAACAGTAGGGTTGATGATAGTGTATCCCACTGTTGCCACTCGTAAATCCTTTCTAGGATTTCTATCTTGTAAGACTGTACATGTGAGATGTTAGTAGCATCACTCAGCATAAGAGTCAGGTATAACCTAAATGACTCAGATTTTCTACTTGCACACAATTTACAAGCAGGTCGTGGATTAGAGTTTAGCCTGGATTGTACCTCACCACACGGAGAATGTCTTTTTTGATAAAGGTATTCTTTTTAGCTAGATTCATGCCTGTGGAGAATGAAAAAAACAAAAAGAGATGGCACCTACTCTTTGGTGTTTAAAATGGAATTCGCTTCTAACTGTAAAGGAGCACATTAGGGCTTAGGGACGGTATGACATCATTTTGATTTATATAAAACAGCTCCACTATTTGCCTTTGTAGTTGTATTGGACTTCAAGAACAGTTCTAATGTTGGAATGACAGAATGGCAGAATTTAAGTAAATAGAACAGTTAGGTTTTTTTATTTTGTTTTCCTATTTAGTATAATTGCTATTTTTTTTTCTCAGAGTGACCCTGAAAATCACCCGAGTGGTAATGAAATCTAGCTGCATAAACAAAGCTGTCTGATTTGAAAAAAAAGCAAGGTCGTAGTTTTTCACAGCTAAGGAGACTTTCACAGACTGATTTGTTTCTAAATTGACCATCTCCAATTGAATATATGCCTTATCACAAAAATCACCACTGTTTTCTTGATCAGTAGTTATAGGGGAGAGAAATATGGCTTGATCTACCATTCTTAGTAACTTGAAACATATGAGCTCCCTAACTTCACTACTTTCCCTCTCTAAAAGCTCATCAAATCAGGATTAGTTCATGTTAACTGTCAGCACAGTGAAGCTCCCACTCACTCTGTCCATAAGACTTAAAGGAGACTGAAGGATGATTTGCATCTATCAGGTTGTCAGCCCACCACCTGTAAGGAACATTTGCTTTCTATTTAYTTTTATTTATTTATTTATTATTTTTATTACGGAACATTACTTTTTATATAGGTATGTTGGACATAATTCATCTACTTTATAGTATGTGCACTGTTAACTCACAGAGTTAACAAGCAACATAAGGTTTATGCAGAGTAAGAGTGATGGGAAGGTGGCTATATTCCTGCTAAGGTTTTTTCACTTCTACTTTTTCATTCAGCCTTTTATGAAAGAATATGTGGGAATCTCAGCCAGGTCATTCCCCATCTATGATGCTTAGGCATGTAGTCAGCTAGTCTCCATAGGATAATACTTTTATAACCCAAAGCGAAATAAGGCTTAATTTAGATGAATCAGAATGGTTCTRTGAGTGAGTTCCCACCCTTTGCTTCATCTTAGTCCCCTACTCTTCTACCCAGCATACAAGTCAGTTCATATTTAGGCTCCTTTCTACAGCGACCTSAACAACTCCTTATCTCGGAAATCAGATCTCCTTCTCGCCAACTGCCAAGTCCTCTAARTCATACCGGGAAGCCTTGTATACCCTGAAAGACCATGACAAGAGAGCTGCTCTCTCCCATGCATCACTCAAAACAACCATGAATATATGGAGCGCACATACTCTCTCATATATGGCTCTCCCACTAAATTCACTCTGTGAGCACTGCTGATCATGCTAAGTATGAAGTACAAAACATCCCACATGGCAGCACTTTTTTCCTTCACTAAAACTGTCATTTGACAAGGGAGATGCTGGCCTAGACTGCAGATGAGATTGTGGCAAAGGACTGCATGAGGCAGTAGTTGAGTTTCTGGTATGGGCAGATATAGGTTGTGCTGGTATGGACAGAGTACATTTGCAAGCAGAGAAGAGACCTGGAGTGTGCCAGATCTGTGTGTCTAAGGTGGCTATGGTGGCATGGTAAGAGGTGGCATGGGACACGTCTTGTACTGTGGTGCTCCCCTACTGAACAGCAACGCTGATGAGACCTGTCTCTTGCAAACACACTAGGACCATTCTGCGTGGGTTCTGCCCACCCACAATGTCTGTATAGAATTGTAGGGACTTATCTATGCAGCCCCAGACTCGGTCATCACGTCTGAAGCGTCTTCTAGGGGATCCTGTATCTATCTACTGATTGTATATGAGCTGAAGAAGACCAAGTAACTTGGCTGGTTACCCTAAGTACCTAAAGTGAGTAGTACGAACACATGGGACAGCGTCTCCCCGCTTCCACAACGGGCTGTACGGGAACAGCACTTTCTTCAGTGGATTTATGACAGCTCCACTGTCTGCAGTAACCTCCCTGTGTGCACTCCTAGAATGCATAAAAACATTTAGTGTCTATCTTCATAAACACAAATCATTCATTTATGCAGAACAGTGTGCTATCTAGGATGTGCACATTCATATGATATAGCCTATTAGATCTTCAGTATTTAAATGGTATAGGCTAGGCCTTACACCCAATTTCTCTAACTTTGGAAAGAAAGAATATCCTTCCTCACCCTTTCTCACTGTTCTCTCTCTATAATTCTGCCAAGTTATTCTTTATCTGTTTTGTTATATCTGAAATGTTAATAAACAAAGTTTGGGGCTATTCATACTGAAGTCAGGGGTTGTTTTGCTGAGACCATAAACATCAGTAGTAGGTGAATCAGGTAAATTTTTTGTCTTGAATTTCTGCTGTTCCTAGCATTAAACCTTCACTGAGTATTGTTAATTGAAAGTAGCTTTAAGTAACACAGCCAGTTTGCTTCTGAGTGATTTTCCAGATTCTGACAGTAGGTGCTACATATGTCTTCTCAATATTCAACACAATATCCACCAGTTACTTCTGTGATAAGATTCATCCAGTAATGTTTTTTCCCCACTATCAATCAGAACAATAAAGTAGAATGGATAGCTAGAATTAGAAGTCAGGATTTTGATTGACAGTGAATAGCAAATAATATTTCCAGCTCAATAAGTGGCAGTGAGTTTTTGATAAGCAAGGTAAACTACAATAATCTCCAGAGTAGAATACAGCACAAGAATAGCAAAAAAAAAAAAAAAAAAAAAAAAAAAAAAAAAAAAAAAAGATGAAAAGTAAACCCAACTATTTGAAATTTTGTGTTTGTTTCTGCAAAAATGTGGTTCACAATTTCATATTAACAGATGTACTTAGAAAAAGGAAAGGTAAAGAAATTGTTTTCTTTAATCCTCTAAATATAATGAAGTGACCTAAAATAAATGCAGCAATGTAAAGAAAATAAGGTTAGTTTTTCATTCCCAAATTAATTTTCAGTTCACACAACAGAACTATTAAAACAGTAAATTTAATTACGTTATGTAAGGAGTCCAAAATAAGTAATAGAAGACATAACAGGAATCTTTAAGAAGGGTCATTCTCAAAAGCTGAACATTCAAAAAGAAAAGAAACAATGGAATATATTTCCAAAGTGTACATGAAAACCTTATTTCTGCTTATTTAGTGTGGCTAAAGTCAACTTTACAGAGTGCATACAACCGGGACCTCCAGATATTAATTTCAGTTATGCATATATTAAATGTCTGTAAAACTTTTTAGAGTTGAGTATTGTTATGTACATAATTTTTCTTTCCTTTTGGGGAAGAAGAGTGGAGAAACACAGAACACTGATTTCTTGTGCTTAAAGGCATCATGTCATCTTTTCATTAATCAGTGGTATGCCTAGTCCTAGATGATTACAAATTTTGTAGTCCATCCTTATATTTTCAGTCTCTAGAGATCTTTTCAGGGAGCATGGGAAAGCAGTAGTCAATATTTGGACTTAGGTAGACCTTGATAAATAAACAGCATATCTCTCTGCTGAAACCTGTCATGCTATGCCATAAGTTTCCTTTAATAATCTAGCACAAAAAATAGAACCTCTTCAGGTTTTTAAAATGATTCTAAATCTTGGATGTCTATGTGGTTTCCTAAATTTATTTAGTAAACCCTTGATTTAAGCAGTGGCTTCACACTTTTTATTCTCAGCTAAACAACTGTTTATATTTTTCCCCAACATGCCATAACAGATTGCAGACAGGAAAGTTTTAGAGAATTTTCTGTGTGCATGATGAGGTGGGGAGGTAAGGTGTGTTTGACTGACAATTAGTTTTTSATGAGTAGCACAGTAACATCTACAGATGATCCTGTGGTAAGAATACATTATTTATTTCCCAATAGAATATTTTCTGCACAGTGCAAATGATATCGTGATTTATCTGTCAGGTCGAAGTCTAATGGACATAAAAATCTATAAAGAAACAATGTCAATTAGGCTTATGATGACATATTATTATTTTGGTAGACTCAGAATTCTGATAGATCTGGACTGGAGCTTAAAAGGGATTTTTTGTTAAGCATTTCTTTTTTCTTAAATAAAATGCCAATACTTCAGAAGAAATTTTTTCTGTGAGACACTGATAATAGTTGTCAAGAGGATGGTATTTGTAAGTGGGAGACCTCCCGAATCATGAATGTCCTCTTGAAAACTTACATGTATTATAAAATACATTTTTACAGTGTTTACAAACATTTTTTAACATTCTCTTATGCCCTCATTAGTTTTTCCTATTTTAATGGCGTAAGTCTTCTGGAATGGTGCCAACTGRCCCTGCTCTTTCCCACCCCTCAGCTACTTGGTTGTCTAGCATCCTTCTGTGAYTGATGGAGGCTTTTCAGAAACCTCAGGATATCAAAGATGGGGTAGGAAGGGAGCTGGATCATTGTATCTTCCCTCATTAACATGACCTGGTATGGCAGTTCCTTGGTGTTCCACTACATACAGTCATTACTTCAGAAATGTGGCTGCATGTTGACTCAAGTAAGCCAGTAATGTGACAAGAGTCAAATTACAGGCTTCTTTGTGGCCTCATCTGGTGTTTTGCCTAAGTCTGGGCTTTGCTTATATTTTATCTTCTCAAGATCTATGTGAAACAAAAGAGTATTTTAAAGCCTTTGTCCAAAAATAGAATACAAAAGAAAAGATCAACATTGTTAAGTGCTCATTGATTTTCTAGTGCCTTCATTTTGGGGACTCATTAGAGACATTTAAAATTTGTGCAGAGATGTAAAAGTTGCCGTAATCAGTCTCAATTCATAATCAGTTTGGGTAAGTAAGTGTTCAGCTAATCTAAAAATTAATCTCAAGAGTGTCTCAAGTTGCATGATCAAGTGGGGCCCAAAATGAGTGAGTACCTTGGGGATGCTGGGTGTATTGCTTGATCAAGATTGTTCAAGGAGGGATTTTTGGGGGGAAAGTCTAGCTTTAATTCTGCATCAAACCCTCCACCTCAATTCAAATAGATTTAATCAGAATCAGCTGTTCCACTATGTTCTGCTTCTACTGGTCATCACTGCTGGCTAATGCAGATATACCCTCCRAATGCTAAGTATATATCTGTGCTTTTTCCATTTACAATTGCAGTCCAATAGGCAGGAATGCGTATGTGTCCTGTTTGTTTGTTCTGTCCTAGGCACCATCACTGGAGAGTTTGGAGAAAGRGAAACTAGATGGTCTTTTCCTCTAACCTGACACTACTATTATTATGATATTATCACTAACATAAAAAATTGTTCATATGATTTCACTAGTATCGGKTGCTTTGACAAACGCTTGTTATATACTTCTCCCACCCAAGAAACTACAGTTTTAATGTACATTTTCAACTAAGCAAAATACCGTATCGGGTCTCTTTTTCTATTCACTGCTATCAAATTCCCTCGCAACAAAATTAAAAACCTAAAAATTAGGATCCAGCTTCTGGGAAYGATGAACTGATTGAGAGCCCTGGAAAACGGCATTGTCATTTTACTGCAAAGAACAGCAACCACTTGTCCAGTGGCAATGAAAAGCTAATTCAAAACTCTTTGTCTCTCCTGACACTGGCTTGATGGCATCCATCTCAAAAAYAGAGGGGAAGTCATTTTAGCTATGAAATTCTAACCTCTCTGCAAGGCTGGCCACTAGTGATTTTTTGGTGCAAGCACCTCTGAGTTAAGAGGATGGAAACATTATGAGCTAGTGTGGTAGAGCTACTGGAACAGGTACTGGTACTGCTGCTTCCTACCAGCAACACAGGTGACTAAATTTAAACAAGGACTCAGGTGAACTGTACCCATGTAGGATTGAATATGGGCATCCATTACGGGCTGCTCTTAATTTACACAGAGGAAAACAAAAAAATAAAAAGAAGGGAAACTTTTTGTAAGTCACTCAAGTTGAAATTACTTAAAGCCTTTCTCTCAGCTGTGAGTTTGGCAGATTTCTTACATTTTAGGATATAGCCCACTGTAAACCAAAGAAAAGGGACATCTGCTGCAAGATGAAAAAATTCTTAGTCTGTTACCTATCTCCTCAACTACTATCTGCCCAGTTCCCTTACAAGTGTCTTCATACTTACACTTTTCTCCTTACACACTGAATGACAGCCCTGTATTGATCTGGCAAAAAACCCTCTCCTAATTTAAACCCTCTCCAATCCTTTCCTCTGTCATGACAACCTTGGGAAATCATCCAACAAAGGGAAAATAATTTGGACGAGGAGAGGCATGAAAAATAATATTTAAAAATGAAAAGAGTATGTAAGCCTCATGTTCCTCCTCTCTTCCAACATTATGTTGTAAGCAGGCAGAAGAATTGCCTCCTTTTTAGAAGCTTTCTCTCAAAATGCCAGACAAATTGGAGGGGAGGAGCTCTCTGGCCCCCACTCGTTGGTAGGAAAGAAGAAAGTGAGGACAAGATAGTTAGCTGGGACAGGAAATTGTGTAGAATTTCTGCTCAGAGTCAGCAGTTCCCCAAATCCAGCTGCCGTGCTGCCTCTCACACCTACTCTCGGGGCCAGATGTTGCAGGATCTGCAGCTCACCTCTGACAAACCATAGCAGGCCGAGGGAGAAGAGCTAATCAGCCATCTTCCTTGTTCCAACAGCCTTTCCCTGACTCCAGTGGGTAACAGAGGGAGAGCCGAAAGGGATGCCCAGCTGGACAACTCTGAAGAGGGCTAGCACTGCTACTGATAGCATTGTATCACTACTGATCCTCAGGAGCTGAAGGTAATATGTTGTATTGATTGGATGGAATTAATCATTTCACAGATGCCTTTAATGTCATCACTCAATCAGTTTGGAGATTGCTTACATTTTTAATGACTCCTAAGTAATTGCCAAAGGTATTTGGGGAGGAAGGTTTATGTAAAAGACATGGTCTCTGCAGCCCACAGATGGGGATGGAAAATTTATCCTTCTCTGGGGTCTCTCACTACGTATAGCTCTGAGAAAGAAATATTTTTTTGTTATATTACTGTGCTAAAAATGCTGTTTGGAGGCCATTAAAAAAACAGACAGGTGGGGTTTTTCCTCTTTGTGCTCCTTCATTCTTCATCCCAGAAGATATTTCTCTGCTGGAGGCACTGACTTCTTAAACAAAACTTTTCAGTTCCCTCATTTCTAGCATGGTTCTCTTGCTTTGCATTTTGTTGTTCTTCATAGAACCATTAAGTGCTATTCTTTTCCCCCTTTTTTAATGCTTTTTACCACATTGCCTCCAGAAAGAGTCATATTCTAGAATAACTATTTTAAATCTGACTTCAGAGGACCTTGGAAAGGATCCTGAATTTGAAATACATCATTCTGCCATTTTAGAAAAATATTTTGGCATTCTCTCTTTGACGATGTCATAAATGGCAAATATGATCTTTTATTCACAGTCTACTGTTGCAGCTAATATAATTAAACTGTTTTAATAAACAAACGYATTCTTTAAATGGCTTTGAACCACTTTTAATAACGAATATACCACACAATATGTTGTGACAACTAGTTGGTTATTCCTGATTTCCTTTTTTTTCCTCTGGAAGTTTTCCTTTCATGTGCATATTAACCTATGAATTTTGTTTACTTTGCAGCACCAGTGATTCAGCGATACCAAACACTAAAAAAGCTATTCACACAATTAACTACAAAAAGGGTTGAGAGTTTTGGGGGGGGAGAGTCTTTTTTGCATCTGCTGGGTTACAATTTGATGTAAAGACAGAAAATTTTAACTATCCGTATCAAACTGATCAAAATAAATAGCATCATGATACGATATGCATTTGATAGTCTGTTTATTTGACCTTTGGGCTGCATTATGTGGGAAATAAGATTTCACAGACTGGCAAAGTTGCAATTAAAGATTGCAAAGAAGTGATTGGAAACATATCCTGGAACTAGCTGGAAGGTGCTTAGTTCAGTGACTAGCAGTGGGTAGCCACAGCAACGTGGAACAAGTGGTTGTTGGTCCCTGAATTCCTGAGAGGCTTTCATGGTCTTCCTGTCCAGCTCCACCTGTGCATTCCTGCCCTTCCTCAGGCTAGCTCTAGTCCTCACTGGAAACTGAGATAAGCCTAGTAGAAAGTTTTGCTTTTTGCTGCATTTGTTTTCTGCCTATCTAGGGCACCGAAATGGTACTGTGACAAGTGTTAGAAGGCCAGGAAGGGGCAGTGAGAAGAAAGGAGGGATGGCACTGGCTGCTGTGCAACCACAGACTTGCCTCATCTTCCAAGGAAACACCAGTGCCTGCTCCATTRGGGAATCAAACTAGCCAGCTTGGAGCTAGTGTGAGTGGTCTGTCTGAGCTAAATCACTGCTGACTGTAACTGCAGCTGCAATAACACTGTGTAGACACACCTCAAGTGYAGACACACTTTAAATTATTGTGATAACTGTTATCCTCAAACCAATGAATCTGTGAGAAATTTATGAATCATCAAATCAGTTGCATACATGAATAACACAACTCATTTGATCAGTCCCAATTTTAGTGCTATTGATTWTATATTCCTTTGGAACAAGTAAATCCATATATCAATAGTCATCATCTTCAAAACSCACCAAACTGAATCATCATTAATTAACATTTCATCATAATATTGTTGTCTATCATCTAGATACCTTTTATGTAACAAAGCCTGCAGAGAAAGAATGCCAGGAAATTAAATTAGAAAAGCATACAAAATACATTATCTATATTAAACCTATGGTTCTATACAGATATTTAAATCCAACATAAAATTGATCCCCAATATTTCAGAAGAAAGACTACATTACATTTTGGTCATAAAAGTACCCAAATTGGTCTCTCTTGTGTTACCTCTCCAGCTCCTATCATCCTCTCCTTACAGGTGGGAGGACTGGGGAATGACAGTAGATGTATACTTTCCATATCTCCCTGAATACCTTTCAAAAGCAAAAGYGTGTTACTCAAAATAGTAAGGATTTTCATATTCTCATTCTTCATATATTGAGAATAATAATTACATGTCATCACATCCTGAAGATCTTTAGCGGGAGTTTCAGCATATATACAGACAGACTCCCATTCATAGAGCTATTCACCRAGCCCATAAACTAATAGTTATAATTTCTTGTCTTTGACATATGGACCCTAAAAATGACAATTCTRGTTCCATTTAAAGAAAAGCTTCTATTGCCTTCCATGTAAACTGATCACAAAGTTTCTTACCAATTGTGCCTAAAATTAGCTCTCACTAGTTTCTGAAATCTTCCAAATACATGACCTCACATACCTTGATTTTCTGAGAATATGTCAACTATGAGTCATTTCATCCCAGTAAAATTTGGCCAGACACAAGTAGTTCCCACTCACTTCCATTATTCCTTGTTCCAGGAAAACATAGGAGAAAACTGATGCTTAACCATGTTGTGCTCTTATCTGTGACGTGAATGATGCAAATTCATTCTGCAATGTTATTTGAACTCTCCTTTTTATGATGAAGTTGAAAAACTAGGGCTTTGTGYTAGAAAACAAGTTCACTAAATGCATGACTGCATTCTGGCACCTTCATGTACTGCACAGGAGCTCTCCAGGGGAATTTCAYGGGTTACCCAAAGCTCACAGAGATGAGCATGTGACAACTCTGCCTAAGTGCAAAAAGTGCTGCATAGGAGAAAGTTGTAAGGTCATCTAAAAAGAAATGGCCAATTTTTCTGTTTTCCAACATATAATATACGTAACATAATTAAATAGTCCTGTCTTGTTGGTATTATCTTGAAAATTAATAATTTACTCTGGTTTTGTTTTTTATGATATTGTTCTCGTAAACCTCTGCTGTTACATGCATACACACGCACCTTCACTAAAACATACCTGTCCACTGCAAAACTTTTTGTCGTAAATCCTAGCAGCCAAAAAACATTTGAGCCACCACTGCTGTGCACATAATCAAGCATGTCTGAGTTAYAGCAGTTTAACAGATTACACTTATTAGCTGAGTGACTGTAGCTGACTTGTACATAGTTTCACCTTTTTAACAATGACAAGCATAACACTTTAGCTTAAGCCTCTGCAGAGGTGATTTAAGAAAGGTCTACTGCATTATGATTTCAGCTTTGAAAGTGCCTTTCTGTGGGCTTCGTCAAATAACATCATTTCACCTCATGATGTTTCCTCCAAAACAGGGAAAATGCTTGACGTGAATGAGAGGCCATAGAAAAAATAAAGCATTTTTGTAAACTATTTATTTAAAATGCTAAAAGGAAATCCATATGATGATTTGCAAGAGCAGATACTGATTTGCATGAGCAGATATTTGACAATGTGAATAAAGCAATAACATTCTTTCCTAATTAATACCTGCAGGATGCTAATAAAAATGCTGCAAATCTCTGAACATAAAGCTTTCAAGGCCTGAGATTGCCTTCAGTTTATTCAGGCAGTTACTGCCAAAAAATATTTTGAAAAGGTACAAAAGCTTCACCATGATGGAGTCAATGCAGTTATCAGCTAGGACAACTTAAAAMGTGTTCAATAACTGTATTTTGGGTCCAATTTGAAAATTAGCTCAAGACAGGAAATAATTTCCTCATCCCATAAAACATTTTCAGATTGGAAAAGTCCTATTCTGAAGTGAGATATAACAAAGAGTTTTCAGAAGTTTTCACAGTAAAGCAAAATAATAAAAATTCAGTGTTGGAACCATTCAGTTAAGATGTGACCAAGCCAAGTTCAAATTTCTTCTCATTTGATTCAGAGACTACAGTCTGGGCCTCCTACTCAAGACCGAGGACTGCCAGCTTATTAGGTATTCTACAGCTGTGCTTCTCGAAGACTTCTCCTGGCTGAATCTACTTTTTACAGATAAATAAATAGTTTTTGAACAAGTAGAGGTGTAAGGGTGAGGAAAGAAGGAAGCTGACTAACTACTTGACTCAAAATGATGACTTGATCTTTTTCCTGGGTGGGGACCACAATCAATTGTTCAGAAAGTCTCTTACAGTAGTTCTTCTTTGTACAAACGTTATTCTGGAATAGGGAAAAAGACTAAGACTATCCCCCAGTGGACATACACACTCACATGACATTTGGAGAAAGTCAGATTCAAGTCTCCAGTTTGCATCAGATATAAAGAAAGACTTACTTCTAGACATASATTCTCTTTATAGAATTAGAATACAATTTTTCACCTTAATTTGTAAAATGTTTCAGACAAAGTTTTATCAAAACTGATACCTTCCCATGAAGCCTTTTGCTTTACTGCCCTGAGTCGGAATTTCCTGATTAAAACATCCTGCTTAAAAAAAATCTTGTCTGAATCTACTGTAAAACTATTCTCCCACATATAATGCTATTTATGGAATTTGGTGCATGCTGGAGAGCAGGCTAGAAGACTATAGCCTGTATGTAAAGTAAGACATTTAAATATAAAGACTGCTATATATGGAGATCATGGKGGACTGGCCTGGCCTATCTTTGGTGCGGAGAAGCAATAAACTACTATTTTTCTCACCTTTTGCTCAGCCAGCCATCTCTGCTCCTACTGATTTCATCGGAAGTTTGCTTTCTTAAGGGTTTGGCTTGCATTTTATSTATCTTGCATTTGATCTATTACTGGGATGCATTTTTAATTCCTTTTTAAATGAAGTTCTACAATGGAACAAAGCTTCTAATTCTTAAAAAGTTCTTTGCCTTTGTGAACCAACTTAGAAAATATATAATTTTTTAATTTTTCATAGAGGCCCATGATTTTCTTTGTCATATTCATCTTGACTGTACCATGATCAGAAATAGAATGAAAACAGTCGTCCTTGTCCTTGTAATTGAAGAGCATCTGTACAGAATATGTTAAGATTCTAATTTTCTTCCTTCTCTTACGGCCTGACTTAGGAAATTATTTAGCATGGTTGTGGAGAAGATCTAAAAAAAAGATGCAAGTGCCTGAAGTTCAACTTAAGTGAAACTGAAGAGTCTAAGTCAGATATTTTGTTTAAAAGATCTTCCTATCTAATAGGCGCCTCCTCAGCCGTGGAGGTCTCTTCTCTCACCTAGAGCTACCCCCTTCTCAAGAGGGTAGTACCTACTTCATCCCTCAGTCTGATCAGGACTCAGATATCCACTTTCTTTTCCCTAAATCTCCTGAAGAACTTGAYCTATAGTTGTTCACAGATCACAGCCAACAAACATGGGAATAATGCAGATGAAGTCACTTTTATCTTTAAACTTGGCCCTCAAAAGCTTGATTGGTAGCAGTACTTACRTCTTATATATGCTAACCATTTCTTACAGTATTTGCCCCAGAAATGAAGAATATATATTTAATTTCACCTTCTGCCAGAAGTTCACATTTTCAAGACCACAATACAGTTCTTTAACCGTTACACTATAAGCTAGTCAGGGGTTTCTGATCTCAGGATTAGTAGGTATTTTTCCAAAGATAGTTAAGTCTAGCAACAGGCTTTGAAAGCAGAGATTTTAATTGCTTCTGACTCGGAAGGGAGCTGAACTCCAGGCATTTGCTCTCCATATGAATCATCGAACCAGTCAACTATTTCACAAACGTCAACTGTGATCACTGGCCCTTCCTAAAAGAAAACTATGCACCTTGGTCAGACTTTGAAGGGACAGCTCCCTTTTGACTGAAGACTTTGGGAGGCCAAGGCCAGTCCCCCCAGCTGTCACCCAGTACAGGTAGCTAGACCAGAGTATGGGGAGGTTTCCCTGCGCTCAGCATTTGCTACCACATGACACCTAGTTGCCTGCTACTTGTTCGTCGAGTAGCCTGCGGGAGTCTGCTTCTTCCTCCTCACTGGGGTAYGCARCATCCCTAAATGTTTCATGTAAAACAAGGAACCTGCAATAAACTGTGTTCTTTGAAATGCTTCTTTTTCCTTTTTTTTCCCTTATTTAAATAGTCCATTACTATAGCAAGTAGTGCCTCACCATCTTTAATATATTAAACCTCACTACCCTATATAAGGCAAAGGACATTATAATTTTACTTTAGAAAGGTGGGAGTGAGACATAGATACTAAACAGTATTTACATAGCAAAAAAAAAAAAAAAAGTTATGATTTCAGGGAAGAATGCATACCCATGCTACCACTACTTTAGCCATCACTGGAAACAACATGAGCAAAGACCATCTGCTCTTCACCGTGGACCAGTAACCTGCATATGTAATCAGTGGGCCTGAATTTCTCAGCTCACACTGAAGTCCATGCCTTCATCTGATCCCTGCTCCCCTGCATCAGTACGTGTATCAGGCAGGTGAAGGCCAGTGGAAGTTTGTACTCTTACACATTCAGCAGGCATGTATTATCTTGTCTCGTTGATAAAGGGGCTGAGCGTGTAGCTGCAACCACGAAGGACTTTCTTTCTGTAAGTCAGTATTTTGATTTCTACATATATGAAACCAGTGCTGGGTAAAGCTCAAGTAGTGTCACTCAACTAAAAGAGCTGCAGTCCCAGCACCATGCTCCATACCACTCTTGGTTTAATACTGTATTGAGCAGGTAGCACTCCATCATGTGTTTTGGGTACGTGTACGAGTCCTGTGTATGATACAGTACTATGTAATTTAAGACATGTCAGTTCCACTTCTTGAAGTCAACCTTATTTTACTGAGAGAATATATGAATTGAGAGCACTTTATTAGCATTTCTGGCACATCACTCATGTAATGTAGAGTGTCAGACGAGGTCACTCCGTCATGTGAAGAAATACGCTGCATTATTCCAGAACTCATTTTGATCTTTATTTGCTTCATTTAGAAAAAAAATTACTGTCAGAAATGTTGATTCAGAGCTGCTGCTAATGCTGGTGCTCTGAAGCTTATTAAAGAAAGATATGTCTGAAGAGTAAGTTTTATTTTGAAAAAGAAAGAAAAATTGGAAGTCAGATATAACACCAGGATATTTTTGCTTAAAATCCTGTCTGACAAAATCCTCAGAGTTTTAACAGCAGCTGTTGCTTCAAATAGTTCATCTAACATCTGAACTGGAAAGTAAAAAATTGAAAGTCTAAGTTCAGTCTTAGATTTACCTTAACAAATTAATCAGTATTTATCGAATACTGTATCTGACTGGGGGATCTAGGGCTAACATGAATAGAAGTCACACTCATACAGAAGGCTGATAACAAAGGTTTGAGACACAGTGTACTAAAGACAGTCACCTGAAGTCTTCTTACCAACTTTAGCAAGCTTCAAACAAGAAATGTTCAGCAAAATCTGACTGTGTGCCTGAATTCACATGGAAAAGTCTTTTCCTATGGAATTACTTTCTAGAGCCTCAGATTATGGTTTTGAAATGCTCTGCTTCTGTCATGATGGTTACAAAGAAGAGCTTGAAAATGTTAACTGAAAAATGCTACAAGAATATATTCCTAAATTTTCAAAAGACTGAAATAGTGTTTGTGAAAAAGCAGGAATGCAACATTCATCTGCAAGGCTTGTTAAATCCAAAATCCTGGAGTAACAAGCTGCAGCAGGCAGAGTAATGAATGTGTGGGGACCTAAGGAAACTGAATTTCCTATCAATATAAAAATATACAACACAATTGTTACCATACCTGAATGTTGTTCTTTTTTACCAAATTCCACTTCCCCTTTGGCCATATTCTTGTTATTATTAGACTAAGCAGTAGAAATGTCATTAATTTCACTACTCCAGTAACTAATTTACAACCTAAACTTAATGTATGAGTGTCAACTATGGCCATGTGTAAGATCAAAACTTGTGTTTAAAAACAGGTGTATATTACTARGTTTACAAAAAAAAAGTATTAATATAATTCTCCTGGACATTTCTTTCAGTCTGGAAAGAAGGAAGAGGCATAAGAAACGARGGAGGGTGAACGCTGATAAGAGGAAAAGCTTAAGGATCTGCATTGCAATGCACTGTGCCATAACGCACTGAGAGGGATGCCCTCTCTTTTTAAGGAAGCCTCTGTGCCCTTCCTGGAGAGATTGAGTCTCCTTTCACAGGCAGTGAGTCCTCTGCTGTTTGTAAGAAGGTGTGACTGAGGGAATTACTGTAACATAGAAGAGTGTTCCCACAGCCCCACTGARGGGTGAAACTGATAAACCCTCTGGACTGTTTCCCATGGAAAAGCATTGAATAGTGGGGAGTGGTTGCATGAAAAGACCTTTATGCTCTTCTGAAGTATGGGAATAGTCCATCCACTTGTGGGATGTCTGGGTGCAACCAGAAAGCTCTCCAGGTAAGAGAGTAAGTTTCCAAGGTTGTAGAAACTGTTTCAGCTTTCTTTTTGTCTTTTAGAAGGGTGTAAGCTGGGAGGGGGGGTTGGTATGTTTGCGGATTTTTTGAGTTCTTAGCATTTCATAAACAGTCTTGAAAATATAAATGGCATAAAAATGCAACCTGATGAGTGACTGAAGGAGGTACGCTGTTGGAAGCATGGTCCTGCAGCAAGAACCTAAGGAGCACCTATCTTTCTCTCCTTTACTCACCCTTTGACACAAATCAACAAACGTCTGACTACCCAGTATTCATCTCACAGCCCTTTTTCCAAAGCTCTATTCTGGCACTTTGAAATTGTCCATTTAACTCTGTGCATTGCCTGTGTACTCCTTGCCCACTATACTCATCTTTTGTTGCTYGATACGGAGTGACATGACCTCTAATATTTGCTGGCTTAAAAGACACGCTTTCTGGAATCACCCAGAAAACATTTCTTTTCAAATGAAAAAGACAAACAAAACACAATTTTTGCCATCAAAGTTATAGATAAAAGCTTGGAAATATGTGAAAGTAACTAGCTTTATGGTGCTGGAGGTGTCTACTTTGGATGAAATATAAAATCCATCTTCAAATATTTCAAGGCCCCTTTTATAATAGACATTTAACTATTGAAATAACAGTTAAAGCAAAAATAACAAAATAATGTCTTCTTTTTAATCACGTTCTGTGTTCAATCTATGATATTAATATTCCAGTTAATGACTTCAACTATGRTAGTTTTGTTATATGCTAATAAACTTAATATAGTCCCATGTCTAAAGTGCCTTCCAAGATTATTGCAGCAATTATTCTTGTTAAAATCTTCTGATGGTCCTACGGAGTGGACTGTGCAAATTCAAGGTATGTTATTATGTTTCCCTAACTCTTTAAAAAAAGCTAGTTAGATGCCAAAATTGAGCGTTATTACAATGACATGTTGCTTCTGTATATTACCAAACACTTTTGTAGTAACACTGCCAAAGGAAAGTAATGCTATGTTAGCTGTACATTGAGCAAACTAATGGATCTGAAAGAAATTGCAATGTGGTAAATAATCTTCTGTCTGCTCTAACTAAGGATGTAGTTGAGAAGAGGAAGATTACTTATCTGCTAGCACACAAGAAAAGGCCACAAATGAAAATAAATTATGTACAGCCCTCTTCAACAAAAAGGACTGCCCCTTGACACTCACTCTAGGAGATTTATGTATTTTCAGAGGCATTGCTGCATCTGCCACCTCTCCGGCATGGAAGCAGCAGCTGCTCAGCTAGCAGGTCCTGCCAGGCCCAGGCCCTGCTGCGCTGGCAGGAGGAAGCACGCTCCAGGGGAAATCTGGAAGACTAGTGCTGCTACTACTCTTTTTACTTTCATCACAAGTAAGGGTAATGCAAAAGTAATAACGGCACTCATCTCCTTACACTGCATGAGCAACCTAACACTTCATTACACTACATTAGCAAATTATTCACCATTCAGATGTTGAAAGCACTGCCACGACATTTCTTTGGCTGATACGACCTGTTGTATGCTTATATATATATATCATGTCATACTGAATGATGGTAACTAAAAGCTCCTGAAAACTGAAAAATCTTTAAATAATTCCATAACAAGTACTGTGTAACTACAGCATGAACTTTCCTAATTTTCCCTGGCCYGCCCCTTGGAAGTGTTTTTAGGGCAGCCGCTGACCAGACTTCTAGTCCCAAGAGTGTGTTAGGTTTGATAGCAAAGCCAGCAGATAGAGAATCATTTCACCTGTATCTCACTCCATGTGAGATTATCTGCAGCCACGATATATTCTGGGAAGTGGTGAATAACCTCTAGCTATGTCCAAGACAGAAAGAAACTGTATCAAGATGGTGCAGAGACCGAACTAAAATAAATGTTGCATCTCATCTCATGTCCTTTTTATTTGTGGATTTCCTCCTCCTGCAAAGATAAGATCCTAGCTACCTCCAGTAAGGGACAGAACTGGAGAAGACAGAACTGTGAGGAAGGATTCAAGGTAATTCTCCTGTCACATAGAAATGCTCAAGATTCGCTTACTTTTGTTTCCTGAGCAYTCCTGGGGAGATTGCACTTTAAGTAATGGAGCTCATACAGACTTCTATTGCCAGAAATAGGAATGAACAGTGTTAAATGGGAGGACTGCTGTAGAAAGGGTGATGGTCTAGACTTCCCATTGATCTGGAGTCTGCCAGATCAGGGGGACAGAGGCTGTGAAAAGTTCATCAGGAAATGAAACCTGTGAAAGAACCACTGCAGAGATATTCTTTGTTGAGGTTACGTCCCCAGGAGGTGCGGCACTCCTAACAATTCTTTTCCTTATTCCTTCTAAAGACATTTTTTTCAGGCCATTGTTTCTGACAACACACTGTCTCTCTTCACCTTTCTCCTTCTCTCTTTCTGACTTCTTGTCTGATGTCCTCCACTTTTCCATATGATCCCTGAAATTTGTTGACCAAGCTTCAACCAGATGGAACTASTTTTCAGCATTTTTGCGCTTCATTGTATCTGTATTGTTTCCAAATTTCAGGCAAATTGTGGTTTTATTTCTTGACTCTGTCTTTAGCTAAAACAATATTTTTTTCTTTGAGAGTATATGAAAGGTGCTACATAGAATAAATTTCTTTTTTTAAAAAAGATCAATTTTTAATGTAAGTATGTTTGAGCATAAGAAATGCCTGTGTCCAGTATCATTTACACTGGCTTAAGTCAGGAATAGTTTCCTTGAAGTCAGCAGAAAATGCTAGGATAAGGCAGACTAGAACTAATATTCTATTAAGAAAATATAAAACTAAATTCCATTCAGATTTTGTTTTGGTAACTACTTGACTATCTTGAGTACATAATATCACAACAGTTATTGGAAAAAAAAAAGTCCTGTGTTCCACGAAATATGTAATTATTCTCATTTATAAGGATTAAGGGACCCTATGCAGTATTGCTAATTATTTTGCAGGCAGAAAAAAAAGTTTGCTTTTACTGTGTTTTAGAAGATGTAATTTCACTAGGAAATCTGCCATGGTCAAAAAAAGAGGAGTTCAGTTTCTCTAATACTTGAAAGAAAGATGCAAGCACATCTCAGAATGGACAATAAGGTTGCACTGGSACTTTTTCCTAATTCAAATATGTGGTTGGCTAATTCCATGAAGTGTGAGTATCTTACAAAGTTCTAACTATGTATTTAACTGTAGATGCTCTTATTATCTATGCAAAGGCTTATTCTTTAGGATCTGAACAGAATCTGACTAACAAAGAGTGCCATAAGTTAATAATGTAAGAAGAGAATGGGAGAGAAGAAACATAATTTTGTGTTTTCCTACATGTTTTAAGAGCGATAGCTTTCAGTTTTATGGAATGCTTTATTTCTCTTACGTTAGGTGAGTTCATACAGTCTCAGAGTTTACCTCCTGCTAAGTGATATGCAGCACTTAATATTTTATTTACTGTTTCCTTTTTATCACTTCTGCACTAAAACTATTAGTAACTATCTATTAATGTTAAACTATCTTCTTATTATCTATGTATCCACTTATAGAAATAAATTCATCAAAAGATTTTTCTTAATAGTATGTATTTTTGCTCTGTATACTCCTTTATTAATGCTATACAATTTATGAAATAACCAAAAACTGAGAACATAATTGTGGGTTAGCATTGACCAATGGTATCAATGGGTGGCACCACTGACAAATTATTSGTGCTGTAACCTCTCTGGTAGTGAAAAAATACAAGAGAAGGACATCCTAATATTTTGTTTGCCTTTCAYTATAGTATTATTATTACCAGATATGGTATTATACATTCTACTGTACAACTCAAAAATTCTGAGAGAAYAGATTAAAATATGTATCTCTTTTTGGTCTTTTGCCATCACATCAGCAACTACGCTGATGAGCATCCTGACTCTCAYGACCGTAACAGCAGAAACACTGACTCATAACCATTCTGAAAGCTCCTGAAGCAAACCAGAGGCTATCCTARGCTACACTATCCTCCACTGTCACACAATCCCTCCCGTTTAGGAGAATCAAAAGAAATGTGGTAATTTGAAAGCACGGGGGCTCTGACGGAGGCTCTGACTGAACTGTCACCGGTTGTCTGGGGTCACACAAGCGATGCCATGTCAGATCCCGTGCTGACGCAGGGATCGCGCAAACGGCACACAAAGTTTCTGAGGAAGGTGAGCTTCTTGCTTTACTGGAAGCACSAAGCTTGAGCTTTTTGCTATTATTTTTCTTCTCAGTCTAACTTCTAATTTTGTTTACTTTCTTGATATGAACACTGACATCTGAGAAGAGACTGCTGACTGTAAATCTCTCTCTCTGGCACAGTTATCCCGGCAATTTGTGCTGACCATATGATTATCTAGTAGTTGATACAGTGAGGAAAGCTTCTTTTTCTTTCAAAGGGAAAAGAAACCTCTCTCTATCTGGTGATGGGTCAATATATGGGATTCAGTTAGGAAAAAATTTTGAGCTTAAGTGAAAAAGGCTTATTTTCAGTTACTCCATTGTAGACTTGAAATTACTTTCTTGAAGTAAGTGAATTTATTTTTGTGTTACCTTGGGCTAAATGACCAGAATTTAGCCACACTGTGCCCACGTGCATTTCCCTACTAAAAAGGCAAGATATCCTAAGTTAATTTTAAAGGTGAAGAATGAGACATTAGCACTGTATTTGAAGTGGAAGATGGTTTTAGCTCCTCTGTCATGTATATATGATCACAGGACTGTGGTCTGCCCACCTCTAGCATACTCCTGGCATGCTAGTGGTTTGYTTGCGGTTTATTTCAGTCTAAAGACTTTTTCCATATAAATATGGAAACATATATATACATATATACATATATGTGTGTGTATATATTCCAGAACTTAAAAAAATAAGGGTAGAAAATATATAGCCTACGTGGAATCCCTCCGGTAAGGCCAAGAATGAGATTGAAGGCAGGTCTAAAAGCAACATTGGAAAAAAAAAAAACTAAAAAAWCATGAGAGGTACTTTCAGTGTGCGAATTATGTATTCTAAAGTCAACCCAATAACTGTCTCCTCAGTGTTGATTCTAATTCCTTCTGGATATTTTTATTCATTTCCTTGAGCTTCCCTCAGGCTGATTGCTGAGTTTTTAGACTAATTTTCAGGTTTGGGGTTGTTTGTTTCGGAAGCTTCATAATATTTGTAGTTTTCATGTAGCAGACATCATGGCTTAAAGGGCTAAACCCACAGTTCTMTATTTCACAGTAAATGAAGGAAAAATAGTCATTTATTAACCACTTCATAATAACTGAATTACATTTTGGGGTGAGACTAGAAATGCTTTTAAAATTAAAACCGAGGAAATGATCGGTGTGCTCATGATCTCAAAATTGTTTTGCTTTTTTTTTTTTTTACTGTTGTTAAACTCTTCTAAGAAAAAATATATAAAGTAACCCAGTATTCCATTTCAAATCTGGTGAGTTTTATAGCAGATCACTGGTGTTTATCTGAAATAAATGTAACGCAACTCCAAATGCCTAGTGCAGTGTGAATACAAAGTTATTAGGCAAGTCAGTAAGATAATTTTGATTTGACAGTTATTCAATAATCACTAAAAACAGAAGGGAGAGGTAAAAGAAAATATACTGGAATCTCTGTGTAATAGAAAAACAAAGGATGGAGGGAGGAGAGAAGGACAGAGCTGATTATAGATTAAAAACCTTATTGCGCTAACAATCAACTTTGAAAAAGTTCATGGAAATATCAAGTCTTCACAGAGTTTTAAAGAGAAACGGAATAAAAATGTTCATTCTCAAACTGCTAGCATATTCACTTGCGACTCTAGAAAGACACACAGTTTCCATTCATGCCAAATGTAGTATATATGCATCAACAGACTTAAAAGACAAACAAACCAACAATACTTTATATAGAGAGCTATTTTCAACATCACCTAGTATTGTCTTTTGTAATTCTGTAAAACAACAGCTGTGGTCTTTCCATAGCAATATTTTCAAACTTATTTTCTCCATTTCTATACACTCATACTGTCCAGGAAAGTATTAAAAATATGTGCAATGACAGTGGTTTCCTTTTTTCTACTTCTGAATTTAATGTTATTCTACAGATAGAATCCTGTATTTTGAAGCTTGTCCTGCAATTCAGCCTGATAAGGTGTATTGTAGCAAGACCTTGTGTAAATTTAAAATATGTCAATAAAACTTGAATCCATGCTAATGTAGTAATAGTTTGCTAACATTTTCAGACTCTCTTAATAAGCAAAAGACGTAAACGTAACTTGAATCATGATTGCATATGATAACCACATATCCTTATTGCAGTCTTATTTCCTCTTATTACTTTAAATTTGAGCTATTTGAGTAAAGACAAGATTGCACCAGATATGGGATGTAAGGAGCAGCAGCAGCAATTTTTCTGCACAATAATGCTTTACAATATATTCTTGAGGATGACTTTGTGGGGGTTCTTTTTGTGTTGATGCACAGTTTAAGCTTTCACCTTGAAGCTAATTTTATACTGCAATGGGCAAAGAAGTCATTACGTAGGAGCTGAATGAAATTCAGAGAAGCTGATTTCACCTGCAAACACACATGAGCTGTGAGTGCTCCTGAACGCTGCTATGATTCAAAGGCCTGCCTTCTCATGAGAGGGAGGGCAGCTCAGTAGCWGCATGCAAACCAGGACCTGGGGAAATGCCTCTCCTTAGTCACCCACAGATTTTTCTTGTGATCTCACTTAAGCCGAGATTAAAATCCAGCTGGATGATGAGGTATTATGGGTGCTCTGGCCAGAAGGCTGTGGCCTGACCTTACCAGGGCTACCACCTTCCATGCCACGGTTGAGGCTGGTCACTGCATGGACTTCCCAGAGGACCAGAACTGGAGAGGAACAGAATTTTCAGTTTAAGGTTTAGGGATCTCCAGCTGGCAGAAGGAAGCTCTAATTCCATATTTTGCTCATATACTGCTTATTCTTTATATGTTATAAATCATTATTAGATTCCATGGAAMTAATTCTAACAGGAAAAGGATTGTGGAGATTTTCCTTGGTATGATAAAGAATATAACTATGAGAGGAAAAAAAGAAAAAAGAAATGTGGTGTTTTTAGATGTCTAAGAGGCTTCTTTTCTTCATGGACACCTTGTTATTGTGAGGTAAGTCTATCATTTCTACACAAATGTGATAACAGGTTATCAGTACGTACTCTGCAACACAGAATAACCTGGTTTAAATTAYGATAATTGCGATTTTAATACTTTCCTGTTTTTTCCTCCTTTCATTAAGTTTTGGGGGAGCACAGGGGATTTTTAGGGTAGGAAAGAGGTGGTGGCTGTGGTGGCTATAGTCTTCTTTTCCTCCCCAGCTCCCTGGTTCCTCAGCACTTTGCCATGACTACACCYAGTACAACCCACTATACCTGCTTAGCCTCTTTCCCTGCTTCCTGCTACTTCCTCCCGAATTCCATAAGCAGTACATGTATGTCTGCATCTGTCCTGAATCCCACTTGAGGATCTCCATAAATAAGCCAATATGGCCTCCCAGGTAAGGGGCAGGTGGTGGAAATGAAGCAGAATTCCTAGATGTTGTTACTGTTCTCCAAATAAAACTCTCTTCACCAATACACACTCATAATTTATGATCCTCACTTTGACCACAAGCCTGTTTTAGGTCTAGTACTTTTTGGTTCGTCAGATTGTGTAGAGCCAGTTTTGACATGCTACATATACACACCATATAGATGCACTCCAGCATCACAGTATAGGTTATAGCCTCATTTGCAGGATCAAAGCTGTGATTGCAGAAGCTGAGATCGTGATGCTCTTGGTTGGTGTCTCTTGAGGAAATGAGACTTAGACCAGTATTCATGCACAGGTGCTTCCTGATTGGGTTTCCCTACCCACAGCCCTTTATGTAGTTTATTCTTTTTTTTTCTAGAAGGGGAGTGGAATGATACTATGCTGGGCTACTGCCAAGATGAGGATGCTATTAAAACTGCATTTTAAGGTTTTCATTTTGAGTGCTCTTTCATGTAACTTTAGATTTTGGCTGAAATGTAGTAGTGTTAGAGATATGGCTAAAAATAATACTTTATAATTGCCATGTATAAATCTTACATAATGCTACCTTTCAGCAGAAGCAGGTACATTTGTAATGGAAAACTGAAGTACTAGGTGCTTCCAGCTACAGCACAGATTGAACTGGCAAGGAAGAAAGAAAACATCTCATTCTTCCCTGCACACTGTTGTTTGTTACTAGTATCAGTATTCATGTCTTTATGGCAGTACTTCAAAACCACTTGAACAACACACTAACCATGGCACAAATACAAAGTACAAGAGCTTACAACCCACAGAGACATGGCAGACAGGACTGAGTAAGATGGCAGCAAATATATTAGTGATACCATCTTTTYTTCACGAGACTTGACTGGGGATTGATCTAAGTGAATAATAGGGATGGGCTGGGGCAATAATGGCTAAGTATGAAAAGAAGTGCTAAAGTGCAAAGGCTAAAAGAAGATAAAGGATCCTTTGGAAGTAGTACAGGATCACTTTGCTTCAAGAGCAATTCTGCAAGTCTGAGCTACAGTCCAAAGCATTTAGCAAGTGGCAGGTTTGGGACTCAGGACTTCCTTTCCCTCTGTTCATGCATTAAAACATCTTTCTTGGAAACTTAAACTATCGTTGAAGGGAATTCATGCAAATTTGATCTTGAAGTTATTGTACATTTTTTTTCTTCTTATTTAAGGCTTTCAGTATGTGATTGTACTGGTGTGTACTGACTTTCTAATAAGGCCTATCTAATGTAAATCCCTCTCAGATGCCRTTTTTTATTCAGCAATGAAGTAAAACTAAAAATTAATCCAAATTTTTTTCCTAACATTAGGTAGGAGAGGAGAGAAAACTGGGTAAGAATAAGATACCTGGTTATTGCATCGAGAGAGATTTTCATATTTCACTACTGAGCATGTTATGAATAATGGCTTTTGATAAATTTCTCCAGCCTTATTCATGGAAAAATGGTTGTCTTTGTCAGTAGAGGCAAAAGAAATCTTTTTCTCTTTTTCCTTTTGCCTGGATCTCATATTTCTGTGGTTGCTATAGAAAGCTATTACTGGAACTCATATCCAATAAGTTTTCTTCTCCATCACCAAATAACTCTCTAATACCCAGTATTCCTCGGTGTTTGTTTTAGATATTGTTCTCCAGGATCTATCTTCTTTTCCTTTTTTTTTTTNTGAAAGGGTCAAGATTTTTTCTCTACAGACACCTTCTAACTTTAAAATTCCTGAATTTCATGCACTTTCTCCACAGTATAGCATCTGATAAATACAGTCACTAATAAATACAGTAAAATATTCTTAYTTATTTTACATTTGCTCTGTTATGAAGACACTATTTCAGACAAATGATGAGTGTTCATGTTTCCTGCTGCAGCCAGCAAGGACTAGCTTTGGTTACCTCGTATTTTTAAGTGGACTGATTTACTGATGTTTGAAAGTCTTTTAATCCTTCTTCCATCGCAGTAGTGAAACTAGTATCCTCTGCCAGCAATGTGGGAGTCAGGACAGSAGTGGGGAGCAAGGTGGGCAGCAAAACGAGAAAAGGAGAAGAGAGTGGCACTATGCTTTTTCCATTTTCAGATAAAATACTTGTGGCAGCAGCCTTGCTGCTGAAAAGCAGATGTAACACAGGTGACAGGAAAAGGGTAAACTTAAAAGTCTGGAGGGTAGTTCTTGCAAAACATGCAGAACCTGTTTGTATGGGTGACTGCTAAAGATGGAGTTTTGCCTAGGGCAGTGAAGCCCCTGCAGTCTGACCTGTGTGAAGGGATTATTCAAGAAAGCTGCTTTTCATTCAGTGGCAGGTATCTGTAGCAGATGATGCATAACTTGATGATGCATCATTTATGCTATTGTCCAATGAGGGTTATGAATTCCTAAATGTAAAAGATTCTGAATGACACAAATCTACTTTTTCACTTTTCCTAGTGAAATCCAGGAATACAGAGATGTACCAGAAGTAGAAATGTTAGCAGAATTATATCGCATCACAAGAGTTCTATATATCAAACAAAAAATATTCATATTGTTAATTATGCAGAGTGAAATCCAAYAGTAAACTCAAAGACTTTTTTTATCTTAATGCTTAAATGTTAAGCTAAATATAAAAAGGATCCATAAATAAATGATAAATTRTTTATTACTTTGAAAGCCTATTTGAAATTTATGTACTGTGTTGCTGACACTGAATGTCCTGAATTGGCCTAACAGATGCAACTTAATGTAGAAAACACCATGTTAGCATGTATATTCATCTGACAGCTTGATAGGTCTTTTTTCAAACCACTAAACTGATTCTATCCATGCAAAAACAAAGCCATTACATAATCTATTACAAGAAGTTTGCAAGATTCTTAGCACAAGAACAGGGAGGGGAAAAAATATTCTAAGTTCAGTCATTAAATACAGTCTGGCCTTGAAGAATGCATACTAAATTGACTTCTCTGTGTGCTGAGCTACTGTATGAGTATTTCAGTGAAGCAGAGATCTGTCCTGCTAGTTCCTTATTCCTTTCCTTCATTTCTACTGTATGTCACGTTCGTACACCTGTAGATATATATTCACATACATTTCCCCATACGTACACACATTCCATTCAGGCCACAGAATTTTTTTAAGATGCCTAAAATCAGGTCAGCTTGTGGTAGAGCATGGGTTTAACAGTCTGACTTTGAAATTTATATCTATTCTTCACGCATTGTGTCTTCTCCTACTTCAAAAAGGGATCTTATTGTCCTTCATCAGTTCTTTCCTTTGGTTATTGTCACATTGTCTTCTATCTGTCCTGATGTTCTTGCTCAGGTATTGGCATTCACAGGCTCTTGACAGGCATGCAGATCTCCTACCAACTGGCAAGATCTTACTTATCTTCAACAGCGGAGGCCCATTCCAATAGGCAAGCAACAGTACCAGCACAGCCCAGAGTTGGTAGGCCAGTCAGGTGTTACTGGGAGTAGGACGAGCTAATATGCAATGGAGGGGGATGTGAAGCTAACAGTGGAATCTCTGTTTGCATTACAACTCTCTTCTGCTTGATTAGAAACTCAGGGTTAGCCACTTCCSTTGGAAATCCCACTTCCTCCAGAGATATGAAGACAATTGCCACGCTGGAGAATTCTGCATGACATATTCACTTATGCTGCCCTTCTGAGAAGGGTATTCACTTGGTAAAGTGGAAAAGGCTTTTTTGCATTACATGGAAAAGCCAGAGGAASATACTACTGCTGCCATGTTGACTTCTCTTTTCTTCCACAGCCACTTTRCAAAACCATACAGGCATTGAAATCAGCTGCTCTTTGATAAAGCTAAGTATAGATATAGAGAATATTTTTTCCAGAGATGCACAATTTTCCCTAAATTATTCTTGTGTTATTTGGACCTCTCTTGGAGGAACTGGTAATTGAGTGGAGCAGCCAAAGGGATCACCTGACCATTTTAGCACAAAGCCAGCATCCAGTGGAACAACAGTGCCTTGCCCCACAGGAATTGCCCCATCCACATTTCCCTTATCACTGACAGCTCATCTTCATCTCTCCTACAGCCTTCACTGGTTATACATTCATATCCTACCAGTTGTTTGCAGCATGACAAAGGGAGTTTCACTTCTCTTGAATAGCAATAATTAAGATCCTTTTTGCATCTGATGCTGCTCCATGTGCAGAACATAGATCATGTTTCCTGGATAGTTCCCCCACTTTGTCCTGTGCCATTCACCACCTACCGCTGTATTTGTGCTGGCTGCCTTCAGCGCTGTGCAGAGAAGGGCAACATATGCTCCATAATCAGGAGCATCTCCCCTCCAAAATTCAGGATGGATGAGTGGCCAGCTGCAGTATGACAGGCGACASACAATGCAGCTCATGCGCAGGACCTAAGGGTAGGAAGAACAACTCATGCCAAAATCTCTAAGGTCTGGGTCTGCTTCTCAGCAGTTTTGATGTTGGGCCTGAATTGCTGCCCAGGCTCCCTGGCTGCTCTGCTCTCTCACTCATGCTGCCTCCCCCACGAGAAAACACAGTGGAGCTGCCTTGCTAGAAACCTCCGGTGAGCCCTGAGGCGGGTGTTTTCATTCCTCAAGCTAACCACCTCCTTGGAGATGAGCATATGGTTATCACTGACATGGTAATAAGGAAAGCAGGTCCCAGGAAGTGGGATCACAGTGCTGACTGCCAGGGTTGACATCCTGTAGCCCTGGGAAGAAGGCCAGTATGTTTCTTGAATCTTAATTTAAGAGTCTTAGCTGCCAGGATTTTGTTAAATAGACTGCRTTCTCTGTGCCTTGGACCAGATCTTGCACTTGGAGCATATCACTCAAGCTGCTGACAATAGGGTTCAGGGACCAGAACCTGCAGGATCAAGCTCTGTCCAGTATGTAAAGTCAGAGCTCAAACAACAGTTTGAGCTTTAAAGCAAGGAAATTTATTCATGATTTAATTAAGAGAAATCAGCTTTTTCAGCTTGTTTTGAATACATATGAAAAAAATATGCAGAAGACTATCATTCCTCTTATCAGCCCTATGCTTCTGAACAAAAGGCAATGGTTCAAAATATTCTTGATACAGTGATTTAATCCATCATCTGGGTCGGATCCTTCCATTTATGTACCAGGATTTGAAGCATGGAACTACTGGTTTGAATCCCAAATGCCAAACGAAAGACACACAAAAAGCAAAAATCCTTCAAAGAATTTTGTTCAAGCTTTGTTTGAACACAAACCTCTCTGTGCTCTGGGTTTTATTCATTAAAATGAAGCACACAAAATAACTCTCACCTACTATTATTAATCATAAGGATTTACTCAGGAAAACAAATACGCTCAGGCTTTCAGAACAAATCAATTCAGAGGAAGGGAATATTTTGGCTGCCATGGCAGCCCACAAGACAGTAAAAACAAACATCTTTGCTGCAGATAGTTTACAGCTGACTATGAGATGGACTGTTGGTGATGTGTGATGCTATTTTTAAACAGCAATTGTTTAATCACTTCTGTTCCCCTGAGCTGAGACTAAAAATGATGCCTCCAGAGCACTTTGTCTACAAGCAGGTAGAAATAATTTGATCACATCCTTTACGAGCTGCAGAGGAGATGGAGCTGTATGAAGTATTGGCAACATTTCACAAAGAATCTAAATATTGAGTAGAAGTGAGAGTGTGTTGATCATGACATTTAAGTGACATAATGTCACCAAGTGATATCCTGTGAAACATATCATATCAAACAGAAAAGGGAATCTTTTTTTAAACTGTATTTCTTTTCTGGCTTGCCTTCTTAACTTAATTTTTGGGGCTCATGTACTCACTTTACATGAAGGGGAGACAGATTATGTACATATGTAATTGTACATAAGTAGACCAAGTGTGAGTATTTCTGAAAGTGTTATTAGACTTGCTGTTGGTTTGTAAGAGCTGACAGATTTATTGCTGGCTTCCACCAGGGAAAACAGAATTAAATAGAGATGAACTTGCCAGAAAGATGGTGTCTCACCAAGAAGATTTGAACTGTAGCCTCCTTATAATTCCTTGGAAATGAAGAGACACCATACGTCTACATTTGAACATTTACAGTACACCTAGATCTTACTTGTAGTACAGAAACAATGCCTATTATTAATGTAAGAAGCAGTAACTCTCTTGCAGTAAAGCATTCATTTCAGCAAATTTGAGATATTTTCTTGGTTGAATTCTCCTGTGGTGTAACTCTTTGTAAATCAGCAGAGTTATGCAAGCAAGAAACTTGACCTAATAGAACGAACACTTAAACCACAAGCACATAGAGTAATAGCTTGGTTTCACAGATGTCAGTGGGAATTTTACTATTGACTTCCATGGGGCCAGGATCTCACCCATATCTACATAGATGATTAATAGCTCCCCTGCCTTTCAATACCCTCTCTGGCTAACAATAAATTATCTCTGCCAGTGATTACTTTTAAGATGTAGCTCATAAAAATGTTTGTGAAAAGCAAATAGTTTTGCCGTTGGGACATACTATATTAAAGAAAGTGTTGAATATTTTGAAAATCTTCCCCAGACAGATTGCCATAGGGCACTGTGAGTGTCCATTTAAATAATCCCTGCTGCTTGTCCTGTTATAGCATTATCCTTGTAGATTTTTCAGAAAGAAGGAATTAACCTTTCCATCAAAATGCATTTAATGTGTCTGTTTGCTAAATGGTTCTGCCTCCTTCCTTCGTTATGGGTTAGCAGAAATATTTTTGTTTACTTTGAGAAAAGAAATATGTACTTTCCTGGAATCTCTTACTTTTTTTTTCTGTGTACACATGTACCCCTAAGAAATAGCGCTCAGTAGCAGCGGGTGGTGGGGGATCAGTTAATGAAATTTTATTTTCATCTTCTTAAAATCTTGGCCAAAATCTTGGCCAAGTGCTCCMGTTTTAGGATATATGAACCTAGCAAGAAAAAAGCCTTATTGATAAAGTAATGAATGATCTCTATTTTCAAAGGTGCAGGATACCTTCATTAAATAATTTTTCTGGGTTTCAGTGGCAATTTAATACTTCCTTTTAAGCCTCTCCTTTCCTTGTTTTGATTGGAGTAAGATTTTAAGAGAAGAGGGTGAGGGCTTTCAACTGGACTGCTCTTCCCAACTGGTCCATTTGCCTGCAAACTTCTCTGTTAATCTCTTGCTTCCTGTATCATTTATTCACTCTTCTTTAATCTCTTGCATTCTTACTCAGGGGAAGGATTTCAGGTTACAGCGGTATACAAGGCTCCAGCACATGTTAAGATGACCAAAACATAAGCCATAATATAAGTGATGTCTTCTTGGCTTATGTGGGATATTGCAGAAATATTCAGACTTCCACTGAATATTTTGGGACTTGTACTTTCTCCACTGAGAAAATAACCATTTGTTGCTACCTTCTGTTTCTTATCTGTGGGAAGAGGAGCAGTCATGTTGTTATCAAGAAAATTAGGCTACGGAAGGGGAGGTTCATATTCATATCCGTATCCTAGTTATTAGACCTGAGAGTGAAGTCTCCATGTCTCAGRACAGCTCCTTCACAATCAGCAGCCACAGACATACACATATATTTTGGTATCATCTGCCCTCTTTTGCTGTTGTTCCAATAGAATAYAATAAATTGAGCAAAACAAATTGTCGTTGAACAAAACAGATTCTGAAGTCTTTAAAGGTATTTTGTACTTATAACTAGCACTGGCTGTTGCCCAGCATTCAGTGGGTGCACAGCCTGCTGCTGCTTTCTCTTTAGAAAGTCATGTAGCACACAGCTATAAAGGAACTTCTCAGTTTACAGAAGTGAGGATCCACATGATACAAGATTACTGGAATAGGGACCAGTTAATCATAAAGGTCTTTTGTGTCTCTACTTTCTTCCTTTTCCTTCCTGCCACTGCCTGTATCCTCACAGCAGAATTTCTACAGCGCAGAGAAGGATACCCACCGCTTTCAGCAGAGGAGGAGAAGGAAAGAAGAGTGAATAAGCATTTTGAATTATGACTGCATTTTCAAGAGGAATCTACCTAAAGCCCTAAGTGGTGATCATAACAGTATGCCAGTTAAGTTCTATATAGCAACCTGCTGAAGGAAACTTCAGTCAGATTATTCAGATCTGTTAATCCAAGTACACTGCAGAGCTTGGGGAAGAAAACAGTTTTGAGTATTTAAATAGACTGCCAGTGTCCCAGTGAGCAAAAGTGTATCATGAGAGAGGGAGAGAAGGATAATGGCAAATGAGTTAAATTTCAAAACAGTGAGTATCTAAGTCATTCTATGATAAGAATCAGTTTGCAGTTTTAGGACTAGGATTAAGTTTGATGTACACAACTATGCTACTCTCATCTGCACCCTCGCACAGAAAATAAATCTACTTGCCTCAGCCCTAAGGAAGAAGACATAAATAAAGATCAACGTGATCTTTGTACAGAAGGTGAATTTGACTTTTCAATACCTTTCAGCATCATTCACCATATTTTCTCATTTCTAGCTCTCCCTCTCCTCCACGTAGCAATTCTTGAGTTTCAYTGTTACTTCATCTACTGACATGAAAGAGTAAACGCAGTGATTCTCTAACAACATTAGCAGTACAAGTTGGGAGAGTTAACCCCTCAGSGGGTCTTTGTTTCATGTTATAACATGTTTCACAATGGTAATACCTCTTGAACTTTTCTATCACAGCTCTGTATTTTCTTCAGTACTTTCCTTTGATCCTTYGGTCACCTTTCTTCTTCATGTCCCATAGAGCTGCCTATGTAGACAGAAAAAAAACAATGCTAAAAACCAATTGCTCTGCAGAATGTCCAGTCCTAGGGTGCATGTGGAGCTAGGTGGGTTCAGAAAACTTTGATGTGGATAAAGCATTTTTCTTCTCTCTCCTTAAAAGACAGYGCGTATTTTCTAGTATGAACACACCTAAGGACAATGTTAGTTCCATGAAATCAGTAGGTATCTGACCCACCCTAGTTTATAAGAGCCAAGTTTCATCAGCTRTGAAGTGCAAGGTCTACTCTAACAGCCAGCAGATGAGAAGACAATATATTTTAATGTCCCATCAATGATAAATGGAAGGAACTTATAAAACGAGAAAATATTAACATCGCTTTAAACTTCTCACCCTTTAAGTATGTACCATAACTTGACTGTTTTCTTCTTTTCTATTAAAATATGAATTTATGTCAATTCTTTTATCCTGAGAAGTATGTCATTCCAAGTCGCAATATCGGTATGTAATGCCTATCTCTATAAATCTTGAACTCTTTGTTAATTCTGTTGGAAGGTAACTATTCTGCTTTTTAAAATACATTATGTCTATGAAGGAAGATAATTTATCATCTSAAATGGTCACATTTAAATAAGGTGTATTTAGATCTAAGTGGATCTTTAACCCTTCTATACACACAATTTTCAAAAACCAAAATATACTACAAACAGTGATTGGCATTATAGCCATGTCACCCACTGTTGTTATCCTTTGGATGCTGTAGCTATATYGGGGGGAGGGAGTGTTTTAAGGTTTTAGGCTGCCTTTTCTCAAGATTCAAAGATTTTCTTTTCTGTATCCAGTTTAAAACAATTATTTGAGAAGTAGCCTATGGGGGGCACTCAAGTACTGCAAACGGATACTCCTCTCCCTAAACCAGTCAGCTTATGCTTAGATGGAATGGGGCAGACCCTGGRGCACATTTTCACATTACCTTTTATACAGAGAACAAAAGCGAGTAAAATAAACTAAAACATTTTTTGTCACAGCCTTACTATTCCCCGATGAAAGACAAAGTGATATTAAAAGGTTCATTTAAATGACATTCAGAGCCTGATTATGTTAAAAGCGTAAAAGCATAGTGTAGACTGCGGAGCTTGTCTGCATTTTAAAAATTCTAAACAAGGTACTTTGTACATTATGTTTCAATAGTAGATATAATTATTATTCACCCACWGAGTTTTTGGGATTATTTTAAACTTTAATGACAGTCTGATACTCTGTTCTTAATTTTACAGAGGGAAACAATTATTTATCCAAATCACTTTTAAAATATTTTTTTCTATGAAGGAAAATTTTGCCTACTGTTGTAGTTGTGGCTGTTTGCCACAACAGTCATTTGGACCGCTACCGTAAAGCCTTTATCTGATGGCAAAAACCTTGTACCAGATGTTCCTTTATTTGATCTGTTTTATGATTAATAAGATTTAGCCCAAAACCAGAATGAAAATCCTGCTATGGCACCTGGCTGCCATCACACAATAATTTGCTTTGAAGTAGAGGGGAAGACTCATTTAATCTTTGAAATGCTGTGGTGTGGATCTGTAAGTTTTTGTTCTGGTATATTTTGGAGGAAGACTGTAAAAGTGAATATAATAGCTGTCTGCAGGACAATTTTCTAAACATCCTAAACYGGTAAATACTACTAATTTCTCCTAAAGGAAACGTTGAAGTAAGTTCGAATAGTAAACAGTGTGAAGYTTCACACAAGCTCTCACGCCTGGCCAACCGGCACTGATGACGAGGGAACGAAGGAGCACTAGCACAATGCACCACTAGACACACGGCTAACCCCCCGGCTCTGTAATAAAATGCAGTTTCTCTGTAGAAGAAACAGTAGTGCCAGAAGGAAAGCATTCACCCAAACATTGTGAGTAATGTGAATACATGTGTCCAACATTTATCAAGAATGGGAAATTTCTTGAGCTCATAACATCGAATTAAACAATGTAGAGGTATGYTTGGGAATGACACTTCCCGAAGTGCACTTCTCTCAGGAAAAGCACCTGTTACAACATCGTAACATCAGGGACTCTGAAGTGATAGAAGTTCTTTGCTCCAGGCCTAGATGCATGTGGAGCTGACATACAATAGTGGCAACTTTACTTTYGAGATAAAAAAGAATTTTATTTTCAGTGATTTTATGGTCATAAGTGATTCATGTACACACAGGACATGTCAGATAAGCATGACTTCCCTAGGTTGGTCATTACAGATACACCTATTTGTGTGATCTATCATCATTCTCTTTGCGATATGCAGCATGCTGTGAAAAACATGATTGATGTATGTCATAACAGGATCCATTTACAGTATCTGTTAAGTGGCACAAATTCTCTCTGATTTTAATACTGTCAGCTGTAAGGCTTTAAAAAACACTTGTTTTTTAAATTATCACTTCTAATTTCTATACGTCTAGCAAATGGCAAATTATGCTTCTGGAGAGCRCTAAGCTAACAGAAGATTGTGGAAATGGATAAAAACTTCTGATGAATGCCATTATACATTATGTATTATTATTATTTTAATCATTTGGTATCACTGAGAAAGATCCCACTAGGTTATTTCYGATGCCAAACTTAGGAAATAGAAGATACAGATAAAGCCATATACTTTACTTTACAAGCACCTGCATGATGAAATTGAATTTTTCCCTAAATTAGTTGCAGGAGATCAAATCAAAAAAGAGATGAGTTCTCTTCTCAGGCAATATTCCTATAGATTTCTGTWTAAGTCCTCCATGAATGTTATAAACCACGAAATTCATTCAAAGCAGTGTATGTTACTACTGATAGGATTGGTTACCACTGGCCCCCTGCCTCTCCCTTGGCAGTGCCACAGAGGTGTCCAAACCTTAAATCATTTCAATAACTGAACTTTGAGGAGAAATAATGTAGAATATTCAAGTTTGTCTTCAACTTTAAGCATGTGCTCATCTGCTTTTGTGAGATGATGTCAAAGCGTACCTCAGTACAGTGTTTGTCTTAGAAAAGTACATTTCATTAAAAAAAATTTTATTATGGTACTCATAGGTGTGTGATTCCYGCTGAGTGTATTTCTCCTGGGATAAACGGAGAAGGAAGTCACTTGAAACTGATTAATATGTCTCTCAGTCTTGACATAATTTTACCATGGGAGTTTGAAACAGATTTAAACAGATGTATTCCTCACTTTTCCATTTTAATTTTTTTTCCTCAGGACAGACTACAAACACTATTTTTCCGGACAAGGAGTTTCTGCCCAATTATTGGAAATAAATTTGATCTCTCACTGCATGTTGATGCAGARCCTCTGAGTACAGCAGGATGCCAGGTAAGACATTTGGCCCATTTAAAATCAGAATTTTAATTTATTTGGTAACAGTAATTTGAAAGTACAGTTCTCTTTCAAAAGAGATTAATCTTTTCAAAATTGTCCTTTGAACAAACTTAAAAAGTTGATGAGTTCTTTTTTGTTCTAATAACTCTTTATGAGCCTATTCTTATGAGAAACAAACCTGGCAATCAACATTAAGATCTCCCATTTATGTCTCARCTAACGTACATCCAGTCAACTGTGAAACATAGCAGTTCCAGGCCAATCTCTGGGGGCCATAAGCTGGTGTTTAGTTGCCTTGTCTTTTAACRGACGTGCATCAGCTCGGTGCATTTCAACTTAACTGCTGTATGATCCAATATCATCTCTCCAGCATTTACAAGTAAATTAACATAACTGAATCTCTTCCTGACAGTTGCAAGATGGCGGTAAGGAATAAATCATGATCGTGGTTTCTAGCTAAGTTTGGGACTGTAGGTACTACTTTTCTGTGTTCCATTTATTGTTGCGTTTCTGAGGCAGGTCTTCACACTGTTCCAATTTCATAGATTTTTTCTTAATACCTCACAATTTATGTACTAAAGCCATGCAAAATATCTTGAATGCCAGGCAGCGATTTTCATCCATGGCAGTTGGTATGCAAATGTACACGTTATAGCTCACACATGAAGAACTTCTCCAGGAGCTGTTGAAGATGCACATTTAGAAAGTCTTTAATAATGAAACTACCGCAGCTCTGTAGTAATGAAAAATTCCTTTAGGGAYGTTTTCTCTGGCAGGGATGGCTTATAATGTAAAACCGTGAATTCAGATAGTTGGGTTTTTTTTCTTTAATCTTTAGTCTTTCTTCTTTCTCACTCCCCTCAAATACTTTCTTCCTTCTTTTTAGTTCAGTGTCAGTTGCTGCCTGGCAACTTTTCTGTATCTGCTCGGACAGGGCAGGGCACCCAACTGCCTTCGGACTTGCTGCCAATACCATCCCCTAGCAACCCGGCTCCGTGGGCCAGCTCTGCTCTCCAAGGGCTGCACGCATCTCCACTGTGCCACGGCCAACAACCTCACTACGTACAACACCCYCATTTCTGCTTAACTTATGACCCATCAAATTGGGTAGTAGGTGAATCGCTACTTCTACTATTAAGAGGCAGACTGTGGCTGATATAAAATAAATAAGTAAAGCCATAACCCAATTTCAACTGATGCAATCAAGACAGTTTTCACAGTTGCTAATGTCAGAATTACCTCTGGCTGATAATTAATATTCCTGTGTTGTTTTATACCAGCAAGTACAAATGATTGGTTCTACTTTGTTTAATTTATCTCAATAAGAGATTTCATAATATTCTATAGCTTGATGAATTCATTTATTTAACTTGTCAGTATTAATAACTTTGATTAGGAGGAAGAAGTTATAAAGCATTATAGGAGCAAACAGATCTCTAAGAGCATTTTTAACTTTGAACTATCTGTTCACCATTACTTCACTCTAATTTCCTATACAGGTCCCTTTTCTGGTTGTAGTGAGAAAAAACATGCTCAAAGACCTTTTGTCTCTCTCTTTAGTGTCTACTCTGTTTCATTCTCTAGTGCTTCTTGTTTGATTCTTTCAAGTGGGAGTGGTTGAAAGCACCARTAAGTATGCCAGACTTATTTGATTGCTGATCTGTTTAACTGTTCCTACCACCAATYCTGCGTTTGTTCACGTTAATAAACTATATGGTAATCTCAGTAAAGATGTAAGCATACAAACAATGGCAGTGAGGGTGGAAACACAGAAATGGTATCCATCTAAAATCTCCATTTTCTATTTTTTAGTCATAGGATATAGTAAAAACGTATTATACCGCAGGTGACTGTTTAAAGAGTTTGAATTTATATATATATACATATATATATATACACACACATATATAGATACTGGGTGGGATTATGTCTGATTATGTTCACTTCATGAAACATTTTTAGATTTATTCAGAGAAGATATGTATTAAAATTTTTATACAGAGAAGCTTTTCATGCTGATTTACTGGAGGTGGGAAGAAGATAAGAGAATGAACATTATTCATACACATTTGCACTGTATTTTTTGAGTTGTCTAATTTCATCATATAGATATGACCTCATAGTGAATGATGGAAATGAAACTGATGAGGAGAATGATTTACCAAAGGTCTACTTTTATGTGTTCAACAGCCTTTATTTTTAAAAACTATGATAACGGTCATCTCATACTGCTATCTTAAAGCAAGCTACATTTTAAAGTGGCAATTTGACAAATAATTACTTACTAATTGTAATTTTGTGTTTTTAGTCCTAATTCTGAAGACAATATTGTGTATTGACACTTTCTTTTGGGTAAATAAAKAGGCCGCTGACATTTTTAATAAATATTATTTAAATATTTTAATATGTTCAGGTGCATGTGTGATTTGCAGCATTGAAAGCAAGATCAATTAATTCCTCAAAAACTCTCATAAATGTTAATGTTTAAAAGGGGCAGCAAATTGCACTACATCATTAAAGCAAATTATTCAAGAAGAGCACCGAGGACTGTTGTTAGGTAAGAATAGAGTAAGACTGAAAAGAAGGAAATTAGTAATAAAGCATCAGATGGTTGAAAATAAGATTTTAGTCAAACTGTTTTTGTGGGAATGAATAGAAGACCAGCATGGCAATTAATAGATAATATTGGGGGGAGGGGGAACATGACCACATTTAACTTTGCAGACCTTGAGACTTTTGCAGAAGATGAAAGTAGTCAAGGTGAAAGAAGATTATTCTACAAGGATATTTCAGTATATGAAAAACACACTGACAGGCATTCATTTTCTGTCTGCAAAATGTACTTCCTTCTGTCATGTGTCAGTTCTTTCACATGGGAAATGGTACTGACTTAAGCAGGAATTCCTATTCARGACTTAAGTCCCCTGGTTTTCCTTCACACATTTTCTGATTTGGCCTTGATATCTAAGTATTTTCATATTTAATATTTTCATATTAGGAATGTTAAAAGTTGCTCAAATTATAATTAATGCATAACAGCCTAACAAATGACTCTGGTAGCCTACAGAAGAACCTAAAGTGATCTCACCTGCAACAGCACAACATTCAGCATGACTTCAGTTTGGTTATAAAAGGAACCGATTGCAAAGACCAAAGACAATGACAGAATTTTTTTGACCTTATTTCAGATCTGCTCATCTCTGTATTAGATCTATAATTCTTCTCAGTTACAGTCATATAAATACTAATTGACTTTAGGGGAATTATATAGGCTTTATAGATGGTAGATAACTGTAGAATTTGGTGCAAGTGGATTTTTTCCCCTCAACTATAATTTAGTTGAAGTAATAAAGCAACAAACATACCTCTGTGAACTCTGTGCCAGATTCTGACCCCAGCAGAGCCACTGGGACCAGGGTTGGGCTCTTTAATTTCTTATGCAACTGTGTCATGGCATCCCTCCGCCATTTTAATATAAATAATTAATTATTTTTTTTTTATTTCTTTCAGGTTGTGTACTACTCCTTCTTACAGCACTGCCTACTCTTTCTGTCCCTTCAAGTCGCTTGGCCATGCAGCTTCACATGAAAGCTTCTGTACTGGGGAATATAAACATGAAGTTAAAAGGACTAAGGTTTTACCCTTGAAGTATAAAGGTCTCAGCAGTYAATTTTAGCACCTTGCTGTACTTACAGAAAACTGGTATCTGAATATGATGTAAAAGCTGCAGCACCTTTCACCTGTTRAAGGGTCTGCTTTTTAAAAGAAAGATTTTTTTTTGTAAAAATGTATTTAGTGAGTTTAAGTTGTCAAACRATGCAAATTCCCTCTTGTGATGTTATGACTCAGCTATAGAAAACCGCTGGGAAAAAAAAAATCTTGAAATCACTGCCTGTTTACATGCTATACCTCAAGAAGCCTCATTAACTTAGGCAAAGTTTGCCAGTGCTTCTTTGGGTGTCAACTTGTGTTTAGCCTCTTGAGGAGACAGTGCCTTTTCAGTCAGGCACGAAGGTGGGAATTTTATTATTTATTTATTTATTTATTTATTTATCCTGAGTCACACAGCGCGGCGTCCGCACCTTCGCGAAATTACAAAAAAAAAGGGGGGGGAGGGAGAAAACTCACCGTTTATGTTCTAAAGCTTCGAAAGGACCAAAACCGCAGCGGGGGGGGGTGAAGGAGCGAGCGGAGAAGGTTCTGGCGCGCGGCGGCTTCGCGCCTGGCAGGCGGGGCGGGGCGCGGCGCTCGCGGCCGCCGGCGCCCCGCGCTGCCCGGCCGCGTGAGGCGAGCCCGCTCGCTCCGCAGTGAAAAGTCGCGGCGCGGCGGCGGCTCCGGCTCTCGCACAAGGCAGCATCGCGGCGGGCGGCGCCGCCGCTCCGCTCCGCACCCGCGGCGCGGCCGCCGCGATGTCCGCGCTACTCCTGGCTCTGGCGGCGCTCTGGGGATTACCGCCCGTCGCCGAGGCGCTGGCAGCGGCAGCCCGYGCAGGTAAGGCGCCCGCGGCGGAGCGCCGGCCGCGGGAGAGGGGCAGCGCAGCGACCGCTCAACTTCCGCGGGCTTCTTCCCTTTCCCCTCTCCTCCGCGCCACCTTCTAGCTGGCCGCGCTGAAGTTTCGCCGCGGCGTCGCCACCCGCGCCGAGCTGCGCGGGCGCTTAAGCAGCGTGGAAGGTCGGGTGCTGCGGGCGCCTCGCTGTGCGTGGAAACGCGGCGCTTTGGGCGCAGCGCGCGCTGGGGCAGCCGCGCACCGGGGCGCGAGGCGCGCGTCGCCCTCAGGCCGCCCGTAACGGTCGGTGCGGCGGCCGTTGGGATTCGAAATTCGAGGGGAAGCGGGCGTTGAGGGCGCCGGGGCGCGGAGCCGCGGGCGCTGCGCGGCGGCGCCTGCGCCCAGCCGCCTCGCGCCCCGCAAACTTCCCCGGCTTCGCCAACTCGGCGCCCCGTTTCCCCCCACCCCGAGCTCGTCTTCAGGTGGTGTGCGGCAAATAAAGCCGCTAGGGAAGAAGGCGCTCAGGACTTCTTCGACGAGGTGTGTAAAATAAATAAATAAAAATAAATAAGAAATCATAAGTTGAAACACTTTTCTCCTCTGAAGAAGTCTCTGATCAGAGAGGAGCAATCCTCCTGCCGGAGTTAGTCTGTGTGTTCCTTAYGCTGTTTTCTACTGTTTTCAGACCCTTCTTATTTTCCTTGGAGATGACTGAATTTTATATGTATATACAWTTTTTTTCCAAGTATAGGTTAAGTCTCTCTGCTGTTTCTTAGGAGCAAAAAATATTAGTGTGCTGGTCTGACTCAGGATTTCTTACCTTTGTGAGAAATGATGCTAATCAGAAAATAGTCTCTCAGATTATTTGCAGCCCTTTAGCTTCAAAGTCGTGTAGCTAAATAAATAGGACTGCACTGAAGATTGTATGGAGTCTGCTAGGAATAAGTTAGATTTCATTATAAATGTAACTACATGATACAGTGAATTTTTATTGTTAAATATCTGGCTCTTCTCTATCACATATGCACTATCTACTAAATTGTTAGCTAACTGTTTACAACTCATTTGAGCAAGTGAAGATGGTTCAAGATAGTCGGTTTTGCAGATATGTTTTTGCTTTAGTGAAATTACAAAACCTCTCAGGTCTATATCCGACCTAGATTTCAAAATTAAATAGGTGATTCATGCTGCAAAAATGAAAAATAACAAGCTATCAAAGAGCAAAGTACTGCTGCAGCATCACAAACTTGTGTGTGCTGCATCATAAGGTACAAGGATATTGCAAAGAAACAGGGATACTATTCAGTTTCATGCAATATGAAAGGTTCTTAGGAAATCCTTCAGTTTTCTGAAAGGTACATATGCTCTTATTTTCGTGCATGAAGATTCATGGATGACCATGATGGTGCTTCTCTGATTGGAAAATATTTCAAGAACTTTCCATAATATTCACAGAATGGTCAGATTATGTTTCAGAAACTGTAGCCTGAATCTATCATGATCTTATAAAAATTAAACTTTCAAACATCTTGTAAAATTGTTCTGGAAACTGATTTGTCACTCTATGCCCCTTGATAGAAATTAGTTGGTGCCAATTATTAGTGAATATTAATTTCTGGTGYTTAAATTTTTCTTTATTCCCCCTTTGTTTGTTTTCATGGTTAAGTTGTACTGATTTAGTATTTCACAAAAAATATGCTGTCAGCTTACATTAAAATCAATCCAATCTTAAAAGGCAACATCCTTGTAAATCATACCAGCCCAAAAAGTGGGATAAATCAAATTTACTTAGAATCACCTAACTCATCATATCATAATGTCATGTCTTATCAAAGCAGAGTGGAGTACAAATTAGGACTTAAAAGGCTTTTTTTAAAAAAAAAAAAAAAAAAAAAAGTCATGTGGTCTCAACCAAATAAGATTTCAGGATGAAGCATCCAGAAACAGAATTACATTTGCACGTTAGATAAAGTTTATCATATACTGCAAAAAATATTGACCATACCAAGCTGCTTTTTCATTACAGAGTGAAATTCTGAGTCACTTAAGCTTGCTAGGCTTAGTAGATATAAAAGTCACTGAAATTTGGAATGCACTGAGGCTCACCATTGGTAGTAAGCGAWTTGGAAAAATGTCATGGATTGTGTTAATAGCAGTGTTGTGGTAGCCATGGTAATACAAAATATTAGTGAGGTGCTATAGGGAAAGGCTACACCTTCTATTAGACCAGTAGATATGAGCATAAAAAATAAGAAGGGGAAAATGCAAGGTTTGGTATATTTCTGTAAGTCTGAAGTAAAGTTAGAATGGCATTTTATTGGGTCAGATGTGCCCTCAGTCATGTTGCAACTACTGCAATTTCATATATATTAAAGAATTGAGAAGAATAAAAAAATGTGGCAAAAGTGATGAAAATGAGAAGAAGGAAGTAAAAAAGGAAGYGTGTAAGATAAGAAAGGAATTTAGACTTGAGGATAGCAGACGGTAGGGATGAGAGAAGTTCTGCAGTTGAGGTTATGTCATTTCAGTCATTAAGAAATATAATTTGCTTTTATTCTTTAGTTGGTCTTTTTCTGAGGAAGCTCCTGAAAGCAGTGTCTCCTGAGGTTATCCTGGTTTTAAAAGAGTTGTAGCTGTTGAGACAAATGTATTAAAAGCTTGAGAAAACTCTTAGTAACAGTCTACAATGTTAAGAACAATATAATTGTTACCTGCCCTCTATCAGGATGTGTAGAACTTCAGAAGTCCCACCTCTGTCTTCTATGTTAGAGTATCTAGATTGTCCAGAGGCTGTGCAGTTTCAGGATGTGAGGTTTCTTTCCCAAAGGTTTTTTCAGTCCTTGCAGCTGTACCTGAGGGTTATGCCTGGACTTCTACACCGATTTTTTTTTTCTTTTGTTTGGTTTTATGACTCTACTACTGCAAAATGGCATTACATTGTRCTAATTGGCGTGATAATCTAGAGGTTATCCAAATTACATAGATGCCCCAAGTAATAAAAGCTGGATTTGGATATTTAAAAAGTATATTGTTTTCAGTGAAGTATGTATCCACAATAGTATTAATGAGCCAATGACCTGTTGTTAATGAACATAACATCTATTGTGAAACTGTTYATCATTTTTGTTCAATTTTGGTAGTAGATCATGTCTGTGTAAGCACAGTATTTTTTTGCTGTGGACTTTTCACAGGCAGTTTTAGTGTTTTGAATCTATTTTTAAAGTACTGTAAGATGAAACAGCTTGTCAACAGTCTTACAAGTGGTGCGTCTGTAAAGTTATCTGGTAACGTTTTCTTGTTCAGTATGAAGTCTAAAGACTCATGGAGTTCCATGACTGATGGCATACTATGCTTTTTTTAATAATTCTTAGCTTATTTTAAAGAAGTAAAGATAGACTGTCATGAGACCTTCTCCTTTCTGGAGTCAAAAACAATCAAAACTTCCATCTTTTTTCCAGTTAGCAGGGAATTTAGTTTTCAGTGTCTTTTGACCATATATAAGTAAAGACCGGAAATAAATTAATTTGATTTTTCAGGTTTAAGGTTCGTTCAGTTGATGTTAATTTGGATTACTCACTGYGATAGCAGAAATGTAAACCAGGCAGAATAAATCTCTAGTTCCTTTTTGTCATGGTTGCTGATGATCTTCATTCTCTGTTAAGATGTCAAGCAGACGATAATATGTTTAGTAGATTTTAGACCAATTTCAGTAATAGTTGGGTACTTAAAACGAAAYGCACCAAACACAGTACAAACTGAGCTCCTGCTCGTCAGTCCGTTGGAGAGTATTTCTCAATAGACTTGAGGCAGTTTTTTTTTTTTTTTTTTAATAAAGCTGTTTGTGTTGTACAGTGGAAGTTTCTGATACTTAAATCTGTATCTCCAACATAAGTAACAAAGTATTAGTATCTTGCACACAAAAGAAACCCTTACAAGGTCACAGTAACATTCCCACTTATTTAATCTAAGGAAAGATATTACAGGAAGCATGGTGTGCTTTTAAGAACTTATTTGTTATTGGAGAGGTAAAATTACAGAGGAGGGTGAAAATGTATCAAAGAATTTAGGACAGTACTTCAGAAGAATGTGGCATAAGAGATAACTAAAGGCAGAAGTCATGAAAGATTTCCACAAGTACAATTTCAGTAACTGGTTAGGGCTGRTTAATGATGTATCACTGTCCTCAATTGAATATGTGATTGCATGCACAAAGTAATGACAGGTCTGAAGACTGCTAGGAAAGTGTGTGTGGTGTACTCTAAACAGATATGTGTTTTCTCTAATCCAGATTGTGATCTTTAAGTTAAAGGGTTTTGGAAGTGCTTTGGTGTTAGAGAAGAAAAAGCATCAGAAGTGCACGGACTAGTTAAAAGGGTAACAATGCATTCTTACAATTTGGAACAAGGTGTTTAATGTGAAAAGACCATGTAAACTGGTTTTGTGGCAAACCTTTTACAGATTTGCTGTAGACTTTCTGCAGATCCTTCTGCAGGTGGAAGTAGCTATCCTTTGAAGAGTTACAGAAAAGCTTTTCCTACTTCACACAGTGGACTTCCTGAAGTTTTATGTGACTGCCTCTGTGAAACTAAGCATGTATGTATACTTTTATGTTCATGTAGACCTCAGTCTCTACTTTCTCCATTTAAAGGAAATGGCAAAACTTGGTTTGACTTCAGTGGAGTTATGTGCAGCTCATAAGTGCCTCTTTCTCCAGAACCTTGTTGCATGTCCTTTTATCTATCATTTGAATAGTTTTCTTTACCATATTGATTGCAAAGTATGTATGTGTTTAACTTAGGAATGTAAAAAAGAATGATTATCTGTAAAAATGCTAGTAGTTTAGATGGTAGAATGTTGAGTTTTATTACAGTACTATACAATTGGGGTGCTAGGATGTTGCTTGTTTATTGTTTTTATGTATTAAATGATCTTTAATAGTCATTTTCCTCCAAATGCAATTACAAAAAATTTGCTTAGAGAATTCATCTTAATTTCATTTACCCATAACATTTTTCAATCACAAACAGATAAAGATGATAATACCAGAGCTTGGCTATTTTATGCAAGTCATGAGTATTGAGTCTGCATTTAGTGCAAGTTAGGACTAAACATAGAGACTGCAGGACTAGGTCCTAAATTTGTGAGTGCAATTAAGAACTAACTGAATTTTTAAAGCATATAACTCCTCAGTGACTTTGCACTTCATGTCCACCTCACTAGTTTGTTTATTTAATTAAGAAAATTACTATTTTTTTCTTTATATATTGAAAAGATTGRGGTATTTGTAGTTACACTCCAGTTAGCACTTCAGTTGTTGGCCAATGCCAAAAATTCCCAGGACTTGCAATACTTCCTAATGCAGAGTTTTGCTTTRTATGTAGCTGGTGAAGTGAAATAACCAGAAGCGTGGTTCATTATTCTTAAATTAGCTGCCTGATGTAGTCCTGATTCCTTTCATGAGTGCCTTTGCTTTGCATGTTAGAGAACGATCTGAGCCATGCACGAGGTAGGGATGTCCATTCTGTGTGGATGTAGGTAAGTACTAGCAGGATTGACCCTCAGTAATGGAATTCCAATAAAACTCTGTCAGTGTCTTTTAATTAGATTTAATAAGAAGTCAGAAGGGTCATTAGGGAGATAAACACATGGTTTTACCAGTAATATGTTCATTATATTAATCCGATTTAGTTTGTAAAATATAGCAGGAAGCAGATCTTTCTGTGTACATGTAAAGTGTTATATGGGTCTATTTTATTTTATTATGATGTGTCATTGCTTCCCAAGTAGTGTGTAAACAGAGCCTAATTGCAATTGCATGTATTTTGCTTATGAACCCTACCAATCTGAGAATAGCATCTAACACTAGGAGGAAGACTGTCTCTCTTTAGCAACCACTATTTTACTGACTGTTTCATAATACATTGCATTTTTTTAATAACAAAACATTGCAGTTCATAAGTGTATTGTTAAGTAATAGTTTTTTTTTTTTTAAAGATGATGTAATGCCAGTTCTCAAGTGAGGTACTTTGCGATTTGATTTTTATTTGGTTTGAAATGCAGCATAATTTTCAGTGGTAGAGAAACAAATTACTGCATGGCAAGTTTGAGAAAGGGTACAGTGTATTGTGGAATACCTTCCTAACACCAGATGGGTGCTCTTGAATTTCTTGCTCCCTCTTAAGGGGCTTGGCCTTCCAGAATAGGTACGGTGTTGAAATGCAACTTCACTTCAGAAACAAGAACGTACATATTTCTTTTTTATTAGGATCAAGATATTTTAGACTATGTGTTGCCTTATCAATAGTATGTCCCTTGGTAACCTTTGTACATGACACTGTATTTTATGACTTACACTTCAAGCATAATAGGATAAGTGCTATAGAGATAAATCTTAAACTTTAAGAATAAGAAGAATATGTATAATTCGTCAAGGATTTTACCACCACTGAGTTTTTTATTTAATAGCAGTTCATAAGCTTCACTATTTTTTCCTTTCAAMATGAATGAAGAAAACCTGGAGAATGAGCAAGTGCAGTTTTGCTTCTTTGAATAGTCTTACCATGATGTCTCTGAGGGGAGAATAGAGTATGTACAAGACAACTGTGATGTAATGCTCTGCAAGTGCAATATTTTTTTTCATATGAGGTGTTCTGTCGGAAGAAATCACTGTTCTCTGTATACACCCACCCACCCACGCCACGTAATGAAACAAAGATAGGCCTATGTTTTTCATATAATAGGTGATAYTAATTTAGTTATCTGCAAACTAGCAAAACCACTTTTATCAATGGTTTTTAGAAGACAACGTTGATATTGCCAAATAGTTTGGGCAAGTAGTTATACYATTCTCAGAGGCTGTAATATGGTGGAGAGCACTTGGATTTCCACCTGTAGTTCTCTTAATGTGCAAGTCATGAAACATAGTTCTTCAGAATAATTTTAAGGCACTGGAAGTACCCAGCTGCTAGTGGTTTTTTATATATCCTTGTTTAAATCTGCTTTCATGGAGGAATGCTGTAGGGTTGTACTGTTGTGAAAACATATGTAAAAATTTTTATGCTAGTGAAAAATACAATTTTTTTAGATTACACATACATTTCTCAAATGCTTGCCTCTTTCATGCAAATACTATGAAGAGAACAGTGTAAGTTCATAGCTAGTTGGATGTCCTTTTGCATATGCAAAACACACCAATTTACCCAAAGTATGTTGGTATTTGTGTAAAACTCCTTACGAAATGAAAGCCATGTCATTAGCCAATTAAACTTGCTTCTCTGAAAAAGAATAGCGTTTTAATAATGTTCTAATATTCTGTTAAATGGATTATGGACCTGAATTTGCATCACTGAAATCAGTAGATAATTTGCTTTGTCCTGAGTGGTTGTAGGGTCAGGCTGCAGAACTGCAAGGGAGTTCTGGATCACTTCACTGAAATTTCACAGAAAAATCTTAACTAGAAGACAGTAAATTATATTTTGTCTGTATTGTTTTATGCCTTTTGTGTAAGGAATTCCTATTCCTTGCAATATCTTTCTTCTCAACCTTGATTCAATTTTGTCAGAGTTCCTTATATTGAATCTACTTTTATATTCCTCACATCTATTTTAAAAACATGTATCAAACCATGATCACTTAACTTCTCAGTTTATAGTAATCTTCTGGAAAATGAGCTATTACATGACTTATTTTTAATAGATTTGGATAATTCAACCAGATATTTCTTGACATCTTAATGTTGATACAATGCCTATTTCTTTAATAGTACTGACAATTTCTCATTAAAAATCAGTTTTTTAAGGAGACTATCTTCTCATGGGGTCAGAAAAATGGAAAATACCAGACACACTATGCTAAGGTACATATGGTTGGCTACTTGGAATTTTTTAGGTTATAGTTAAGCCTACTTGTTTGTAAGTGACAAAGTTGCCAGTTTTCTAGATGAAATGCTGTGCTTGTTATCAAAGATGACTAGTTACTGTTCTGTATCACTCATTTAAGGTAGTTAAAACACTGCACCTTAAAATAAATTGAGAACGCAGTATCCATTGAAATCCATTCATCCAATGAATCAGAATGGCAGAAATGTTTTATCCTAAAATCCCAGTTAAGTGTGGATCATTCTGCTTCCAACTGGCTATATGGGTCAAGTAAAAATGAGAATGATGCTCTGATGAGTGAGGARTGATCACTTGTAACTTCACTCATGAAGGTATTTTTGTACCTAGTGCTATAATAGACTGATTCAGAACTCATGGGAGAGTCTTGCTTTCAGTGGTTTTTGTCCGATTCCTAAATGCTGATGTGCAAGCAGTGTTTATATGGTACTTTCTCATTCAAGTCAATTCTCTGAATAATTGTAATCATATCCAGTGGGTAGCATGGCAGCATGTTCACTGCTTGCATCCTGGTTGGCTAACCTGTGTGGCACGTGTTGAGTTGGGTCACTGCAAGGCAGGCCGTGGGATTGTCTTGGAGACCTGCATTCAGGTGACCTGTGTTTCCAGCAGTACCCTGTCATACAAACCTTGTGTGCTTGGGGTCTGCTTGATTTAAAGATGAAAGTAAGATTTTTCTTTTTCTTTCTTTTTTTTCCTTTTCCTTTTATTTTTCTTTTTTCTTTTTTTTCTTTTGCTGGATGAATAGCGGAAATATAGCCCTGAGAATAGACAGGGTTATTTCCTGCTCAAGCTTGCATAATTTTATATTTATAAACAGTTTTGACTTCTAACTTAGTTTTTTTTTTTTTTCTACTCTATCTGTTCAGACTTTTGAGGATTGTTTTTTGACTTCTAACTTAGTTTTTTTTTTTTTTCTACTCTATCTGTTCAGACTTTTGAGGATTGTTTAGGACTGGCAGAAGCAAGAATACAATGGCAGTGGGGTTTTATTAAAAAAGAAATAAAATAGGGCCAGTGTCAAGCCTGTAGGTTCTGTGGTGCTGATACTGATGTGCCATCCAGAAGGAAGCTAGTTGAACTACTAAATTTCTGCTTGAGTGCAGGGATAGCTGCTGTTCATACAGCTATATTTGTTATTTTGCTATAATCYAGAAATTACTGGAGTCTTTAGTAAACTAGGTTCTTTAAAATAGCATGTGTCCTCACCTGCTTCGCAGAGCAGGGGTGCCCTTTGAAGTGTCTTTGTTCCGAAGTTTTATCACAGAGTGGCTGAGGTTGGAAGGGACCTCTGGAGGTCTTCTAGTCCTACCTCCCCCTCCGCTTCTGCCCCCCCCACACACACTCAAGCAAGGTCACCTACAGCATGTTGCATGGGATCACATTCAGGCAGGTTTTGAGTGTCTCTAGAGAAGGAGACTCTACAACYTCTCTGGGCAACCTGATCCAGTGCTCTGTCACCCTCACATGATAAGTTAGATCCACAAACTAATTGTGAACAGCTGCAAGGATGGTGATAAAGCCAGGGAATAGCCATGTTTTAAAAAGTTAAATATCACAGGCTCCACAGATCTCGCACCTTCATGGTGTAAGGCATTGTGTTTAAGCCCTGCCTCATGGCCTGTTCAAAGAGCTATGTAGTGACACTCTGCTCCCTATTCTGTCTATTTCTCTTCCTGATTATCAGTACATAATGCAGAGAGAAATCAGWTTACCTATAGGTACCTATAGCTAGCTATATGTGTGGAACATGTATGAAGAAAGTTGTATTACAGTGCTTTTTGGTATCAGGCCATATAGCTTTAAACTACTAAGGCACTTTTTTTATTTATTTTTTTTTTAAGCTTAGAGAGAAAAGAGTCATTGTAAATACTAGATAAATCACTAGGTATAGTCAGTTGAGAAATGTATTTGAAGATGTGTGATCTCACATCAGAAACACTTGTTTTAAAAAAATGCTTACTTTGTATAACTGTACTGAAGTGTTTTTCTGAGGGATGTTTGTGGGTAGTGGGAGTTAAGGATTAGAAGGAGGACTGGAAAAAAATGAATTTATTCCTCTTGGGTCCCATAGGCTAAGCCAAGTGATCTATTTTTGTATTTAGATCACAGAAAGAAGAGTAAACAGCAAATTGTTTCTTCATAGTAATGTCTTATAATTGTAGTAGTCTTAGGAGGAACACTTAAAACTAGGTTATTAAAACATATGCAAGGAAGATGGAGCAATACTATAAAAGAGTGAAAACTAAGCCGCTCTTTTGTACTTGCACCTTGTCGGATTGAATTGCTTTTATGCTTTTGATGAAACAGTTAGGCTACATTGAAGCAAGAAGGTATTTTGCAGACTCAATGTTTCAGAGGCTACATCTGAACTGCAGCGGTTGAACAGCRTAGGGCTGCTATAAGCCACTTTTATTGGAACATACTGCATGTATATAGATGTGTGTATAAAAGCTTGGCTATGTAGGAAGTGCCTTGAAAGAAGCTGCTCTGAAACACAGCAAAGCCAGGATGCTGGGAGATTTTGGGCGGGCATAATCTTACGTCCTAACCCAAATGGCCCATTATCGCATTTCTCCAAATTGGGGCAAGCTATTCAGGTCAGCATGTATGTACAGACTGATCTAAATGGATTCCTTCTCTTACACTTGCTAAGTTACATTTCTTTCTCTGGATTTAGAATGGCTGTGAGTTAAACAGAGCTGACAGTGCACAATATTACCCATTTACTCTCTAGATTATACTCCTCTGGAGAACTGGTGTTGGCTAATCTACCACTTCTACGTTTTCAGAAACCTTTTAACTGCATATCCAGTAATATTTCAGGAGATAGTTATGTAATTTTTTCATTTTCTTCAAATTTTCTGGTACATATGTCCAGATCTCCAGCCTTTGCAATTTGCTTTGTCCTATGAATAGTTGCCTTTCTGTGTGGAAATTCTGTCAATACCTAATTATGATTGCTCTTAGGRCAGTAAGAAGTTTGAAGCAGATGGTTGTCAACAGAAGATGACAAAATTTTGAAATACTGTTCAATACAAACTGTGAGGCTCAATACTTAAACTGGCTTTATGTGCATGAATATCCTTTATTTCTAGTGCTATTACCATGTTTGTTGTGGAATATTCTAGATATAATTCCTATATCTGTTTCCAGTAATTTCTATATCTGTTTCCAGTGGTATGATAACAAATAATTTCCTCTGAGAAAAACCTAGAATGTCACTAGTTATTAGTATTCAGTAATGAATAAAAGAATGCTTAGGTATATATGAAATATGATGTAAGTATGCAAATTCAATAGCATGCCTTTTACAACTTTATGCATGCCAATGAAAAGTGTCAGACCATAATAAATCAAAGGTCTGTGTAGAACCACGGTAACCAGTTTATCTAAAGATAGTATAGTAAATATATTCACTCATAAAGTGAACTAACACTCTGGAAAGCATGTTTCTTGATGCTAGCTAATGCCTGTGTCCCAGATTTGGATGATGTTTCTATGTTCAGTGTAGTAATGGTGGTGTGGTCACCACTGTCTTGTTATGCATCCATTGAAGAGTTTTCCCCCTATTAGTTTCAAATACTGCCTTTACTTTTCATTCCATTCACTATTCTGTTTTTATATGCAGTAGAGAAGTTGCCACACCTAAGTGATGATCTCTGAATGCTTATTTGGAATGCTAACAGCTCATATACTGGCTGTGGGCTTCGTTCTTACTTTTGGCAAGTGAAGCGGTAGTTTTAGTTGTTTGCTTTTAATTTCACACTGGAGTAAGATATCTCAATTTTTCTATCAAATTTACAAAATCTCGTGCCTAGAAGAAAAACTCTGACTTCAGGTGACCAGGTGCTACAGAGCTTATTAGAGAATAACAGCTTTGGACTATATGAGCTCCTGTTGAATGTTACTTTCATTTAGAATTGCATCCTCAGTGAAACAAAAACACCAAATAGAAGTGGATAATGGAAACAAAGAGGGGCTAGAAGGGTTACTGGTTAAATTACAGGGCTGTTGCATCTGGGAGGAAGAAAGGCTATGTCCATTACAAAAACCCCACAGCTTCTATCAGCAGTTTTAAGTGTTACTGAGCCAAAAATGGTTTGTATTTCTGATGCTAGGAGATAAGTGGCAGTTTAGCATGTGCTAGTATTTCGTTGTTGTTTGGATTGGGTTTTTTGGTTTTGAGGAAATTAGGCTATCCTGTATTTTTCRTGAAAAAAAGTTGGAAGCTTATTTGGAGGAGATGCTTTTTGAAATGAATATATTAGTGGAGAATGGGTGATCCAGATCTAATTTTTATGGAAATTAATGGTAACATGCTGTGAGACTTCAGATCTGTGTGAATATATTTTACATTCACCTGAATTACTGTAGACTTGAGGAGTAATATCCAGTGACTGATAAACTGAAGGCTTAACACATCTCATAGCAATAGAAGCTGCTGCCACTGTGAGGAGAAAAATGTCAGMAGTAGTGCAGTGATATTTTAATAATACAAAGTAATCTTTTTCTACTTTAGTAATAAAGTTACCTGGACTACAGTTTGCTTTCTTGTCAGCATCTTTCTATTGACAGCTTTCTGTCAAAAAGGTGAGGCAAAGAATAAAACCTAACTGTTTTCTCTTATTTTAAATGTATTCTGCAAAGCTTTTGTGAAATATAAAGCATGTGGACTTTGCAGATAGTRTTTGCGTTTGAGACTTGAGAGGAAAACTTATGTGAACTTTGTGCTGTGGAAATCACTGCCCTTTAAAGCAACTGCTTATATTAAAATGGGCACATTTCTTTAAAGCTTTATTTTGTAGTGTGGTCTAATCTTTAGAACTTTGAGAACTGTAATTATTGGTATAAACTGAATTTYCAAAATTTTCTAGTTCCCATAGACCTACCAAATGTTTTCTGAGAAAATTGTTAATGTTTAAAACAATCAGACAAAAAACATACTCTAAACAAAGGCAGAGAAGTGGAGATAGTTTCAGTCCACAACTGCAGTAATATAGTCTAAAAGGTCATTGTTTATTAATGTCACTTGATTCTTACGATAATATAAACATTAGTTCTAATTAAAAGAAATAGAAATGAAGGAGACTAGTATTCTTAGACGTCAAAGTCTGGTCCACAAAGCAACCCAAAGGATATCCTTCAAAAGCAATAATCAGGAAGTATGTGTATGAATTTCATTAGCCAGTAATAATATGCGTACCCATACTTGCCAAAAAGTTAAAAATGTACTTTCTGTTAGACTAGTGGGCTCATATGATTTGCAAGGTTAGGTCTGMTGCCTCATGTTCAGATGCTCTATGCTGAAATAGCTAGGGTAAGCTTTTGCAAAACTGACATCTGTTAAATATAATTTTTAAAGTAAAATTCATGAATATTTTGGACTATGTAAAGTGCTGTATGAAAGATCTGAATTCACCTTTGGCTCTGCATGCACATGGTTAGTTGACCTGGAGTAGGRAGCCTGCAGAAGAAATGGTCATAGGCATGTGCTTCGAGTTTATTGCATGAGTTGKTCAGTCATCTTGATCATAAATCACAGAAATCGGAAAGGTTGGAAGGGACCTTTAGAGATCATCTAGTCCAACCCCCCTGCTCAAGCAGGGTCACCTAGAGCACATTGAACAGGATTGCATCCAGGTGGGTTTTGAATATCTCCAGAGAAGAAGACTCCATAACCTCTCTGGGCAGCCTGTTCTAGTGCTCTGTCACTCTCACAGGAAAGAAGTTTTTCCTCATATTCAGGCAGAACTTCCTGTGGTTCAGTTTGTGCCTGTTTCTTCTTGTCCTATCACGTGGCACCGCTGAAGAGAGTCTGGCCCTGCCCTCTTGACACTCTCCCTTCAGATACTTACTTATGTGCGGTCTTCTCTTCCCCAGGCTGAAGAGGCTCAGCTCTTGCAGCTGTTCCTCATAGGGCAGGTGCTCCAGCCCTCTGATCATCCTCATAGCCCTGTGCTGGACTCTCTCCAGTAGCTCCACGACTCTCTTGCACTGGGGAGCCTAGAACTGGGCATAGTTGTCGAGATGAGGCCTCAGCAGGGCTGAGTAGAGAGGCAGGATCACCTCCCTTGACCTGCTGGCAACACTCTTCCTAACTTTGACCTTCCTCGCCTCAAGGGCACATTGCTGGCTCATGGTCAACTTGTCCACCAGCACTCCCAGGTCCTTCTCTGCAGAGCTGCTTTCCAGCAGGTCAGCYCCCACSCTGTAGTGGTGCATAGAGGTGCATAAATGGGATTTGCTTGCCCAGTTCTTGCTCGGTAATGTTTACCCATTAAGGTGGGGGAGAAGTATACTGCAGAATCAGCAACTGTTGATGGGATTGCATTGATAACTGGTTTTCAGGGAAGCATTTTTGTGTTTTTTCAGGATATTGATAACAGAGTAAGGGTTACAGAGCAGGAAGGAGACACAAAGGAGGATGAGACTGAAAAGCAAGTATGCATGGCAGACTTCATGTCAGATGAAGGCAACCTCACACCACTTAGTGATACAGATCAACTGACAAGATGGTAGATATTTTAGCACTGAAGTGGTATTGGTACCCAATGATATAGGTAAATTTGCTTGGAGCAATGTATATGCTAATTTAGAGCAAAACCGAGAAAAGCAGTGTTATCTTGTTATATTAGATCACTTTGAGAAGACAAAGTTTGAGAAATATAAGTAAAATCTATGAAATAGACCAACCAACCAATAGGGATATTTTAGCTCCTGGAGTGTAGAATTGCCTCTCAGCTGAAGGGACTGGGTTGTAAGAGCTCTCTGAGAAGAGGGAGATGGAAGGAGCAGTGGCAAGGACCAGCAGTGACTGCAGGGAAGAAAAGGCCTCTGGTCTTCAGCAGTCTTTTGGGACTGACTTCACTTTTGTAGTGTTTTTAATGAATACAACTGTGAGGAAAAACCTGAACAGACTTTGGGCATTAAAAAAAAAAAAAAAAAAGGTGCAGAGGTGGTTGGGCTGAGCTGAGCTGTTAGCCTAAGGAAGAGGGAACGTGTAAATTGGAAAAGGGTGAAGTTACTCCTGAAAAAATGAGATGCAAAGGGGTTTCCTTTTCTGAGCATTTGCTGGTGTCTGCTCCATGTGGAAGAGTGACTGAGCCTTTCCTTTCAATCTTGCTCTTTTTAAATTGGTGTGGTTAATAGATTCTGCTAAAATGTGTTCATCATGCTGCTTAAAACAACCAAGTTAAGAATCCACTGACAATAAATGAAGATTTATTGATTTAGGGTCATCGGGGCACCTAATACAGGTTTAGAATACTAACTGTAATTTGTGAAAGGAAAAAAAAAATGTTCTGGTGCCATTTAATTATCTGGCCAATAATTCTCCCTTTTTACTGAAAAATCTAAGTTGCAACTGGCTTCAAGTAAATTCCTATACAACTGTGCCAAAAGTCAGCAACTAAACACATCAAAATCAAGAAAGCCTTATACCATTCTATACACACCAGATAAAATCACACCTTGAACTGCAGAGATAGTTTAACAATATTTTCCTTTTTATTAAAGAATAATAGAGTATATTCTGTTACTACAGAATATAGTAATTACCTATTTAATTAAAAAGTGATTAGAAGAGACTTAATTATAGTTTTCTTGGCTATGAAAAATGCAGATTTTACGGAAGGGTTTAATAAGTTACCTTTTTCTCTGGCTTGTGGAAAACTATGCACTATTTGTTTTATATATAAAAATGAACTACTTGCTTATTTGTTTTCTAGGGGACATTTTGCTATTCGAGTCTTTCTCAAAACTTTGTTTATATTGCTTCCATATTAAGACATACTGGAAGCTAGATGTAGATAACCTATTTCATGCAACTCACATTGATCAGGACTTGCTATGTCACTTGGAGCAGTAAAAATGTCTAAGCAAAGTACAGGAGCTGCAAAACTTAATTTCTTCTGGATTTTGAATCAGATTTGTGGATTAATCAATGCCTTACCAGATTTCATGGATTAAAAAAAATACATAGTATTTTTTTTCTTTTTGAGAGACAATTTAAATAAACTTTTATATAATTTTTCCAAATAGCTTTGAATGAGAGAGTCTTAACTCACTGTGGGATGAGGGCCTCTGAGTTTTCAGGGCCCCTGAAACTTCAACTGGAAGTTTCACTGCATTTCTGGTGGTGGCCACTCTTCTGACTCCTACCATAGGCTTGGGGTTGCCTTTCTGAAAGGTGCCCTGCCTCTGCACATAAATGTCTCCCTGCTGGCTTGGGTGCTCCTTTAGCTCCCTGGCCCCTGTAGAGACTGCTCCCTGCCTTGGTCCACTGCTAACTAGAAAGAAAGTCTGGATTTGTCACTCAAGCTGGAAGTTCTGATGTAAATAGTTTGGATTTTAGCRTATAATGCTATAGACTAGATAGTCATGTGCACATGGAATATGTGAAGCTCAGTTTTGTAAGATCTACTGAGGAGGGGGGAAAGTGAAATCCTCCTGGTGGTACATTAGTGACAAGTTGGGTGGATAACACTTTTGTCAGAGGGAGGCCAAGTTTGGAAGCATTTAGAAGACAACTAAAAAATCAATTTAAAACTGTTGGAATTAATATGACTACATCTTTAGCAACTATTAGAGTTATTTCAGTCACTCTGGTCAGGTTTCCATCTGTTTCTTCTAAAGTTGAAAGGTTAATGACTCATTTACAAAGTATGCAGTTTTCTTTCCTTTTTCATTTACAGTTATCTCTACTTCAAAAACAAAGGCACTTCCAAAATATATTGCACTCATGCACTCATTGCTGTCAATTAAAGTTAATAAAGCACAGATCCTTAAAAGTAAAATCCAAATATGCATTAATATGCATTAAAAGTGAAATCCAAATATGCATTAATGTATTTCAGTCATTGAATTACAAAATCCATTACAAAAAYGACAAATCTAGTATTGGAGCAACTGTGGCCTCCAGCTAATATTGGAATTCTGAAGATGTTTCTCAGGATCCAAATGTTTGTCTGAGTATCCATTTTGTAGAATGTCTTGGGGAAGGATAGAAACAGAAGGAAGAGTCTTAAAAATGGCAAAGCAGGAGAGAGAAATGCAGATAATCAGAATTCATGCACAAACCCTGATGGAGTTCTAGTGTTCTCTGATAGATGGGGTAATCTCTGATAGAGAATAGCTTTGTTGGGATGAAGACCTCAGGAACAGGCAGTACAGTGATGTGAAAAGGTGAAGCTAGAGTAGGTCAGGCCCTTAAAAATGGAGATGAGAATCTTTGCACTTGGTTGTGGGAATGGGGCAGCCAATGGAGGATGAATGTGACAAGGAGAACAAGTGACAAGGAAAACATACAGCCGTATCTGCAGTAGATTGTGAGAGTTGCTGGGGCAGGTRCTCCAGCATGAGAGTTGGAGAAAATTAGGGTAAGCAGCAAGAGGTGAGGATGCCTTGTATACAAGGACAATCAAAGATGAGAAAAGAGGAGGCATGTTTTAAGCTCTGGTTAGAAGGRTGATAAGGAGGAAAGAGGAATCAATGATAACTTGCAAGTCATAGGCATAAAAAACTAGAATATGGGTAGTGATTTCAGGGAATGGARGATGATGAGGGCAAAAGTCAAATTTTTTGCAGTCATTTGATACAGCTTTTTTATTTGTGCTCCACTGTGAATTCCTTAAATTAGCAATTTCACTTTTCTGCAAGTCTGGTGTACTTTGACTCTTAACTGAATTAAGTCCCATTATAAATGACATCTTTCCAGCATTTGGAATGCAGGTTAGCTCTCCCAGGAGGGGTGCTTTAATGAGGTTGTTGCTATGACAACTTAGCTTCAGATGGCACACGTGCCATTTTTGAAATAGCTTCCTCAAATATTACTGTTACTGTAACTTCTGAGCAGATTTTAAAACTTCCCTCTTTAGTGGAATTTTACATCCCTACAACATACTACATTTCTCCCGGTAATGCAGCTGAGATTTTGACAGTCCATACAATTTTCTTCTGTTTCTGAAATGTTAATAGTAATTCATGGTATGACAAGTAAAGAAATAAGATCTTTGCTCTATGGTAGTTTCAAAGGATATGCTTAGGACTAAGTCAACAGATATACAGAAGGAACAATTACGCTATTTACAGTGAAAATGCATTGAACCTGTCTTTCAAATTCACATCAGAGGGTGATTCTTCATGGGTAGAAGTTAGGTACTACATACTTGGCTAACTGGTAAGAGTACAAGTGTTCCTGTTACTACACAGCTGTGTAAGTGGGTTTAATGATCTGCTGCTTTAGAGGAGCTGTCTGTGGTTTGCAACTGCTGTGTAACTTCTCACTATTTCCCAAACACATTAAATTAAGCTGTTACATTTTTTTTCAGTGCAAGCCTGAAAAAGGTGAATAGAGAGGCAAAATCCCAGTATGGAACTTTGCAGCCAGGTGCTGGTGTAGGAAACTGCTTTTTGTTGGGTTGTTCCATCATCAACCTTGAAAAGAGGCTTGTGCTCTCCAGAGGTATCTGACCTGTAACTGTGTCCCGGGKATGAGGCTGGCTCCCTACACCAGTTGTACAGAAAGCCTGGGGAGGCAGGCGCTGAGGCTTGCTTTTGCTTTACCAAAGCTGCCTGTACTGACTGCACTACTGTTGCAGTTGCATCTCACATGATCCGTACAAATATGGCTTTAAACACTGACGTGGAGTACGCTGCTTGTGTTAAGGTTGAAAAGTCTTATTTGGGTTGCATGTGTTCAGCTTTTTTTTTCTGCTTAGTTGTTAATTATTGCAGTCGCTTTTCTTCTAGCATGTGGATAGAGCCACTGGTAAGTACTCTACCACCTGGCTAACTGTTGGAAACAAACAGTTTAGCACTACTGATCTCAGTGAAATTAAAACCAGGGAGGTGCTGAGAAACAATGAATTCCAGTTGTTCTTCCATTCTAGAAAGCTTGGCTGTTTTTGAACTGAAGTTAATTGTTTTAAAAGAACTTGGTTTGCTGCTCCTTTATAAGCAGTACACAACAAAAATCTGAATTTATATTTTGTATTTTATTATCAGATAAAATACATTAGTATTAAAGAATAAAAAGGCAGGCTATATAAATCACTGCTTTGTTGTACTTATAGTGCTGTTTATTAGTTTCCAAGTATACTAAATTTTTATAAATGCAAAATCATTCAGCTATATCCACATTTGCTTGAAAGATGCGGATGAGACTATTTGAAAATTTTGCAGGTTCTGCTACCTGTTTGTCCTAAGTGTGCTTATCTCAGTTTCCCCTTTCTGTGACTGGACTGAAAGTGCAGTTTCTGAATTATTTTAGTGGTATGTAAATAATAGATAGTATGTGAACCTTTTCCTAGTTCCCTGTGATTTGTGGCCATTAATGCCATTTATAAGCTGATCATAGCGTTTCTCACCCTTTTATAAAAAAGGTGAGATGGAGATTAGCAGATGTTCAAAAAAAAAAAAAAAAACTCTACTATGTATTGGAAAAGAGAGCAGATGCAGAGTGAAAGGCACATGGTACTGAATCTGGCTTCTCAGTACGAAGGCTGATACAAGAACAGAAAACATTCAGCGATTTATTCTTATGGCAAAAACTGAAAAACTGCAAATGGAACAAAAAGTACGGAAATCTCAATATGTTGTTGCTAATAAAATTTACATTTAGAACAGTATGTCCTCCTTTACCATTATGCTCTGATTAAACATAGCAAAATTAAACTGGTCTATGGGCAGAGCTTATTGAACAGTAGTCAGAACCTGCACTAAGTGAACATCTGATACTCAATGGTAATTATGCAATATCTCAAATGTTTTTTTCATGCATTGTATTTGTTTAGCTATCTCTGTGTAATAATATCAAATTATGCTATTTTTCAAAGTCTTAAGTTGCATCTTTTTTTGTTATCACAGAAGATGACTTGTACTTAAGTGAGTGTATATAATCTATATATATTTAGATAATATGGTGGGTTTTAAATTGMATGGTTCCAGACATAATTTTCCTAATATTGGTTAATCCTTCTTTAACTAAATGTTAATTGCTAATCCAGATAYTACACACACAAAAATCAGCCTGCAGTGAACTTTATTTGTACAAGGAAGAAAAACTTGCGATTACATGGCAATATGCTCTTCATAATTGCGAAGCAGTTATATTTTATCTATAATAACCCACTAAAACCAAATTGAGTTATTTTAGCATTTTTTTCCAGAAAAGGTGATTTTTTGTTCTAGCTAAAATTTCCCAGTTGGTCTGAAGTAGGGCCTGAAATACTATTTTTAGGGAAGTTGTTGCACAGAATGAGTTATTCCAGTGTTGCTGCTGTAGTTACCTCTAACAGTTACTTGGCTAGAGAAGTCATGCCTATTACATTGTCAGAACAAAAACTCCTTTGAGCAATGTATTTCAGAAGTTGGATCCAATCTTGCTTTCCAGCCAAGGGTTACAGAAAGTAAAATTAGCTAGATGAAGGTTCTGCTTGTCATATAAAAAGTGCAATAAGGTTACTAAACTCACTTCTGAGGGCTGCAAGGGGGAAGAGTTGTATTTGTTTTCTATTGTTAAGGTACATTTTGTATGCAGCTCTGTTTACTAATTGTATATTAGTGACAAAGGATTAAGCAAGTGTAGTTATGTGGGCAGTACAGCACTTCATGCTTATCAAATAATGATTTATGCGATTACTAGTTGAAAGTTCTACATATAACTGTGGCCAGCAAGTCTTTTGGGGACTTCTGAATCACTGTTGTAAACAGAAAATAAATACAATGCTACTGGCTGATAATTTGTTAGTCCTATAGAATATTAGGAAATGGAATGAATGGAATGACATAGTGTTTTGTACTCCTGAAATCAGTTCACTTGGTTCTCATGGCTTTAGGTTTTTTTTTTGTTTGTTTTTTTTTTAAGTCCATCAGTAGTGGACTTACTAAGGACAACACAACTCAAATATAAGTTTTTTCAGAGTAATCATTGAAATGGCAAACTCTTCAAATCATACCAGACTTAGCAGCCAAAGTAATATATTAAATGAGGAAAAAGTAGACTTGCCTTTTATAGTGCCATCTGTTTCTTTTTAATTAGAGAAATCACTTATAAATCTTTTTTAAAAAGCTAAGCTATTAGTATACGTTTTATATAATATCTTCATTTTTATAAAACCTGAAAGGAAAAACAACTTCAAACATATGAAGTATTGACTACCACAGCACACTATAACAAAAAACATACTAATTCCAGAAGTCTTAGTGGTCTGTTCCTATTTGGGGTCTGTCTGAATATCATTGGAAAGGTTTGAGCTTTTGGCTTTAGGATGTGCTTTTTCGTATTTTCTTAACCTGTTCATTTTTCATCAAAAGAGGTCACCTCTTCACCTTTCTTTTAATCTTTCCTTCCTTTTATTCCTTGTATTTTCAGTGTTCTATCCAACTTGTAAAAGCCACTTAATCTCTGTTTGAAACTGTACATGATTTGCTCCAACAGCAAGGCTTCTCTTATCAAGTTCATCYAAATGGATAAAGAGGAGGATGCCTTTGACATTTCTACTGTACCAGAAGGTTGCAACATTCCCTTGACTTAGAGCTATAGAAGAGGTTATTTTAGGAATTATGGATTTGTATATATCACTTTGGATTGGTTTTTAAAGAATTGTGGGGGTTTTTTTGATTGGTCTTTTTAAAGAATCTAAAGACAAATCTACTTTAACTGAGCTTGTCTATGAGAGAACGTGGTGGGTGATAAGGCTCTAAATTGGCAAGAGTGTGGAAACTAATATRCAGGTGAAACCAATCTTTGCAAGATATTCCCCTAGTCACTATTCAGTAAATAAGATTATAAATGTGGGGTTATACAACTACTACATTCTCAAGAAAACTTTCTCTCATTTTTGCTCTTAATTTACCTGTAAGGTTTGATGGTTTTCTTATTTCTAAGCAAAACTACAAAATGCGTACTGGATGCATGATGAATCTGTGGTTATGTGGCATAGAAAGAGGGATACATTAAGAAACAGCAAGTAGATGCATCACAGTTCCTGTTCAGAAGAGGTCTGACTACCAACTCCATGAGCAGCAGGGACTGCTGAGATTCAAATGCCATCTATTAACTTGGCAAGTGATAAGATATAAGGAGGATACCACAGTGAACCAACAGGAAAACAGTTTGACTAGATGTATTTTAAAAATCTAACATGACAAAAGGGAAGGATGGAGGGAATCTCACCTGGATGCTTTCATTGAGTAAAGTAGTCAGAGGAGTCTTATCAGATCTTAAAGCAAAAAGCAGTCTTTTTTTGAGGGTGGGGTAGTTCTGTGGAAGAAAAGGGTAGAAGCAAAGTGAGAAATGTTACTGATTTTTTAGGAAGTACTTTTCCTTTGTTATTCTACTTAAGCTGATTCACTGAAACTGTAAAACTCTCGCATTTATCTTGCCATAACGGTCTCTAGAGCTTAAATCTTTTTACTAAACTACCTCTTTTTTAAAAAGCTCCAAATGAAACTTYTAATGACCCCTCTCCTCCAGTAAAGACTGTTCAGTAAAATCATAAGTTTGTATTTTTTGTGCCAAAGCCATGTTTCAGACTTTGCATAGATGCAGGGCAAAAACCTGCCAAAAGATTAGAAGGGCATCTGCCAAGTTTGCTCTGTTTGGTTTGTTGTCTTTCCTTGTTTTATTTACACCTGCACACTGGTACACTCTTCTCCTATGGGTGCTATTTTGTGCAGCAAAAACTTCTGAGAGAATATCAGTGTCTGAGCTCTATTTTACTTTCACCTATTGCCATGTGTATCTTAAGGGCATCCTTTTAGAAAACTAGTTTCTAGTACCACGCCCATGACTTTGACTTAAATTCTGCATGACCCTGAAAAATTATTTACTCAGACTCTATGGGAAATTTAGTGTCACGCAGTTACTCCTGGACCAGGTTGCGGTTAGGCTGTGTTGGTATACCCCTTCTATTCCAGGTTTCATTTTTGTCTGTGGTTAGCCATTTATTTCCCCTTATGTTCTTGTAAATCCTACTGCCTCCATATTTAAAATGTTACTTGTGTCAGCATCAGTGTAAAATTTCCTTGCAAGGTAAGCACAAATATTGTTTTGCTTGGGCAAGACCTCAAGACATAAAGCTGTGAGTGTAGAAAACCATACAGGAAAAGGTCTTCACTTAAAAATGCATAATTGTGTTCATATTTCTTCAGCAGTATAGCAGTAACTTACAAGTGCCTTTGCAGTTCACTTTCAAAAATGTAGCTGATTTGAAATGTAACTCTTAATGCCTGCCTGTTGATGTAATGAAAGATAATTCCATAGGATATCCCTGTTAAGCAGGGCACTTCGTTTATGTTGAGTTTCTGCTCAGCTGCTGATTATACTAAAATTCTGCAAATAATAAATGAATTAATCAATRTGTAACCATGGGGATAATTTCTGTGTTGCTGTTCACCTAGTGCAAGTTCAGTCACCATAATTTGACCTGTAAAGATAAATTGCATAATTCATCTGCAGTTTGGTATGATCATATGTAAAAAGCTGCTGATTTCCTGACTACCTTTGAGATATCATAATACTGCTGTTGATTTTCTTTCTGGAGGAGCTGAAACAAATTTAAAACCAGTATTTTTTGAATCAGGCCTTCATTTTTTTAAAAAAGTGCTYGAGTTGTAAAATTATGTTCCAAATTTATACCAGCAATGCCATGTTTCAGGATGCAAATAGCATCATAACCTGTGGACATTTTGTGAGTGACAGGGGCAGGAAAAAGCAACTGGTCAGTATTAGTGAGAATAAATTTATTTAACTAGAATTTTTTTCTTTTTCTTTTTTTAAGCTTGCAAGATAATTGCCTCATTATGGGCAGTAGACTCTGATTTTATTATGTCAATATTTATCAGCACTACATGTAGTTCCAGGAAAGCTATAACTGATTACAAAAGCCTTTTGAATGCTCAGAAATGGCTGTTAAGAAAGGAATAGTTCAAATGTGTRAAGATGGGATATCTAGAAAAATGGCAGTTTTAGGAGGGGCAAAAACCATTACATGCTAAAGTTAATAGCACAGTTTTGGTTAACTTGGGCTTACATTTAGAGCTCCTAAATGCACACATGGAAATGTATGAATTAGTTTGTTTTAATTGCATTATTTAATTTGAGCAGTTAAATTGTTTTTCAGTTTAATACAACTATTTTTGAGCTGAAAATACTTTCTGATTTGGATTTGTGTGTGTKCTTGTTTATGCTTGCTCTTTTGGTTCTACTCTGAAGATCTCTCTCTTTTTTCCCTAGGGAAAAAAAATAGTGAAAATTAATGTGTTGGCAAAATCCAGCCATGACTTCAGAGAGTGAATAATTCAGCTGTGAATAATGAATGCAGGAACTTTCTGTTTCACTGCAATGGCAGTAAAATATTAGCCAGCTTTTTATTAAAAATGCTGCATTTGTTGTTATACTCCAGAAAAGAACAAGTCAAGTGCAGGTTCTTAGACCCTGATCAGCCAATATATTATGTGAGTGGTCCAGACAGCTCTCTGTATGTACTGCTGGATCAGGGTTTAAATCTTCCTGGAGAAGAAACAAAAGTTAGCTTTAAAACAGAGCTAGTTAGAAGATAAACATGTTTAGTATGTGGGGGGAAAAAAATCTGAGTGCATGTTTCTGTAGTTTTACAACGAAACAGTGTGTAATTTTTGATGCCACTCTGTAAAGTCTGCAGAAACAAATTTGTCAGATGTGGTTAATAATTGCTCAAACATGATGCCGGCAGAAACAGGCAAGAGTTTGGTTTACTCAGCCTCAGGGAATTCTACTAAACCCTCATATTGAAGTCAATGGGAGCGTTGTCATTGACTTAAAGATTAAAGGTATAGTAAGGTGAGTTGATTTAAATCAAATTGATTTAGCTGTGATTTTAAACCAACAAGCAGGAAACTTTTGATTTAAATAATTGATTTTAATCTTACTGTGGATTTATAGTTTTTTAGGGACAAATTCCTTGGCTGGTTTATCAATTTGAATGTACTGATTTGTGACCAAATAGAAACTTAACTGTTTTTGGCTGGACAGTAAAATACTCCTACTCCCGGTTAAACATTTCTGTTCCTGAACAGGTCTGTAATCAGATTTAACTTTTCATGAACTCTTACATGCTTAACTCCTGTTCAAAATTACTGAGAACAGATGAAAATTAATTTAATGTTCATTAATTCTTGAGTCATATATTAGTTTTTAAATTTACTTTGAAATTAGGTATGATTTAACTCTGATGCCATGCACTTTATTCACCATTTGGACTGAATTATTGTGGACACTAGAGGGAGCACATATTGTTTTAGGAATGCAAAAATCACTGCATRTGAAAGTTCTTAGGGATTAGAAGAATAATCCTTATCCCGTTAAACAAGAGTGATCTCAACAGATGGCAATATAAAGCAATGTATACAATATCAGTAGAAAAGTGCATACATCTCAGGTCACTTGTCAAGGAGAAAGCATATAAAAAATAAACAACGTTTTGTGAGAAACCTGAAAAGTAAGTCTTCCACAGTTCCAAGGAAACAAGAATTTTATTCTCCAAAATAATTTGCAGTACAAAGCAGGTGCAAAGTGGCAATTCACTCTAGGCAGACTTGAAACACATACTAGCTTCCAGTCAAGACTGCTGCATGGTCAGCTGTGAGAGGAAGCTGCCTTCAACATCTGCCTTCCCTTCTGCCTACTCATTGCTTCCGATGAGCTTAGGGTGTTTCTCTCCCCTTCGTGGGATCCCCAAAAGAGTCACAGAAATCTGGCAAGGCAGAAACAAAATGAAAGGCTTTCCATGAAATTTATTTTAAAAAAACAAAACAAAGCAAAAAAATACCCTCCTGTTTACACCTCACCCTCTGCTTTCTGTGTTACTGAAGTCTATTGCCTGGATGAAATGAGATTRCTAAAATACTGAATGTCCTTTAGGCAGATATATAGTGCTCTTGTAGAGTTGTTGATTACAATATTTGATTAAGAAATTTACAGAAATATTCCCAAATTTTCTAAGACTTAGTATGAGTGGTGCCACTAGTGGTAACTTTTTTCTGCATTTCCTCTCAACGTTTTAACCAGTTTTAATGCGGAGTTCCAAAAACCTAGATTGGTTTCTGTGACAGGTATTTGTTATATATGTTTCAGGAAATATATTGATTTTAATGAAGGAATATTGTCTTGGATATGGTTTTATTGACTTGTGTTAAAATGCATTAATTTTGCCTGAAATATTAGGGCTTCAGCGTAGGTGCATGCATATATATACACATATATACATGTATATATACACAYATAKATTTTTTTTCCTATGGGAAAGTATTGGAGTCAGAATTCTTGTTTCAGTAAATGTCCGTTTAAAAGCAAATGTATCGTTTAAGACTAAACAAGATTAAATGGACAGTATTCAGTCAGACATTTTTCAAACATGAGTCTTTCTGACAGATAAAACAYGGCATTCAAAAGAGAATACTTTTTAACCTTATTCTATTAAAGTTATTTTTAATGTGCATAACTGTCAATCTATTATGTTATTTGTCTTATTTTAATAAGTGCTTAATTGAAATGTTTTCTATCTTAACGCAGGTGTTAGTCAGCCAACCTTATTACTCCCATTTAACTTGTCATACCTGCACAGTGTAACTGAAGTGAGATGTGAACATAACATTTAACCTATCAGCAAACAAGCTTCTAATTGGAAGCAGCAATAGCAACATCTGTGATAGCTGGTGATCAGTTACACCTATTGATCTGACACTGATTTCTATCGCTTTGGCCAAACATGTTGTAACCTCTCCAAACCCTTCACTACCCTAGGGTTGCTCATACCTACTTCTTTAACTGCCTGTAAGATAGAAGTAGTTTCCTACGTTGTAGTGGGGTTACAAAGAATAAATAGTAATGTTTTAAAAGCATTCAGAAGTTTTAGAACTTTCTGACACAATTGAAATTCCAAATTTTGTCACTAGTAGGCAGTGAGTTTTATTGGTGCCAGCATTTTTTTTGTTGGAAACCAATAACCCTTGTGTAAAAGAGAAGGCTTGCTTTGAACCATAATCAAGACCAAATACATAAGCTCAAGACAATGATCATATTTTTTGAAAAGTATTTTTCCTCRTGTGCAGTCATAATGCAAATATTTTGCTGTGGTCTTCAGTAAATATTTACTCACAGCAAAACAGACTCATATTTTTCCTTCCCATGTTGAAATCCATGGAACAGGCTTTCACTGAGGAAATCTGCAATTATTTTGTGAGGAGTCTCTTCTTTCCCCTTTTTCCTCCCTCAATTCTCCACCAGTCTTCTCCCCATCAGGAAAAGTTGGTCATACTSCCTTCTCCATGACTATTCACTACATTCTTAACTAGTCAGAATAAACGATTTCTGAAATCATGGATGTTCTGATCTAGATCAGACCAAGTTAACTGTCTGTGTCAGCAGATGGGACACCAGTGAACTTTGCTCCATTGCCAAATCTTAAATCGACTCCCTGACTGAGCAGTATAGTCATTACATGATGCATGGTGGTCTGCCCCCAGGTGCATGCGTTAATTCCATTATTTGTGCCTTTTCTGTTCTACTATTTCCAAATAGATTTGACTATAACAGTAGGGGAGCAAGCAGGCTATGGTGTAATCAGCCTAAACCTATTACTTTTTTTTAAAAAAAGATGTTCCTAACATGAATTCAGACTGCTGTGGTCTGTTAGGGAGTGCAGCATTACTATGCATTAGGACAGTGTTACATATTAAGGAGGGTGCAAATGTCTCCCTTTTCTTCCCTCCTGCCAAATGTCTTTTGCCAACTCCAATAATTCTGTTAGTGTAATAAGAATGACATTAGATTCATATACTGCTTAAAATGTGTATCGTTAAGCCAGTCRCAACATCTTAATGAACATACATAATATTTCTTTTGAGTAAATAAGGTATACAATACCTACTTACGGAAATTATGTTTCATATATGTACCTCTACCTTGTGAGTGAACTATTTCTCTATATTTGCCTGTCAGTTATTCCTGAATCTCATGGAAGTTGTATATTCAGGTTCTATTACGGCTACAGTTAGTTCTCATAAACACAAGTAACTTTCTTACACACAGCAAGAGTCTGCCTGCGTGCAGAAGCCCTATTAACACTAACGGTGGTTATTCAAAGTTAAACAAAGGCAAATAGACATCTATGTGTTTAAATTCTATGTATGGCTTATCAGCAAATTAATGACTTGCAAAACTAAAAGCAATTCTACTACATTTAATATTCTACAGCTGCAAACCAACATATTATATACATTAATCAATTTGTCATAAATGGGCACCTATTTCATATACAAGCAAATAAAATGGRCAAGCCACATATTTTATTTGTAAACTAATATGTAACAAACAAATGGACTTTGATATAAGCATATTTTATTTTAAAAGTGAGAGATTAAATCTATATGCTTGTTATACAAATTTATATAACCTGTAGGAATCAATATGTGATATATAACCTATTTTAAACTCTGACATATTTGGTATTTCATAATTACTTCAATTTTATGGAAAGTTTCTCATTTTAAGACGGTCCAAGAAGCATCTCCAATTTTAATTAAAAGTTTTTACCTTGGTTTTGAAAAAGGTCGTTTTAGCCAAGGGGAGATAATGTCCCTTTATAGTAGCACATCTTGCTTCTGTTTCTAAYTGATGTTATTTGCTGGCTGCTGAAGAATAACTCATGCTGCTGGTAAGGGGGGAAGAATGTGGAWTTTCAGTAGTGTTGTTGCAGGGCTTGTTTTTAGAATAATATTTTCTATGTCAATGTTTATGTTCTTAAATATCACTTACCTAACAGGACAAATAAAAGTACATAACATTCTTCTTCATTGGTGGAGAAATGTGATATTTTACTAATGAAAGGAAAATGACTGCCTGAATGTGTTTACTTATGAGACAGTAGTGTGCACTCTGTCCCTCCAGAAAATTAAATGTTGAACCGTGTCCTGTCKTCTTAGCTTCCAACCCAGTCCTGGAATTTCCCATCTCATCTATTTCATTTTGGTTAGCAAAGTATATTACCTGTAGTGTTCACTGCAGATTATTTACTCCAGCACTGTGAGTGTGTGATCACAGGATAAGAGTAATAGGTGCATTTTAGACATTGCAGATATTAGAACTTARAGAAAAACAGAAMAAAATAATATATCAGCCCAAAGAACATGTAAAATAAATACTGAGCATCATTCAAAAATCAAAATAATCCATCTTTAAATCCAACAAAATTAATCTTTAGAAATTTCACCAATTGCCTTTTGTTGGGGCACTTACTGTGTAAGAGACAGATTTACAAGTGCTTCCTATCAGTTTGCTTTGAGAACCAAGGATCTTGCTGAGCACTAAGAATTATTGAAAATCAATGATGACTTAATATGCAGAAGGCTAGATGTGTTTCTAAAATAGAGATGTACAATTAAAATATTACAGTGCATATGCATCTTGTTTAAAAGATCTTTCCAGCAGATTGTTGTTCCCTGTAATCTATCAAGTAGTTAATTTTAAATCCTAAGGAAATGCATATCCATATGTTTGTTACTCTGGAAAGTTATGTTGCTTAGAGTATGATCATATTYTTAATGTTTTATCTGTTCCTRTTTTCATGTTAAATGACTTTCAGAGCCATTATTCTCTTTATGCTAACTACAAAGYGATCCCCTTTGCTGTTTCATAACACATCTCATGGAGTCTTACATTTCTACCTCCCCTCTTCTTTTGAGACAGAATAAGTGTAATTCCCTTATACCTGAAGTTTGTCTTACTGTTCCTGTATTAACCTAGATTACTTGATTTACTGTCTAATTTGCTTGACCTGGAGCCTGGGTTTTCAGAGGTGCACTATGAGGACAGGCATATGAATTTGTGCTTACATAGCAAAATAATTTCATCATAAAAATTGCAGAGTTCCCTGAACTTCCCACAATTTCAGAAGAGTTTCCTCATGTCTGGGGCTTTTTTTTTTTTTAAAAAAAAAGGAAAAATCTTGGTCCAGATCCTTCTTTCTACTAGGGTTAGTAGAGTTAGTCTGGTCTATCTCTCTCAAAGTATATACAGTGTCATCAGATGGTACACTGTCTGGTTAGGAATTTTCAGTATATCGCTGAACTAGACTACTGACACTAGGTACTAGAAATTCTTGTAGATTCAGTCTATATTTTATATCAGTAATAAGTTATTTTACCACTGTGTATTAGAATTCTTAGTGCTTAGAATTCTCTTACAAATTCTCAAGAACCAGTGTGTTTTCATTGCATATATAAAAATTTTATTAAAAATAAAATTAATAGAGCTGACATCTTTCAGTCTCCCTCAAAGATAACAGCAGAGGGAAGATAGTTCATCCCCAACCAGCATTACTGCAGTGTGGTTCATAACCCTTGCCTGGTTTCATTTAAAAAAGAARTAAGGGACTGGGTGTGTTAATTCCCTATAATTGTAAGAAGTATGATATATGTACATGTTCATCTGAAGAATGAAGTTCAGTGGTTTGAACATTACCTCTGAGCAGTAGTCAACTGAGCGCTTATGGACTGGATGGAGAAGAATAACATTTATGCTGTACTCCATCCGTTTTTGAAGGTGCACAATGCAATAAGAAGGGGGAGAAGACTACAAGTTACAGCAAAGGGCATTCCAAGTAGAGATAGTACTTCCTCCAARGCAGGGGAGGAACAGATTGCCCAGAGAGACTGTGATATCTCCATCCTTGAAGATATTAAATGGTGTACTGAAAAAGGCCTTGTGCAACAGGGTCTAATTCTGCATTTAGCCCTGCTTTCAGCTGCGGAGTGGGTCTCTAGTCCCTGGGGATTCCTTTTAACTTAGTGTGTCATTTCCAAGGGAGGAGGATGCAGGCAATAATATAGTCTTGAGAAGGTGGAACTTACTTTCTAGGTAAGTGTTTAAAAATAAATTAAAAAATAAAAAGCACTTCTGTCAGCCATCAAATAAACACAGGGACTGTGAAAGAAACCTTTAAACTTATCTGAAGATTGTACCAAAATAGTAGGTTCCTTGMGGAGACAGTTGAGGCAAGATATATGCCAGCTTCCAGTTAACTTAAATCATGGTTTATTYCTGGAAGATTTGTAAAAGCTACAGTGTTCAAGCATACTATTATTGCTAGATAGCACAAAACATCAAAAGTTGAAGAAAGAGCCACTATGTAAACTTACAAAGGAAATATGCAGAATATAAAAGTCTTTTTGGAAAAGCTCTTYTGTCTGTGAAAGTGCTTGTAGCACTACACTAGAGTGTAGTTCTCTAGCATAATTGCTATGGGACGTATGTAGAACAGCTGAAAATACAGTGGTGGTAATGTAATGTTTGTCAGAGTAGATTTTCACTGAAAATCAACTCTTGGATTGCACAACTAGCTAAGTAGGATATGATGAGCAGCTTGGTGAAGTGGAGAGTGACTGGTTTTGCTTTACACAGTAGAGCTGATAATATGTAGAAATTTTGTGAAGAATTCTGAGCATTGCCAACATGAAGTGACTGAAAAAAAGATTGCCAAGAAAGGGTCAGTGTCAGAAGTCTAGCTTCTGCCCAAGCTAGTGAAAAAYAGTGTTGAACCTTATGTAAAGCTTGCCTTGATGTTAACTGTATCAAGATTATAAATGTCTTCCTTCTACCAAAGGGCATCATGGTTCCTCTGAATATTGTTACGTGGAGTAACAAGAAGTTCCTATCCTCCTCTATGAGACAGGAGAACATGCTGGGGATTTTCAGTCCTCCTCAGCAGTCTGAACCCAGAAAGCCTGTGGGGTTGTCAATGTCTTTTAAAGGACATTTGTTATGAAAACTTCAAATTACTTTAGAGACTTATCACAAGAAATGTTGAAGTCTGTAATTAAAAAAGATGTTTTATTGATGTGTGTTAAATTTCACAGTATGTTATGTATTAAAGGTTTTAGAGTTGTGGGAGGTCTTGCAACGTTTATCTCATTGTGCTTGAGCAATTCTGTAATAGTTGAGCCAATGCAATGAAAGTAGTATTTTGGACAAGACATCTAGAACTCTACAACCATCAGGGACTCCTCAGACTTGATAGAACTTGTTTTAATTGATCTTCTGAACAGAAGATAACTAGAGATCCTTTGAATAATGGCAGCTAGTGTTGGAAACATCTACTTAAGTCTAAAGAGCAATCAGCCACTGAATAAATTCAGAAACTCCAGTGATTTGGATGTTCATGATGGAGTTGGAGCAGAGCTGGTGACAGAAATCTCCCCCATACCTGCAGTCATTCTTCTCATGTGTTAGTCTTGCTCTGTGAAGTGTGTGAAGTGCAAATGTTTTGAGGAGAAACCTTATGAAGTGATAGTACATGTTTGTAGAGATAGCTAGGACAAAAAAAAAAAAAAAAAAAAAAAAAAAAACTTGCCGGTTACACTGCAAACTATATGTATCAACAGATTAGAAGAATAACATACCTACAAGTTAGCCATAAGCAGAGCTGAGAGGCATCATAACTTTAGACTGACTTTGAAGACTGAAATCTTCAAAGCATGTTGCACTGAGAGGTAGGTAGAAATCAGAGGGGTGTGCACATGCACTTAACAGACTTTCTGATAACTGAGGTTGCTTCAAGACTGCTTACTGCTCTGCTTACCAGGGACACAGGAAACATGAGGAAATAAGGGTCATAGAAACTGCAATTACARTTAAGTCTCAGACTCTGAGCTTAAGCAGTGGTTGACTCTGAACTCACTGACTGAAGACTTGTGGCTTGTAGTGACTTAGCTTTTGGTCTGATTGCTGTACTATGTTGTGCCCAGAATGGACAGTTTAATGGGTGCCTTGAGCAGGTCCAAATGACTCATTACAAAGGCTGCTGACAAATCCTGCCTGTTCATGAGGAAACTTTTTTATGGGTGAAGGACAATGTCATTTTGGTTACTATGGTAGCAACCGGAGATTGGGATCGGTTAAACAGCACTTCTCGGAGCTCTACAAATAAACCCGTTTTACATTGGCATAGGAAATTACAGGAGAAACGTGGAAAAATACAAGAAAGTTAAGGTTATATTGCAAAGATTAGAGTAGAAGGGAAAGTTAAAGCATCTCCATCTTTCTATAGTTGGGAGACTGGGATTAATTATGGAGAGGAGATGAGGAGGGGGCCTGACAATTAATATACTTCCTCATCCACTGAATGTCATTGTAGATTGATTTGTAATTCCAAGATAGCAGACTATTAAATTTCTTTGTCCCTGTAGATGTAGTGATTCATAAAACAAAGGATCCTGAATTAGTGTCCAGCCAACCTAACATATTGCTGAAAAACTCAAAAGCTAATAGATTACATTTCTCCGTAGTTGCAGGGCTACTTCAGGTAGTACAAGGTTTGAGAGGAAGAAACACTTCTCTGGGGACTGATAATAATGTGGAAAATTCTCAGTAAGTGATAACATCACTGACTCCCAGGGCAGGAAAGCTTGTGACAGAGGCACATTTTAATAAATGTTCCTTTGGAAAATCTGTAAAGGTTCATCTTTATGTACTGTTGAAATAATCTGGCTTTAACAATGACCCCCTTTTAATGTGACTTCTTGCTTTCTTACTTTATTTTAAAAAGCAGCTCCAAATTCATGTATCTCATAATTAATTTTCACTACAAAATTTTTTTGTGTTTAGATACCCCATTGTAGATAACTTATTCTAATATTAACAAAAGTGTTAAAATACATCCAGTAAAAATATATGCTGGTAAAGTCTCCAACTACCCAAATTAATAGTATAAAGTTATGCTGTTTAATGAATGGTGACAGAGGTAAAAAGAGACCTACCTCACCTTTAAAGAAACTATTGACCCTTTGGTTTTCCCAGTTTGGACCTGTAATCTTATATGAACAGATTTGGGTTTTTTTGTCTGGAAATACRATGAGAAAGTTCAGAAAATGACACTTTTTATTAAACTGATATGTTCATCTAAAAATTTAAAGAAGCTCAGATTTTAAGATTTTGACAGCACGTCAGTCGATTCCTGTTCTAGGTGAATTGGTTCAACCTTCCCAAGCTTGCACTAATATGAATTCCTGCATAGAAACTTTGTGAGGCATGACATGTCTATGAACCTTCCTAAAAATGTAGCAAACAGATCAGACAAAAGGGATACAGGAAGGGGAAAAATCATGACAAACTTGCAATAAAAATATGTAAAGACTGTAAGTTAATTGTTGAAGTAAGAGGTATCCTTTGTGATGGTACACAGAAGTGTGAAGGAAAAGGGTGATTCTCAGCTGGTGATTTAAAAATCTCAAACTTTGGGCATTTCATTTTTTTTTCAAATTCTGACATATATATTAATCTCAATCAAACCACTGTTTATTCATGAATGAAGAATCATGATATTTTTAATTTTGCTCCAAAGGTGTTACCAGTGCTAAGATTGGCCTTTGAAGCTGAAAATTTTGGATGAACAGGTGAATTTTGAGAGATGGTAAAATAACAGAAAAATGAATAAATGTCAACCCCAAACATAACTGAAATAGTTTCCATGGGAACACAGATGTGTAGCTTCTGTGCATGTCATATTTAGCAATTTGATTGTATGTTTGTTTGACCTTACAATTCAAAAAGGCCATTTGAAAATTCTAGCATTTGAGGATCCTAACAAGGGATTATTATGCTAATGGTTCCTGAAATATTCCTAAACTCATATGCTAAAGTTCATAACTGTAAACAGCTCAGAAAGAATCTGAARTATAAATCATTAAATGACTGAGTTCCACTTTACCCTCAGCAAAGTACTCTACTGACTTTTAGTACAAAGAAAATATGCATGAAAATGTCCTTTAATGTATGTCATGGTGATCTTGAAAGCCTAAATAGAAGTAACATTGAACAGTAACCTTTATCCAGTAAGTACTGTATTTTCATAGTTTGCCATTAAGGTAAATTTACCCAAACCCTCATTTTGCAGTAGCCTGCCTGTAGTTTCATAAAGCCTTTTCCTTACATCTGTAACCCCTGATTCTCCTGTCTGGAACAGTGTCTTTTTAAAAGGCATGACTTGCTTAAGGTGAAAGTTGTATTTGTGGAGAAGTGTAATTCTGGCATGTGGAAGCCTTCAAAGGTGTAACTGAGTCCAGATAATTCATTGATTAATGTGAAATACTTGAAAGTGTCCAGTAACTTAGGAGTTTAAGCTGAGTTTTGTAGCACTTGTGAAAAAGAGTAGACTGTATAAAATACCCCAATCTAGTTAGGGGCTGGCCAGTCAATAACTTCAGTGTCTGCTGGTTTGAACACATGTGAATGTTAACTTTTATAAAATAGCTTTCCATGCTAACTCATGTAGCCTCGTATTTTTTTAGATACATGGATTCAAAGTACCAACCTGAACTGTGGCCTCCCTGTTGTCATACAGTATGTCATCAGGTACCAGTGACAGTTGATCTCTTCAAAGGTGCCATGCCCTGACTTACTGCCTAATTTTTGTATTTTTGCTGTAGTTAGAAGGATATCTAAATTGGAACATAAATTGTCTCTAATTATTTCATTAAGTGAACAATGTGAATTGCTAATCATTATTTCTTCCATTTTACARTTGAAGAAATTAAGATAGCAGTATGTTAGTGATATGGACTGTGTAACATATAGTTACATGTTTAGTTTCACACCAGTATCATAGATGAGAGCAAAATCTGGCCTGTCTCAACTGTTCTGGGCATTGAGAACAGACTGACAATGAAGATAAACCTGCTCATATACTGTACTTGTTCTGAATGCACAATTTCTACTTATCTCTAAGAATCAAACACCAAGGCTGAATGCTAGCTACCRAATGCTTCAGGATAATTAGCCAATCCCAAAACTGAATCCCAAAGTGGAATATAATAATACKGCTTATCTCTTTGTTACAGCAAATTCAGATGTTTTAACAGAAGTCTCTGTATTTAGAACTTCATTCTATCTTTCATCTTGCACATGATTTTTTTGAAGGTAGAGATATGCCTTACAGTCTACTGATATAGTTTTGGGAGGATTTATATATATATATTTTTTATTTATAGATAGTAGTTACTGATYTTTTTTAGCAAAATGTTATGTTACTTTTCAAAACAGTCAGAACATATGACCTGACTGGTGGCTGACAAGGATTTACTTACATTCCTAGATATTTTCAATTCTAAACATATGTAGATTTTATCATTTATTTCAGGAAATCAGATGTCTAAATGTAAAATCATGAACCCATAGTTTTCAGGTGGGTCTGTGACTCTTCTTGAACTAATTGGGTTGTGAAACAAATTAATTCACCAAATCAAAATTTCATTAAAAATTTTTATTTTGACTCATCAACTCACTTTGTAGTGAAAAAATAGAATGTAAGTTACAGTTCCAAACGAGCTTGGTTTCAGCATAAGACTTTTTTTCCCCTGGTGTGCAGCATTTTTCAAGATTCMTATTTTCTGTTCAGCACACCAAACTTTGGTGGAATGACATCACTGAAATACCCCTGTGGGATTCCTCCTGTAAGGCAAATTAAGTGAACAGAGGTTGTCATAGATTTAAATGAATATATTCTATTATAGGTGATTGTCCATATAACACAATATTATTCACTGTGGCAGATAATTGTTATTAAAATAATTCAAGGAATATAATATTTGCATAGAGCTTTTAGGCACATATATGCTTCTGAACTGGATAATTACAACACAGGGATTTTTCTTAATATGACCTATCACTAGCACTGGGGCATTTGCAGGACCTGCTGGGCAAATGTAATATGTTCTAGATTATGAAGAGTAGAGTTTCTTGGTGCGATGTATTTGTAAGATCCTATGGGGAGCTGAGGAAACCCATTTCAAATACATTGTGCCTTGCAGAGAGAGCTTTCACGTAGGAAGTCTTTGCAGATCTCTGAAAAAACACTAAACTTCTAAGTGCTTGCTAGTGTGCATCTCATCCAGCCTACAGGACATGATTGGAATGTGTTTATAAAATAGTCTTGCCATCAGCATTGAGAAGGATGTGGGAGAAAATAGGATCCCGTGTAGTGGCAGCCATACCCATTATTGTAAGAAAACAAAAACTGTGATAGAGTTTGTGTGATGTTTTGCAACTAGAATGAAGATCACTAGCTGCCGCATGTATGTGCTTATTGTGGAACGAATCACAGATATTTTTGTTTCTTATTTCATCTTCCTCATTATTATTCTGGTAATCCTTTGGTTTAAGATGAACCAAATTAGATGCTAAAATGCAAGGAGATTAAAAAGAAACATATTCTAAAGAAATCTTTTGTGTGTCTCATTTGGAGTTTTGTATGCTGACCAAAATATTCCTGCCAAATGAGCCAAATCCACTCTAACCATGGGACAGAAGGCAGAGGAACTGTTTTGTGTGATGTGAAGGATGATTTATATTTGCCAGTGCCGCACAATCCCCCTTGTTTCTTTTTCGGATCTGTGAATCTGTAAGTCTCTGCTTGTCTGCTTTACTGTCAAGTGTTTTATAAATAATGTTTGAAAGTATTGAAATCTAAAGAGAAAAACTCACAATACAGAAGATGTTTTACAAGCTCGAGATTCATCGTACCCTTAAACTGTGCTCAGATTAAAATCACGAATTTGAATGTGTTTTATTTTTATCATTGCATACAATTGTGTTAAAATAGAATTTCTTTATAAGATGTTTTATGAAATTCTGGAAAAGAAAGCAAATAAGATCATGTCTGCAGATGAATCAAAGTGTTTAAAGAACACAAAATTGGCTTTCTTGATATTTTCAATCAACTGCTTATTCTACATCTGCAAAAATTATCCAAATCTGGGTTTAATCATGAAATTGGAAGGTCAAGATTTCAGAAATGTTGCCCTACATGAGCATCTTCTRTGCTTATGTGTTTTTATGATGCAGTGATTGTTGGATTTTCAGAACTTTTTAATACATAATGACAACAAATCTCTCTTCTAAACTCCAATAAGGTACAGAGCATCCATTAGTAACTTTAAAATAGTTCTGTAAACGAATGGGAACAACTATCCGCACAGATAACCTGCTCCCCTTTATCAGTGCCTAATTGTTGGCTAACTTTATTATTATTATCTTGGCCAGAACAATATCATTTGGAACTGGYGGATCTATACTTTGAGAATATTTGATATTATAAGGGTATATTCATTATAAGGATATACTTGTGTCATAGAGGGAAAATGCCCCTTCAAGAGTGCAAGATACTGATTAAAAAAAAAAGTCATGTCTTACAGGTGCAGTATGTTATAATGCTATTTATCCAACTCCACATCCAGTTAAAATACATTCCTTTTAAGTGTTTCATTATTTTTTTATTCTTAAGCTTGTAGAATGGCTTTTAGACCATTTATTCTTCCATTGTTTCTTCAATCGCTTGGTGAATGCTGTAGCAATATCTTTTAAATAATGGTGTTCTATTATGTTAGCTTAGTATAAAACAGTACTGAAATAAAACAGATTATTTACTGGCCTCTTATGTGAAGTACTGGATGTTCCCAGAGGAATGCTTAGTATGGATGTCTTAAAACTGGATGTTATGCTACAATATCAACTGATATTTGGCTTTAAAATAATGCTCTTTTTTGTCTCAAATGAAATAGATTTCCTTTTGGAGTACAAAAGGATGGTGATCTTCTCCTGCAGTACCTTCTGTAACAGTGGAATGTAAAACACTGCTATCTAATATACAAAGCAGCTTGCAATGAAGAGAGATGACACTAAAGATTGATCAGAGTTCAAGCTACCAGAAAATGAAATGAAAATAACTTTCTATCAAAAGTATCTCAGAAGTATAATTTCACTGAACAATTAAAACCTACATTTATTACATAACAGAACTAAGCAGAACCACAGAATATGAGACATAAATGCAGCACTTAGGCAAGCTTATCTCTTCTGAGCTACTCTTGCCTAAAAGGAAGATCAATAGCAGATGCATGTACACAAATACTTTAAATACCACAAAGCATTACTATTTTTAATGTCTTTTRAGATGTTTATTCTTTAATAATTATGCATTACAACTAATATCCTAGTAAGGGAGCTATGCTGTCCCTTTTTAAGTGCTAGAAACAAGATTCTTATATTGGGTTAGGAATTTGGTGAATGGTAAATCTAGAAAATGTCTTAAGTGGAGCAATTGAACTCTTTCCCTCCACCATCTCAAAACAAGGGAAATTGATTTGCTTTCACTGCAAATTTGAATGCTACAACTATMATAGGCCACCTGAATTTAGATTTGTGACAGGACAAGAGGCAGCAGCTGCAAACTGAACCACAGGAAGTTCTGCCTGAATATGAGGAAAAACTTCTTCCCTGTGAGAGTGACAGAGCACTAGAACAGGCTGCCCAGAGAGGTTGTGGAGTCTCCTTCTCTGGAGATCTTCAAGGCCTGCCTGGATGCAACCCTGTCTAACATGCTCTAGGTGACCCTACTTGAGTAGGGGGGTTGGACTAGATAATCTCTAAAGGTYSCTTCCAACTTAAACCATTCTRGAATTCTGTGAAATAAGTTTGAAGTGAGGGAACTGGGTATTTTTTTCTTCTGATTTTTAACAAGTGAATTTAGTGGAAGATCAATAGCTCAGGCTAAGATCAGCTTCACTTTAGAAAGGCAGTATGTACAGTTTTCAATGTGATCTTCTGAAGTATCTCAGCCATGACCGTCAATACTCTGATTCGAATTGTGCATGTTTGAAGCAAAAAATGCCARTCGTACTGACTTGTGCACTGATGTATGAGATATCAATAATAATGGAATCTAGTCATCAAAGCATTTTACAAGGTAGTGTACAAATATTGATTAATCTTTAAAAATGGGTATGAAATAATTAGTATTATCCTCATTTTGGAGTTATGATAAGTGGAATATATAAAGATAGACATGGGTGGATTTTTCAAAAAATGCCATAATCCTGTTAAAGATGAAGAATATGCAAGTCCTCAAATCCTTTAGACTGAGGTAAGCAATTTCATATGTAAACCATCTCAGGAAAAACTAGAATCACTAAAATTGTCTCACTTTCACACCCATGCTAATACAATAGTTGCAAGAATTTTTTTTTTTTAAAAAAAAAGCTTAGATTGGTATAGAATTACTGTTTTTCTTTTCCTCTGATTAGTGCAAGACCAAGAATTTGCTGATAACGTGTAACAGGGGTGTTATGTTATTTTATATGCATATCAACAAAGGAGATTTATTGAGATAATTTTAGAATATGCTCTTCTGAAAAATAACCAACTTGCTTCAAGTTAATCACAGGAAGCATCTTAAAGCACAGTAGAAAACAGTCTGATTTAGATGTATTTAAAACCTATTTCAGTTRTCACAGAATCAAATCTAGAAGTCTTTTAGGTCATGTTGGTTCACTGGAGCCAAATGTGACAAGCAGTGTGGTTCATCTCAGCGTACCAGGGGTCCTTTAGCATGAGTACAACCATCAGATATTCGCTGCTGCAGGAGATGAACTGCAGCAAAGCTGTGTTCAGGGGAGCCCGTTTACCTGCGAGGAATGCCTCTGTCAGCTCTGTAACGTACCCAAGCTTTGCATGCCCCGTTACAATGCGTTGGGTAAAACTGTGGATGTTAATGCAACTCTGCATGCCTACTACTGCGTGCTCTCTGGGATTGTTTGGTGTGAACTTTGCTTTCTTCAGTATATATAATGATGTGTCCTGGTGACATATTATAGATTCTTTTGTTAGATTTAATTTTTTATCTTGTTTATTCTATTACACTGACTTTAAGAAAAACATAATACCGTGCTTGTCTGTGCCTTGGATTTTTTTCAATATAAATATTATCTTTTTAATGATTCCGAGAATTCTGAAAAAAGATATTGATTTCTCTATGTYAAAAGGCTCTTCTATATCTCATAAATATTCTTTTTGTCAAGATTTAATAATTTGTTGTCCAAGCAGTGCTTAAGTGGAATAGATTTATGTTAATACAAACTTTCTTTGGTATGAAGATGATCARTTTTTCAAGTGAGAAAAAAGGAAGGGTGGCAGGAGCAACAAATGATCGTACATGCTATGGTTTACTTGTAACCTCAGGCTCAATTCTTGTGGTTTTGTGGAAAGGTTCATTGAATAGATGTATTTTTCTTTTTTATCTTTTATCTTTTTATTTTATCTTCTTTTCATAGCTACCAGTAGTGGAAGTATTAATGCTTTATTATGAAAATTAGAGTCAATATTCAGATTTCAATTAAACAATAAAAGCATGATCCTATGTGCTTAAAAATCAGTATGATATTTTCCATGTTCTCCACTAGGTTTTTAGCTAGACTGTAGCCAAGTGACTACTAAGCAGGAGTAGACTTTAATTTATTAAATAGGTTTCACCATAACAAAGGAAAAAAAAATCCCCTAATCTCCTAACTAGAGGTAGGAGTAATTAGATTTTAAAGTATTTCATATATCAATGAAATCACAGTGATTCCAGTTTGAAAAGATGAAAATGAGACAAGATACTTAATTTTACCAAGTCTGATAAAAGTCAGTTTGCGATATAAGACTGGTACAGTGTTAACAATTGCCAGGTAGCGGCAGTGCTTGCAAGCAGCAGAACAGGAAGGCAAACTGGACAGCCAAAGAGATCGTATGAACCACAGTGCCGCCATTGTTACGGGCCTATATGTGCCGATTAAAGTGCTTGATAAACTGTAACTAAATGCGTATTGTAGCGAAGACAAGTCTAAAACTTACAAAGTACCAGTTTTGTTTGAAAAAGTAAAAAATGCTCTTTCCTGTCTTCACTGATCTACTTTATCAATATATTTTTTCATATAGGCCCTGTCTCTGAACACAGACTGAGTTTTATTACCAACATTCTAAATATGAGAAATACAATTAGAAATGAAACAGTGCTTAACTASCCAGGCATTATTTTTAATTATATACTTCTACTAATTGAACAGCACATTATGTAAGATTGACAATGGAAAAAAAGTTTTGAGATATTTTTCCTTGCAGTTCTGGTAAGACATTGTATCATGAAATAGCCTCTTAAGCACAAATTGAGTTGGGAAGGTAAACTAGAATTGAGCTATTTTATGTTATATGTGTATTGATGTTTCATATTTTAAATTGACTTAAAGTTTGACTTGCTCTCTGACAAAAATAAGAGCATTGTATTTCCTTCTGCAACAAAGTTTCAGATTCCAAACCATTCAATGAATGTTCTGGCAGAATGATCAAGCTTTAGTTTTAGCAATGACTGTACACATTGCTAGATCATATTGCATATAATTAGTATATATTTTTCAGAATTCTTCTGTGCTATACTAGTGAGAAGCCAGAAGTACTCTCTAGAGATCAATGTATTTTCTGTTATTTACATTGCTGAAATCACAGTTTAGCTCCCTGTGTGTTTTTGTAATGTGTTTTATGCAACTGTGAATACCTATTTGATTAAAAYAGAAATATGAAAATTTAGCTTTGTTCACTTCACCTGCTTTTACTCACTATATCTCTACTGAGATTTATTTTCCATCATTCAAAATTCCTCAACTGCTTCAGAAAGCTGCCAGAAAAAATGAAAACAGGAAACAACAAACAAAATCCCTTTGGCCAAGGCCTTGATTTCTTTTCGTCCTACAAACATGCATTTCATCTGTACCACTGCAGCAAGTTAATCCATCTGATATTTCCATTCCCTGTAAGGAGAGAAATAGAGGCTCTAAGCCAAGCCCTATAAAACAGGTCTTCAAATACTAACTTAATACTAACTAAAATAGTGGTCTTTTTATATAAAATTTTCTGTATTTCATCTCTAGTGGCTTGGTTTCCAAGAGGGACACTGAAAACTCTTCTGATAATTTTTAACAACCTTCCAGTCCTTCAAAAGAGGTTTCCTATAGTCTATATAACTTACTAGATGGAGTGCCTTATCGACATTCACATGGGTTGCCCAGCATGAGTCATAGCTTTGTCATTCATCAGTACTTCTGCAATCCCAAATGCAAAATAGCTCTAAATAATAAATCAAACCTTACCAGCGTTATTATCTACACTTTATACGTGATGGGCAAAATCTTGATGTAAATCAGCACTGTTGCTTTCTTTTCTTTTTCTGAAGTAGAAAAATATAAGGTAACTTTTCTGAATAAGAAGACTGGATATGATCATGGAACTTGCTTAAAAGAGGAGTTTGTTGTTGCCCTAATTTTGCATCACATAATTTTCCTTTTTATTGGAAACAATGTGCAAGCTACTGAATGGATCAATAAAAATTGATTTTTGAATAGTGAGTAGAAGCAAACAATTGTATAAAAGGAGAAATAATCTTATGCTGAAAGCAATTGGTAATATACTTTTACCAGTAACTGATGGCTACACAGAGGTAAAAATAATGCAGGGCATTTAAGATGTGAAAAAACAAATTAAATGAAGTTTTAATTCTCATTTGTGAGTATTTTTATGACTGATATAGAACAAAGTATCCAATTTTATTCTGACAGGGTGACTTTTTTTTTAATCTTTACTGGCTTATTTCTCTTCAATTGTGAAAGAAGTGTGCTAAGTAGCCCCAGAAGGGCTTTCGAAGGATGGATTGCTATTGCTTTTGGTTGTACAAAAAGGTTAATTATGGAGGYTGGGAAAATGTTGCTGCTTTAGTGATGAGGGACTACTATATAGAAATGACTAACTGAGCTAGTTTTCGTTTTCACAGTCATCTTAATTTTAAAATAAATGACAAAACATCAGGCTCCTTGATCACTCTAAGCCTTAAAAATGAAAGGTCTGACATGCATGAGAAATACCTAATGACCAGAAAATCTAAGAGAAGTGACAGAAGAAAAGATCAAACAAAAAATAATGCATTAGAATTTTTATGCATTTCTTTGTAATATGATATTTTTTGAAGTAATTAAAATCTGTTTAAAAAAAAAAATTGCAGTATTTTTGCCAGAGTTTATGGAATGTGAAGTACGACCAAATAAATCAAACTAATATAAACCTGTATTTTTTTTTTTTTATCCTTCACTCCATAGATCTTATTTTGCCATGCAAGTCAATTAGCTACTGGAGGATTTTAAAGAACAGGACTTGGATTTTATCACTGATATACTAAAGTTGACAGATTACCACAATTTTTGCTTTAGAGCTGGTCCTGTTGGACAAGCTTCCAAATTGAATTCATGCGTTTCACCTATTTTTGCATTAAATGTAAAGCAAAAGACCTGTTCAAGGTTTATACAATACTTTTTGACAGGGTTGTGAAAGTCTGTAAATTATAGTGTTTACTAGAAAGTGCAAGAAGGGCTGTATCTGTTGTCACATTAAAGAATGATTGCTTAAGAACATCATACTTGAAAAGTGTTGAGGAAATGGTGGATAAACCTTTAAAGGTGTATCTGAAATCAACTTTTTACTCAAGTAAGTTCTTATGATTCACTGAGTCCAATGAAAATTGCTGTAGGCTAACGAATCTCTAAGAAATCGTGCAATAATCAGCTGTCCTCTGAGATTATCTCCATCAGATGCCCTTGAGGGTCACCTCTATTAGCAGCACTAAATATTTAGGMATGCTTCTCAGACCTTTAAAATCAGTTGCAAAACATGGTTGTCTTTTTGCTTTCTGTTATTACTGTGTAGTTCAGGCTGAGGAATCTTCTCAATTCCTKTTGACCTTTGAGGTATATTCTGAGATGATCTTTCAGTCTGAAAAATAACCCTAAACAAAATATGATGTACATATGGATTCTTGGGTTCAAGTTGTATTCTACATGGGGAATGTTTCATATTGCGCTGCCTAGACAGTCTTGACTGAATTTAACACCGGAGAGGAATATCCTAGGGCCTAGATGCAATGTATTTTGTTGTACCCTGTGCATCTATTAGGTTATGGCTTTTGTCTACAGCCATTATTTAAGTAGACTGTTAAACTAAATTCAGTTTGAGTATCAAGCTAATATAGTCCAGGATGCAAGGAGTTTGAGGTTTGCATTTTTACCCTTYCTTTAAAGTTGCAAGAATTTTGAGGAAAACATGTTTGAGTCCTATTCTACTGTTTATTGACTTGAATGAATTTAAAAGCATCTTCCATCTGTGGAGGTTTGCCTACTACATAAACAGAATATCTGTGTGAAGTGACTGAGCAACAGTCTTGCCAGTCTTCTCAAAATAATAAATGCTGTTATAATTCTTCAAACTCTGATACCACAATATTTTGAGAATTTATGATTCTAGCCTGTTACTATTGCAATTAAAAGCTATATATTCAAGTAATGCAGAACTACTAACAGAAATTAGCAAAGGTAGAGGTTTGCATTATTCTTATAATTCATAAAAATCAATGAGTTTTATATAAAAGTTACTATTGAGAGATATATAAAATGAAAACAATGATTAGAAATATTAAGAACTTAGAAATATGAAGAAAATGCTACTTTTCATTTTCTTTTTTGTGCATGTCTGCTTTGCAGTTCTGAGGTGCTTGTCTTGCAAATTGTGACTACACAGGATAAATTGTAGAATTTAAGTAATATTGTGAAATTGGCAAAATTCAGGATGTCAGTAAAGCATTAGTGATGAGAATTACTAATATTCACATATTTTACTTCTATTTGTTCCAACATCAATTCTTTAATATATGTAGAAAAGAAAGTATTTTTTCAGTCTTTGAGACCCTCTTCAGGAGGATTTAGTTGCAATCAGCAGCGCATTTCTGAAGCACATCTCTCCATGTCCCCACAGCCCATGCTGTAGCAGAAAATTTAAGAGATCGAGATGAAGAAATGATTTGGTGAGACTATGCTTGCAGTGGTTAGATCAAGCCAACACATTAGTGAATACTCCCCAGTGTAGGGGGGTTGTTCAGGAGAGTAAATACACAATACCACTGTGCTCCAATGATTTCTTTGGCATGAGAGACTCAYGGCTTAGGCTGATGCTTTAGCTCTTTTTGTATATCTTCATTCTCATAGGCAGGCTACATTTCATTTAATTTAGCACACAAGGAAWCTTGTAGGTATAGTAATAGATATTTAGTGTGTATTTCATTGAAATAAATGCCCCATAAATCTAAACTATAAGCACTTGTCATTGCTTATTCTGAAATGTGCTTTATTTTGACAAATAGCTCAATCTGCTTTTGTTTCAGGTAAATACAGCAAATAAAAAAATTTTATTTACTATGGTTATTCCTAACCAGCATATGTTAGTTTGGAGCATAAACAGCATGTATAGATTTAAGAGTTAACCAAGACTAAAATGTAATTCCTTTTAAGTATTTGGCTATTAACTTCATGCAAGGGAAAACCATTCAGTTGCTTATTTAATGACTTATTTGTTTATAGTGAAAATCAATTAGTGTGGCCCCTGTGGTTTYCTTACCTTTTCTCTTCAAGGATTCTCATCAGGAGGTGCATTGACACAGCATGCTTTTGGCACCCACAAATACCCACGTTTTGCTGGGGGCTTCTATGGTGCAGTGAAGTGCCAAATTAATACATCAGAGTAGGAAGGGGGAATGTCAGAAGCAGACCTGAGACCAAGACTTTTAAACATCCTCTTAAAGCTCTTACTTACAGCCAAACGCCACTGCTTCCAAGCTGTTTGCTGGTCATTTCTGTCACTGCCTTTGAAGCAGACATATTTCCTCTTGGGATTCTCCCTTGAAGCCTGCAGCATTTTTTGCACTGGTGACTGCCTAAACTGGCCCGGATTTGCAAAGGAGGCCATATACGCATGTTACRCTGAGATAAATCGGAGTCTTCTTTCATGAAAAGTCAAATGTATTCCTATTTATTGTCTGCACATGCAGTTATTGATATGAACCCTTCCAATTCAGGAAAGCGTAAAGCAAAAGCAAACCAGGGAAGTGAACCCTACACCTTTGTTCTGGCATWCGGATGCCTAATTGGCACTGGCATACACCAAGTTAGCGTGTCAGAATGTGGCTGTTGACAGCAAGATGTGCTCATAACTACTGAATCCGAAAATAAAAACAAATAGCGGTGACAATGAGAGTGAGATGTGAACTAATAATAATACTACTTTTGATGTGAGATGTCAAGGACAGACAGTGTTGAGTGAACAATATGCAGCCAAGCCATCCGTAAGGCCAGCTGCCTTCTGGCACAGCAGGTCCCTTATGCTGTGGTCACTCTTTCATCTACTTTTAGTGGACATTCAACAATACTTGATTTTTAATTTCAGGTTTTCCTAAACAAACACTATAAATAATGATTAGCAAAGGAATTCTGGAAATTCAACAGTAATACCYGATTCTCTCAATTCTTTATTATTTTTTAATCATTGGTCTTCTGGAGCTTCCCAAAGACCAGGAGATATTTTGATGGTTACATTTAGCTTATTTGGAGTCTTTATATTTTTCATTATAGAAACTGGGAGAGRACATTTATATTAATAGATAGTTTCTAAGTTTGGTGACCTAGAAGGAAACTGAAAAATAAGGAATAAACTGGTTGGAAATGCTAAGACTCCAAGTAAATATTGATTTATTTAAATAATTATGCTCAATTTTAAAACAAAAATTGTTAAAAGGCAAAGAGATTATTATTCACAGAAAGAATGTCATGAGTCATTTCAGGTTATTAACCCATGCTGCTCAACTGAGGAAAGAAGGAAATACCAGGTTCCTGCTGAATAGAGTTTGATCATTGTGTTGGGTGGTGATGAGCTGAAACAGTGACATTCGGCAAACAGGTTTAAGGCTTTTGTGGCAGATATGAAATGGAGAGTAAATATTCCTAGTAGACTGTATAARTTTATATCATCAGCACCTCAGATTACCTCAGTCAATCATAAACCCTTAGAGATAGAATTGGAATTGTCCCTGCGTATCGCAGGCTCATTGGCTTTTATTGTGTAATGYATTTCATCCTCTGCAGGAAGAAGATAGCGTGGGAAACAGTCTTTACATTCAGCTTGCTCAAAATAACAGAGAGAAAGAGAAGATGCTCTGACTATTTTAAGAAATGTAATTAGCTCAAAATCAAGTTAATTACATTTTTGCAGCACTGCAAACATGCACTCAGGTGTTATGTCTRTATCTGGGGTGTTTCTGCACTTGGGGGGATTTACAGTATCACTTTTTCTCCTTTCCTCAGTTCTTACCTCTGTAGCTCCATGAGAGATCTATGCATACAAAAGGTGGGCTGACTAAGACTTAATCCCGCAGATTGTCCCTGATGGGAGTATGTACAGGGTGCCCATTAAAGGGAACAGWTTTTGGCACAGGAACAGTGGTCTGCTTAGACCCAGTTAGAAAAACTGGAGCTTAAAAATAGTATTTCAGAAAGGGAGCTGTGAAGCTTCTGCACTGTAAAAAAAAAAAAAAAAAATGCTGACGGTGTAAGCCCTTACTACGTGTGTGTTTTCGCCATGTACAATAGTAGGTGCACAAAGTCTACTGCTTTGGATTGCTGTTAATGAGCAATACCATAAGTAATGAGCACAGCATTTCTGTAGGAAAAAAATGGTTTCTCAGAGTACCACATGACAATTTAAATGGATTACATAGCTAATTCTTCTATAAGCTCTGGAGTTCCTGGAATGGAAAATGGCTGCGAAGAAAGTGAAAAATGTGAAAGTTTGAATGAATAAGTATTTTAATTGTGAACAGATGGATATTCAAAGGCTGAGTGTAGATCAGCCATTTTGAGTATGAGGCTGAGAGGAGCTGGCAGGTTGGGACAAAGGCAARTCAGGTTGGGGGAAGGCCTTCCTTAGGAGCACTCTAAGAAGTTGTTTTATTTATGGTGCTTATTACATCCCTTCTGCAGAAAACAGAGCTTACGCTCATAAGTAACTTGCACTAAGAAAACACCTAATTCTGGGTCATTAGCTTCTATGCCAAAAGGAGATAGACCTGCAAGTGTGTTGGCAAAAAGATATGTTTCYGTTTAATGTAAATTAAATGATTTTGCTTGGGCAAAGTTGGTCAAAAAAAGGTAGAAAAAGTAAAAGGTTGTTTATTATTAAAGGCTGTAAATCAGTGTGGTCAGATCTCTTTAGCAGGGAATAGCACCTCAGCTGGTTGGATGTCATTCCTAGTGAGCAATAACTGAATAATGGAACTTCTGTTAGGGTAAATTGAACTCAAGGAGAATTTTGTAAATGTCTCCAGTTAATTAAGATATTACCAGTTCAGCAAAAATAATAAAAACATTAAAAATATTGAATGAATGTAGATGCAATTAGCATATTTTAATGGATTCATTCTTTGATCATTTATCTTCTGGTCAGCATTACTTTAAAATACAATAATATGGAGAAAATTGTTGAATTTAAATGAAAATAAATGCATTTGTGAACTTCTTTAGGAACACTGCAGTGCTAATGCTGTTGYATTACCACTCACACCTACACTTTCGCGGAAAGCGTTTGCAATTATAAAAATGAAGCCAGGTGCCTGTTGGTGTCAAGAAAGAGAGAGAGCGAGATGTTATATTTTCAAAATATCTGTAAACTTTAACACATCTGCCAGCATTTGGAAACAMTTGCAAGTTGAGTTATAGGAAGAAAATCCTATTTACCTTAGCTTTCTTCTAGATGYTTTTGGGTATGCTGAAACGTACAGCTAAAAGGGAACTAAATCTGCCTGAAGCTAGAAAACATCAGGCCTACTCCTCCTTCATCTTACAATRATTAATATACAACTGTAAGCCATGTATTTCAAAAATTGTTTATGAACTTGCATGTCTAAACTGAATAACCGTCTGTAATGTTTTAAAAATTAAAATCCTTTTAGGAAGTAGTGACCTTGCAAAGCTTAAATTGCTTATAAGTTTCTGAAGRATAAGTTAGTTAGCAATAGATACAATCTAGATAAAAACTCATAGCAAGTCCAGGCTATTCCTAGCTCTCTGTCCAAAGGACATTAAGAAAAATGTGACTTCTCACTATATCGTGCCTGCTATTTCTTTCAGTTTTGTTTCTTACTGTATTTATAATCAGCCAGCAAGAGCTTTAGCAAGCAGCTCGCACCATGGCTCAGCGGAGCAATGCCGTGACTCAGGAGGCTGCTGGGCTCGGGTAGAGGAGGGGCAGGCGCCTGTGAGCCTGAGCTAGAGCGGCAGGCTGTGGGTGGGGTGCGATCTAGCAATCTCAGCTCTCCCAGTGGAGCTAAGATAATGTGACTACTCACACATGTGCAGCAGTCCTACACTGTTAGCAGTAATAGGCTTTTGTCTTAGCTCAGATGCTGGCAGTGTGCTGTGGTGAAGGAGTCTGTTCTCTTTCGTCCCTGCTTTTGTGTCCAACCTGATGCTCCTGAKAAAGTTTTGGTGGCAGTAGAGAAATTTCCAGTGGCCTCTGTTTGTCAAGCATTTTAGACATTTTATTAAATGGTAAATAAAAGATATTATAGAAGGAAAACTGTAAAGAGAGAGATCTTGTCAAAAATACTTCGCTGCAAAATGCCCCAAAAATTAACATGCTAGAGAACTCAAAGGCCAGCAGAAACAGAGAAGTTTACATTGGCCATTATGGGGCACTCAGGATTTTTTTTACAGCGGGCTGAACTTTCTGCCAGTTAATTTTTATGTTGTTTTTAAACTTGATCATCTTCACTGCTGTTGTCTAAATGCCATTAATTTAAAGAACTGTCAGTCAAAGCTGATTATTGGTATGCAGGAGTGGTGCACTGCATGCAATAGATTTATTGAAGACTGAAAGATTTTAGTCTATTTTGTTCAGGTACAGAATGGAGATCAAGTATGACTGCACTATTAACAAAGTGCACAATGTATTTTAATTGTACTTTAAAGTTGAATTACGAGTTTTAAAATTCCATTATTTAATGTATAACTGCGAAAAGAATTGTATTTTGTAAAGGGCAGTTAGCACAGGATGCAGTTAGCTTTTAAGTGATATTTTAAGTTTAGGAATGAGGAGTTGCCAAATTAAGTTCGAATCATAATTGGACAGAAAGTATTTTCTATAATGCAARATATGAATTAAGTACTTGTAAGATTCAGCATTACTGTAAATGGGGMTTGAAAAAATTCTGTGAAAAACCCAAGTATAAAATTATTTTGAAAATGTTTACTTTCTGGACATCAGAGATGTAATGAATGGCTGGGCCAGGCTAGAATTGAGGTCTGTTGGTTTTCCTGTCTTATTTATAGGCAGTGTCAGATTTTCACCAAAAACAGAACAAGAAACCATAATAAAAGTCTGATATAACCAGCACATAAATCTCAATAATGTACAAAATGTCACTTAAGACATTCTTGGATGTTTGTGGAAACAGAATATTAGCTTTATTTTTTAGTTCTTTCCATTTGCATTTCTGTGCTCACTGTTTCCTGAGGAAATCTTTTTCTGTTTAATTAGAAGGAAAAKCTAAGATATGTACTTGTTAACAGGCTTTATTTGCAGTACTATGGCAAAAGTYCTTTGCAAGTCTTTCTAAGGAGTGTGGGAAGGGAAGAGAATTTGATATTCCTTCTAAGCTCTTAACATGAGTGGTTATTGCTGCTTTCTGCTTTCTTATACTGCCTCCATTATATCTGATATAGACTTCCRCACTTTTTGCTCTTAATAGAATTATAGAAAGACACTGTCTCACTTGCCTGTCTACATTATGTACCCACAGATACATGTATATGTGTATACACTTAACTTTGGAAATAATGTCAGTGCTTTTCAAGGGAGGAAGCAAGATGTGGAAAATTAAAACAGGACAAGAGTGAAGAACCTCAAGAAATTTATATTTGAAAGAAGATGTATTTTTCCATCAATAAAAAATGATGATGATTAGAATAGCTTGAAATACTGAGCAAAAATGGTTAAACCTGTAGAAKAAATTTCAATTCTGGGTATTTTTTTAGACCTGTGACTATTTATTTCAAAATCTGAMTACTTCAGTCTGGTATGTGTGTTATGAAAGTCTGGAATACTGTTTCACACAAAACAAGTTTTTCAATTTTTCTAAAATTTTAAATCCATCTAAAATTATAATTGTTTATTTCCTTATGAATTGTTAGAACCATGTAAGAATCTTAAAAGGTCAGATATCACAAATATGATATTAATTTGTTATGCACAAAAATACATACAATATGAATAATATTCTCATCTCCTGTTTTTGAAAATTTTGTTTCTTGTCCTGGTTTTCTGTACTGAAACACACAACATGATTTTTTCATGCAAATTCACGTCCTATTAACAAGTACTTTCTCTCTTTTTGTATCTCAGCACATTCGTGTTTTTATACAGATGGATTTCCTACCAATATTTACCAATACCAGTAACTGCCAAAGAAAAAAAACATTACTCAAGATTAGGGAAGATACAGATTTACAGTTATATAGACAAAATTATATTATTCTCTAAAACAAGAAAGTTATGAACCACATTGAGTCTTGCACTTTAATCAGCTTATCCATCTTGACTGGTTCTCCAAAAACACATAATCATCAATTATTCATGTATAATGTTAATATCCGTGAACARATTGTTAATTGTCAGACATGTGTAACTGGCTACAGCAATTCTAGTTACAATTAAGCAATTGCAAGAGAGAAAATAAAAACTTGTTCCAGGTAGCACCAGAGGCATGTAGTATAAAACCATCAGTAAGTTAAGTTAAAGATACAAAATTAGCTCATAGTCTGTGTGTAATATATGCACAGTCTGCCTCAGTGTGAGAGAACTACCTAAGTAATTCACAATATTCYGTCTTAATTAAGGATTCTAACTCTCTATAAGAAAATAAACAGAAATCTCCTGCTATAACAAGCAGGATGGCTAGCAGTAGTTATTTATAATGCCAGACACCTGTTGACAAGGACTCTAGTTACTTTAAACTAATCAACATGCTAAAATAGTGTAATCTCAAAAGATAGTTTCCAAATAATACAAATTTCAAAGAGCTGGCAAGATATGGTTGGAAATTTCATCACTTAGAATGTTTTGTATGAGCAGAAGATGACTGAATTGTCAAAACAGAAACATTTAGCAACGATAATTTGATTTTAGCAAAATTGTGRTGGAATTGCAATGGAATTGGTCATTTTCTGCCAGGTTGTTCACAGATTTCCTAACAGATCGGCAGGAGAGCTGCTAACTAATAGGAACCTGGATGGTCTGTGAGTACCAGCCCAGCTTTCTCCAGTATGGTTAGAGGTGTGGTAGTGGTGAATAGGGCTGAGGACATCGAAGCTTTCCAGCTCCTTCCTAACCCCCTTCGTCACCTGTTGAAGAACATGGGTGCACATGCCCCCACCTTAGAGCTCTTTTCCACTTTGGCCATAGAAACACTTTTTTTTTCAGGTTTAGACAACAGGAGGATTAAATATCATCGTTTATCTAGCAAAAATTAATGACTTTCTGATTTGTCTGAGGTTTCATAAAACTTGTTTATAATTGCCATGCTATTAAGTAAAGATTTGCAAAACAGCCCCTTAAAACACTKAAAAACTGAGCTAGGCACTCTCCAGATGGCTCACTATAGCATCATCAAACACTGTTCCTCTGTACAGCAGTTCTAGTTATAATTGATGTAAAGATGTAAATTAAGATTAACAGACCTCTATTTTGTGTAATCCCAGGTATTTTCAACTAGCTGAGACACCAGCACGTATGTGGGCTGTAATTTAGACTATATGCATGTGCTTGAAAACAAGTTAACCCTTTAATTACACATTTCRTATAATAATAGCAAAAATGCACATCAGAAATGTACCAAAATGTGCAATATTTTGCACATGCAATGGTATTCTGCCCTCATCCTTTTTTCCTTTTAATTTCCTTCCCCAAAACCACATCTTCAAGTAACTTCTTTTTAGGCAAAATTCTCATGTTTTACAAAATATTAGTTTTACAATTACAATTTACAATTACAAAATATTAGTGATTTGTTGCAACGCCCTTGGCTATTTTATTTCATCCCTTTAATTGATTACCATCTTTGCATAGTCTTAGAACAGTGATGTACACTATAGTGCTTGAGACTAATTTCGTGTATAATTTCATTGTACCCATGTTCCTACTGAAATCAATCAGAATCCATAGAAGTAAGTGGATCTCTTTGCCCTGGAGCTAGCCACAAGAGTTTCGGATTTTCAGTTCTTTATATTGTCAGATAATGGTTTGTCTTTAAAGCATGATGTATATTTATAGTACTGTTTAAGGAATTTAAAATCCATGCTGAATGTACTAGAATACATAAGTTAGAAAAACAAACACAGAAACAAAAACCTTTATGAAAATTAAACTCACTAAATCCCAAATCCTGGTATTATTAATTGCTTATAATTTCACTGATGTTGAGAGGTATTTCAAAAGCAGATCTTATGGATAYTAGGAGTAAAGTGGAATAACTTTTATTTTTATAATGACATTTTGCTATTGAAATGCCTCTGGCTSCTGTCTTAGAGAACTGTGATTTGGGCTCTTAATCTTTGGTTCTCCATCCAGCTGTGCAACAGCTCAGGTTCAGTAGCTCTTGTCTAACCCAGAACACTTGCAAGCTTTCACAATTTCACAAGTAAAGGTTAGGAGTTCAGTTCCATGATTGCAGTTTGTTTTGGTTGATTTTGAATGATTTTGATTTTGAATGCAACCCTGTCTAACATGCTCTAGGTGACCCGGCCGAGCAGGGAGGTTGGACTAGATGATCCCCAGAGGTCCCTTCCAACCTTAYTGATTCTAAGATTCTATGAATAAAACGCTATTACTCATGCAGTCCTCTGCCAACCTTGCCTATGAGACATTACTTGTTAGATTTGCGGAGACTAGCATTACTAGATTCAGTTCTCTTGATTAGCTCCTGCAAAACTTCAGAAAAGATGCTTGCATATAGTTTACATACCGGTAGCAACAGTAGAAGGTTTAGGAGGCTTTTTTGCAGCCTGGAAGAGTTATGTGGTCTGTATGAAAAGTTTATGCAGCCACYTTTTAGTCAGAACAGCGGGAAAGCACACTACAGCAGGTAAGCCAAGCAGTATTGAACTGCTTTTTCAATGCTGAAGAAAAAGTAAACAGGGAGCACCTATGCTGAGACCTGGAATAACATTTGCAAGAAAGGGTGGCAGGGCTCATGTTTGTGGGATGTCAAAGTGCACGGGGAGAATCAGAAACACCCAGGCGTACCAGTGTCTCAATCCACCTGAGACTTGGCAGAGAAGCAGCTAAAAACTTTCAGTGCCACCAGTTGCCACCATTACATTAGCCTAGTTCAGCAGAGAACTAGTTCACACTAGGTCACACATTTTGTGCAGCAATGTTGAAACTTTGCATTTGATCATTTTTTTGAAATATTTCTGGTTTCTAAGTTGAAATTATTCTTGTTAAGCAATTTATATTTACAATTTGATATAATACATAGAGGACAGGCCTTATTTAAAATAAGCTCTTTGCACCCAGTTAACCCTGTTTTTTGAATGTTAATCTATATGCATTTTAAAAAAGTAGGACTTGTTCAGAATTGGAACAAAAACAAGACTTAAAATATCCAAATATCTTTTAGGATATCAATTATGTGTGTGTTGTCTGTTTTGACTAAAATGAGACAAYGCTGGATCAGAAGAAGATACCACACTCCTTCAGAAAAACGAGCAAGTTCGTAAAGCATTTTCAGTGTTGTGTAGTCTTAACTGTATATAGTCAGTTTTTCTGATCATGAAAAGCAAAAATTCAGTCATATCTTACTTGCATCTGCCCTCATTGTAGCATTCACTGCTAGAACTGAATTACTACTTAATTTAAAATCAGAATTATAAAACATTTTGTATCTAACTTGATATTTCAAAACCTTCCTAACTTTGAGGAGAGAACCAATAGTCTGCTTTATCAGGCAATATGGGATTTAAATCCCTGTTATACTTTTGACTGGTACTGCCATAAATTAGTCATATTCATCATGTGGAATTCTACATGGATATAAATCATTAATAGTGGCAATATATCCTACACACACACACAGTTGTAATAACGCATCTATAAGGACATGTTGAATTCACTCCATCTGGAAAAGGATGACCTTCTGCAGTATCAAATGAATTACAAAATCTTTTCTAACTACTACAAGTGTATAGATCATATTCTTAGCGCACCCATAAAAGTCATAGTTACTGTCAATTTGAGAAATTTCAGCTCAGTACTCATGTTTTCCTTTTGCTGTCACAGGAGAAAAGCAATCCTCCTTATTAGAAGGACAAGATGTACTACTGGATAGTGCCTTGACAAATGACCTTTTCCTAGCTTTAATAGCTCTCGAATCTGTATCCTTGAAAACAAGTATGTGTTTACGTTTGCCATTTGAATGGTGGAGCATTGCATGTTTTGCTTGGTCTCTTCAAGTAACATTATTTAAGATGTCTTTTAACATATTTATCTTCTAAATTTCTTCTGTTCTAAGCAGCAGTCTGATATTTTGCATCCCCTTTTTTGTTTTATTAAACTTCTGAGGTTCATAAAAAATRGTTACTAAATACCTTAAAAAAGCTAGTACAATATTACCTTTTATGCCTCATTGCATTAAGGAAAAAAAGAAGGCTGCAATTATTGCAACTTTTCACTGAAGAAGGACCAAATGCGTCCTTCCTTCTAAATTCAAGCGTTTCCCCAACACAACCCGTCTGCCCAGCTGAGGTGCCAGAGGCTGTCCTTCGGCGCAGCAAGCATGGCAGCCTCCTCGCCCTTTTAAGCTGAAAGGGTATCATTATGCATATAGCAGAGAAAAAAAATGGTGCAATTTGATTGAAACATGGATTTGTACAGATATAAAGATCATGGCTYAACAGATGTGATCCTTATGTTTAGAATGCGAATGAAAATACAAATGAGCCTTTATTAAAGTTTGCACAGCTGCCTCTTATTACTCACATTAGGTGAGAGGCATTATGTTTCTTCAGGCTCCCTGCAGGAAAACACTTTCTCATGATATTTGGTCACCTGCTAAACAAGATATTTGTGAGATMTAACCCTATACTTATTAAACAACTTTTGTAATAAGAAAAGCCATTAACCTAGTTAATAGTAAAGCTAAACACTGCGGRTTAAAGTAGGGAACACCTATTAACAGCCTTTACTGTGTACCTTGTTATCTGTCTGAACCTTTAGAAATCAAAGCTTTAAAGGGCCACAAATTGTTGGAGGAACTGTTGGTCTCTCAGGGGAGTGCTGTCATTCGTACTGCTAACRCTGAATGTATAGCTTGCAGCAGGACTTTGAATAAATGGCTGAATCATAAGAATCTTCTATTAAAACAGTTCAGGTAATGTGAATTCTTTTGCATAAATAATACAAAACAGCTATGGAAATACTTTAAAATCACTATTGCAGTTAGAAATCTCTATTTTTCTTACTACTAACAACATAATGATTTGGACCAGACTGCTTATGTGTCTTAGCTTATTATAATAACTATGTGTTTATTTAGAGAGAATAAAGATATTCTCTTAAGAGTGCARATTTCACAACTGCCTGGCATCAGCAAGAATGACATAGACATTACATCTAAAGTCTGTTTAGGATGGATTTTTGATGCAGCAAAAACTTATGTGGAAAGTCCTATCATTAAGTTATTTGAAAACATGATAATATGGCAGAAAATAAATACGAGACTATTGACCTATGTAGAAAATAAACTGTTGAAGGGAAGTAAATCAGATGAAAGCCTTTCATGACCACATCAAAATGTTTATGGAAATGGACCCAGTGATACATGGAGAAGAAACACAAGTGGAAGGGCATAGAAAAGGAAGGAGTGAAAGGATGCAAAAAGATAGTTATAATTCTGAGTCAGTGCTTTTAGTTAGAGGCAGACTGAATAAGGAAAAAACAAAAAAGTTTAAAAAAAATTGTTACTCTTGAAATTTACATAGTTCATTTAGTCTGTTCTGAGGTTCACTGACGATAAAAACGCTTGCTAGAATCTCCGAGGATTAGCTAGGAAGGAAAAAAGTTATTCAGTGTCCTGGCCTAAATTTGATCCCATTTTCAAAAGTTATTGCAAAATGGTATAAAATAACTTAAGCCTAATTTACTGCAAAAGCACTACTTCTGATCTGCAAAGTCAGGAAGGAAACCTAAATTGCAGCATCTGGCATGTATACAGTGCTGTTTTGTTGAGGCCCTGAAGAAGTGTACTTARTTCTTTTTAACCTTTTTAGGCAAATGCTTTATTAACCTATATATACCTATATAGGAAGAAAGAGTGCAAATCTAAAATGCCATTTACTATTTCAATCTGTCCTTGAATCTTACAATAAATCAGACAGAATTAAGACCACCTTGATTTTTGTCATCAATGCACATAGTAATGTTTTGCAGTGAGCAACAGGGATCTCGCTGTAGTTACTGGATGTACTTGTAACATATTTACAAAAATACATTATTTTCATACTAAAATGTTGTATTGGCAATAACGCACATTTATTTAACTATATTCTAAGCAATAACACACTTTTTGAAGTGTGAACAGCACTATTTGCAAAACACCATTTTTAAAAGGTAGAAATGCTGAMTATTTTTAGCTATGAAATGCTTTTAAAATACTATACTCCATTGTCACTAGAATTTGATAAGGGCAAACATCATACAATAAAATAAAAGGTCATTTATGACAAGAATRTAAATATACAGTAAATCCTTAGCAAAAATATGTCTTGAAGTTTGTTGGCTATTTTTTTTAATTCCAACTTTCTTAAGTGTAAAATATCTTAAACTTTTTGTCTGTTTATAAACAAACATTGTTCTTAAAATTCATGCTATGCSTTGGTCGTCTTTTCTGTTTCCTTTATCAGCAGAAGCCCATACCCTCTGTGACTTACTTAAACTGATCCTATGTGATGGCTAGCATAGGGACAGCTAGTCCCACTCCGTATTTTTTGCAGGAGTGCTTCTTTCGCTCAGTGAACCAGTATGAGCTATATTTGGARGAAAAAATTGCTAGCAAGCTTACATTGATGTTTAGAGGCTTTGCTAATAGAGCTACGTCACTCTAATTATTCCTGGCAGAGTCCTCCCTGCAAAGCTGGCCTAGCCCAGGAGCAGAGTGCATAATATGCAAAGCCTCATTTTAAAGGCCTRCAAACATCCCTGGAGGTCATACAAACCCACTTTTCTCAGGTGCTGAGTGGTACCACAGAGATTAATTAAGTGGGTTGGTAATTAAAAGGACAAAAACAGATTCAGCTGTACTATCCCAGGTTCAAGAATTTCTGACATTACCTTAAAATAATTTATTTCTTTAAAAGCTTGGAAATTCTTGTAAGCCTGAGCTAAATGAGAGATGAGACTAYGAAAAATTTAAACCACAAGTAAGAAAATCATTGGCCTAAATTTGGCCGTTCAAAGGCTTGCTGTGTACTGGGTTTTATTTGCGTCCGGTGTGCCCCTTAGTGTGCCTTTCGCTTTCTCTGCGCCAATGAGCAGCGTTGTCTGCTGAGATGGGCACAACGCATGGAAACGTTGGGAGAGGAGGCAGCTTTGTGGCTGCCAGTGTCCTGTCAGGTCTTCTGGTTGTCTTTGATGGCTACAAAACTGTTCTCTGCATCTTTTAATTCTAAAACTTTTTTTAGAAACATAAAGATCCAGGTCTTGGGTGTTTTTTCTTTTCCTTTTCTGGTGTCCTTAAATAATAGGAGTGTTTATTTAAGAACAAGTAAGAAGTGCTAGGAGGGGCAGGCTTTCTGGTTAAAGTGTATGCTCCRTATTGAAAAGAGTGTTTTAAAGTGTTATTAAAAGTGCATTTAATCAGAGCAAGTGGCAAACAATTTGTTATAAGACACATAAATACTAGTTGGAATCTAATTTCAGTGACATAAAAGACAATCAACTTTTGCATATGAAGTAAGTGGAAAGAGTGTACCTCTGCATGTTATTACTTGTGCAGTATTTTACATTGATTTAGAAAAATTACTTCTTTCTTTTGACCACAGCAGCCTTTCTTTTTATCCACAGAGTAAAGCAGAAAAATGTTCAGAAAATATAGTAATATTCAAAAACAACTACATTATTTTCCTTTTTTGCTCCTTAGTCATATTTAATAATCATAAATTGCCTTGTTTTATAAGATCCTGACCTTCTCTGTTACCAAAGCTCTCCCCTAAAAATCCTGCGAAGTTTCAATTTCTAAATGTCACRAAATATCAAATGAGTGCAGAAGACGAGAAACAAGTCAATAAATGTTTGTATTCTTCTCTTGATGCTCTTTTGTATTTCATTTTCTATGGAAAAAATTAACCCAAAGTTTAATCTCTCCTCCAGATAAAAGGAAGAAAGAGAACAGAGCCTGGAGTAACAGTCAGTTAAAAGTATTGATTACAGTGCATAGCAATTCACTGAAAAATAAATAAATAAACCTGAAATGCCTTCAAACTATTTAGAAGAAAGCATACTGTTTCCTATGGTGGGAAGAAGTATAATTAAAAAGCTATCAACAGTCTGGGATTGTCAAAAGTACTTTGTCACCTGAAGCACATTCCTCGTAATTATCTTTTAGGCTTTAAGCTAGATCACCATTAACCTCCAAAGAAGAAGGGTTACTATGCTTTCTGGTGTGAAAAATTGTATCATCATGTAAATTAAACCCTGTTAGGTAGTCAAATTGGATTTGAGAAACGATTGACTATTAAACCTAGTCATGTATATTATCAAATGATACAAAGCATGAAATGCTAAGAGGGAGAGAAACAGAAAATTGTTTTTTTTTCTTCCTTAAAAATACCAATATTTTTGTAGGAAAAAAAAGATTTTTTGTGAAGGTTAAAAGTAAAAGAAATGCAGTAGTGTGCATGTGTGTGTGTGTGTATATATATATACACGTATATACACACACACACACATGCATCATGATTACGTATAGTTTTGGGTTTTTTTTAATCTCCAGAGAATATAAATGAGACAACTCAGGGTTAGCTGATAATAATGTAGCAGTACCTGAAATCACACTTATCTATTACTCAGAATCTGTTACTCTGACAAGTAATTACCTAGGTTGATAGGCAAAGACTCCTTCTACCCAAATTTCCTACTGATGACTGCAGCAATGGTGTATTGAAGTAATGTAGGTATTTAGGCTAGCTAGTAAGTAGTATGGAACATATTAAAAATTTTAACTAAATGCTGAAAAATTAATAATCCCTAACACATCAAAGTTATGATTGCATTTTCTTTTAGCTCTACTCAGTATAAGATGAAAAGTTTGTGTTTTGAATGCAAGAATAAATGCCTTTCAAGCATAGATTTTTTTTGTCTCATTAGCTTTTGAAACCAGCTGTGTTTACAAAGGTACAACATTACAATGACCAGTGTAAATTAAAGGGTGGTTTTACTCAGCTTGGTAACAGGTTAGTACTTGGCACTGTTCAAACTGAGTCTGCCAGGTAGACTATGAATAGGTTTAGTGATTGCCTGTTCCTACAGGTGTGTTGCAGGGTGAAGCGTGTTACCAGAGTTGCCAAGAGTCACCCGCAGTAGCAGAGCGCTCATGGTCCCATCTCCACTGTTGTCATGGTGTCTGCCTTTTGCTTTCTGAGATTTGATCTTTCCCAATGCCTATGCTCATAGCAAATGTTTCCACACGCGAAGCACACGTGCCCCAGTACGGACTCTCCATTTCCATTAGACCTTTGAGCTCGGCTCCCGAGGCAGCGGCGCTCAGGCCTGAGGCTCRCACAGAGTTCACACCCAGGGGCACGTGTGCGGCAGGCCTCCGTCGGTCATGCTCTGCAGGACTCCTGCTTGACATAAGATCAAGGCTTTTTAACACGCAAAAGAAAATGTTTTCCCTTTCGCAAGAACAGTGTGCAGAAAGGAGAACTCTCCTGGTAATGTCAGGGATCTGCTGTATAATATACTCTGCTCAGAATCAGAAATGAAATWTGGAGCAAATTGGTAACATGTAGTTCCATCATTAGGAAGTATGTGTTTCTTTTTACTTACTAAATATAAAAATAATTTGCCAACAATGCCTGAGAGACTTTGAATATTTTTTACTTTGAAGAGAACATTCCATTTTTCTGCCAAATTACTGCATGTTGACAATGGGCTGTATCCGGCATTTATAGTATTTCTGCTTTCAACTAGTGGAAAATGGATAATTCAAGTGGTGTGCACAATAAATGAGAAGATCCATTGGTTCCATATAAACCTTTTAAAAGCTTCAAAATGGAAAGTAAGGCAGGCCGATATGAATTGCAAAAGGACACAATTAATTTGTACATGAAAGAAAATTTTTAGTATGCCAATAGCCTCTGTAACAGCCAAAAATAAAAGAGGCAATCATGTATAACCTTGCCAAAAATATAATGAACGGCTTGTGACAAAAACTTCTGTAATTTAAGCAAATGTAATTTAAGCAAATTTGCTTAAATTTTTTTTTGCTGATTATTTGCTATTATTTGCTAATTATTTACTATTATTTGCTGCCAATGRCATTTAGTTTAAAAAATGATATTAAAACGTATGCTCATTTCATCATCGAAAAAATCAAGAACACGTGCTAAAGAAAGTGGAAGTCCTAGTGCTGCTGCTGTTCAGTTTATTCTGAAGACTTTTGAATTTTCAGGAAAGCAATTCTGTCTCATTTCCTCTGTGTGCCTATTCTTTGTATGGCTTGTTAAAGAAAATATCAGAAAAAAAAAATCATATGGAAGTTAGGAATCTCCATTCTGTCTCCCATATCTTTAAAGAGCTTACTTTTTCCTTTGAATGTTTGTTTTAAATTGAAAGTTTCTTCTCTTTTATCCCCCCTGCTTCTCCCTATGCCACTTAATCTTTTTAAGCATGTATTATAGGCAGTATTCTATTTTCAGGAAAAAAAAAGTAAATCTGTCAAGTTTTCTTTCTTTTTTAATTATTGCTAGATATAGCTAGCCATGGTTGTAAAATGCTCCTGAAGATTCCTGCTAACAATGAAAGTTAAATTATTTTACAGATATTAAAATGACACAATTATGAGATTGATAAATTATTTTTTTGCTTACTATGAAAAAAAAAGAATCATAGCATTTCACTAACCTAATTTCATCAATAATTCTGTAATTCCTATTCAATCATTGATCACTTTTATTCACCGTTACATGAGTACAACAGTTGTTAGTGAGTCCTCTGTGAAAGTATCTGACAGCATTAAATAATGCAGATAGAATAGGAGCGCTCTTATGAAACAACAGGGAGCCGCTGTCCTGTCCGTGCAGGTGGGTAACTGTCATTTTTGTTAAGAACACTTGAAATGTCATAGTAGTCAAAGGAGACATCCCTGAAACTTCTGGCAATAATAGGGACTACAAATTTTCTCTCTCTACTGGAAATCTGGTGGGGATTATTTAGTAGAAAAACATATTTCTCAAACATATGTATAATCTCTTCATGCTTTGTAATACTTAATATGTATTTATTTGAAAAAAAGTCGTTAAGGTAATTTATGTTACAGATGTCTGTGGTATGAATGAATTTTATAAGCCTTTCTCATGCCTACTAAGAGACTTATTGATTATCAGCCTGATTTTTTCATCAGTGGAGCTCATTTGTAACTCCATTCAAAATCGTTGGATAGAGGCAGAAGGGACAGTTTTGCACTGCCTGTGGAAATTGAGATGATACATGTCCTGATAGAAATCTCCACGTGACTTGAGTTGCTATGTTACAGTAGCAGCTTCCGAGATCACAGTTCAAGATGATAAGCATGAGAGTAAGTAGACATATTGACAATTCTTCAGCTAATGTCAGAAAGTGCTTTTGGGCCAAAAAGAATATGGACATTGCACTAGAACGGTAGCTGTTTTTCAAAGCTGAGGAAAAATTAGTATTTTCCAAAATAATTTGGAAAAGAAGCTTGCTTAAACACTGTGCTTTGTGGGTGCTATGGTGGCTAGACACAATACTCTAGAATATTGAAACCATATCACTTTCTTAAAACAAAACTCTAAGTTCTTAAATTATCTCCTTCCTTACTACAAAAGAAGACATTTCATTTCTGCGTGAAGTCCTGGCCTCTCTGAATTTTAGCGTCTTCCCTGCTATTTACTCTCCTTCATTCTCTTCCTATAAAAAGCTTTAAACTTAGTACTCTTTAAGTGTATCTAAAGTATTGCTTTCTAGCAGTGGTGTTCACTGAAGCTGAACTGCCTATGGGTGCTGGGACTTGTTTGCTTTGGAAGATAGATTAATAGTAMGGTTGTAGGTAAATGCTTTCTGTGATCTTCTCTAACACTTGCTAGGCTGTTTCTCATGTAGAAGTGAGGGACAAAGATGCACATACCACGCAGAGACCTGTACCCCACTAAGGCTAGAACGAGAAAGGTTTCTACAGTCCCAGTTGCTTTGTGCCATCTTATCTGCTAGTATTTAGGGCTGTAGCAGGATAGTGACAAAATATGTGGCTTGTCAGCCTGAACCCAGCTGATCAGCACAGTCTGTCTGCGTTTGATGCTCAGGTGTTCCCTCTCCCAGCTACATTATCTCTTGCACTTAAGAACAGGGCTGTTGCAAGTCCCACTTTTATTAAAACTGTTAAGTTTGTAAGGGCTGGAAAACCACAAATGAACCATCTTGCAGTCAAAGGTAATGGTTACTGCACACATAAAATATAGTTGCTATCTATTAGCTCTACTGGCTTGCTTTCTACTGGGGCATACTGTCATATAACAAACACAAGGTATTATATTAACTGAAGATTTCGTTCTTTCAAAGGAGCACACAACTGGCTGCAAATTTTGCTATCCTTACCCTGAAAAAGCTCCATGTAGTGACTGCAAGAGTCCTCCTAACTTGAGCCCTAACTTTCTCTATTGGAAACTTCCAGTATTCTAACTTTCTATATAATACAATATATTCCAGAGCTGATTTTTTTTATATTTATTTTGATATCTGTTGGCTGTACTTGTGTTCACAAAATACTTCTTAAAAAGAACCAATTGTGTATGATAACCTGTGATAGCACTTTAAAGTTTGGCTTATCTTGCCATATATATATTTAGACTGATTGTACTAATTATGTAAGTATACTTGCTGTCCTGGGTTTCCCTCTTACTCTTTTCTTTAATCTTATAAATCTGCACAAAGCAGGACAGATGACAACCTTGAAGTTGGTGTGTCTGTATATTTTGTATAGCAGAGAATCTGTTTCTCATTATTGTACCGAGGTTTTTCTTCTTCTCTGATCCTTCTTTGCCATTTCTGACAGATTTCTCCACTCTGTGGTGTTTTATTTGACTATTTTTTTTTCCTTTTTCTTTTGGATAATTTCTTTAGGCTCTCATGTTTTCCTGAGTTGTGTGTCACTCTCTCATTCCATACATTGCTATGCTCAGTGCAGAGGGTTTTTTTTTACTGTTTTTCATTGCAGTTCATTCTTGTTTCAGCTACGACACAAATTTTATATTTCAGCTTTGTGATAATTCACATTTTCTACCACCTTTACAGTGCTGTGGAAAACACCCCTCTTGATGAGCCAGCAGTTAGTGTAAATCAAGTAATGACAATTACAACCTCCTTAACGATTTCTCTTATGTTGGATATCTTTAATACTAATCACTGAATATGATTGAATGGCAGGGACAAGGATCTGCAACCTCCTCTAGCACTGAAGTCAGCCCTGATTTGAACGAGGAGTTGGACCTCCTGAGGACCTTACAACCTAAATTATTGTATGATTCTAAACATAGCCTTTTCCCAAAGAATTCTTTGAACAGAAGTGTAAGACTCCCTAAGGATGCATGAAGCTTCTCCTGTTCTTCCCCATCATGATTCCTCTGCTTCATTTTGCCTCCCAAAGAATCCACACTTGAAAGCACAGCGAGAGTATTAGACTTCTTTCCAAAAGTGTTACAGAAATGTCAAGTTCTGATTAATCTCAAACTTAATTTTTCTGTTTTACATCCTCAGATGGGGAAATTACTTGTGACTGCTCCCATATAGAAATCTGGGCATTATATGTAAAAGGATAATAATAATCCTGGATTTTCTTTGAATGAATCTTTCCAGGTCACTTAAATTTTATTGGCTTATTTATTTAGGGGAAAAAAAAAACTTTTGAGAAGAAATGTGGAAAGAAAAAGAGTGAGATTCACCATGGCATAGTTTGATTAGTTACTGTGAAGTTACACCGGGGAGTAATTTGGCCTGAGAAGTTGATAATCATGTAACACAGATGTTACAGTGTTTGAAGGCAATGGTCCATAATAGCAGAAGGAACAATATCATGCCCCAAAGGACCTATCAAGTGAATGAGATGTTAGAGAGGATTTTTAAACAAACATGGAATCAATACTGGGTTCCAGATCAAAATATACCTAAGACAATGAAGCACTTTACTAGATTTTATATTAAACCTGCAGATAAAAGTGCAGATGTCCATTTTAGGACAACTAGAGGACGTTTTAACATCAACCTGTAACTGCATATATAGAAATAGAAGTTCAGTATGCAAATGTGATTTCTATTGCTTTACTAATACTATAACAATTTTGAAAGAATGCCTTTATCAGACAACATAAGTATTGATCAGAATTTTGTAAGATTTTTGTTGGAAATGATAAGTTTTTATATGTTCTTAAATGTTTTAAAATATTTTTTGTAACTAAACTTGTGAAAGTGACATAGTTTGTCACCGAGAGGACAGAGGTCAGAGACTTATTAGAAATAGAACGATTATGGTATGTACTCTATGATTAAATATCAAAAGCATTAACCAGAGACAATGTTACAGTTMCAACATTAGAATTAAAATGACAGTTCCTCTTGTAAAAGGCTAATGAGGTTGCGTGCACATATAGGCCTTCTGTAATTTGAAATTTGATATTGACCTGCACATAATGATTCATTCCTCATACTCAACAGAAGATGAAACTTCCCAAATCTTTCATATACCGCAAGGTAAACACTGAATCCTGCATTATAAACCAAGGGACTTCTTAATCGCGAATGGCACATTCCCAGCAAATTGAATAGTTAAAATAGGCAGCTCAGTAKTCCAAGCCCTATCCTTTACCGTTTCCTTAACCTGGCAAAACCAAAATGATGAACCTCAAAAGAGACTTGTGTTTTCTTWCTGCTTCACTGATTTCCAACAGAAAGAGCTTCCTGGGCAACCCAAAGTGGCCAGTGTAGTTATCATAGTGAAAGCGTATGACTAAATCGTATCTATTCTGAGAAAATGTCTTATTGCAGTTTCTCATTTCTTAGCAGTTTGGGGGTTCTTTTTTTTTTTTAATTATGCAGAATTGTTTGTGAAAGATCATGTGATTCTGAACTTCTGCCTTGATATCAGCTACACTTCTGCCTTGATATCAACTACATACTTTATTGTTATTGGTTTGCTATGCGTGTGGTTTATTTTAGATTAAAAGTACATCCTCCAAGGCTTAGGCAGTTTAGCATAATAAATTGTATAATACAAATAATTTAATTAAAGGTTTGTTGGACTAAAGTCCTCAGAAACTGAGTTTACCATTTTTATACTGTGAGACATATACTGGCACTCTTGAAATTTTTTTTTCCAGTGTACTCAGCTTAAGGGAGATCCAGGGAATAGGAATGGTCAGAATATATACATATATGCTKTGAGCACTCCTTTCATTTGTAACAAGGCGAAGTGCTCTTACCTTGAAAAGATGTTTCCCCATAGCTGTTGGAAAGCATCACATTAAAAAATGAGACATGTCTCTCTATGCCCTTTCAGTTCCTCTCCTCTAAGGGTGACCATTGCCAGTATAGCAGTGTATAATACTGCGTTCCTCGTGGCTGTCCTACAGGAAATTGATTGAATGTGTCTATCAATCCCATGCAGTCTCCAGACAACTCTGATTTCTTCATTACTCTTTCCGTGATTGGATGTCAATTAGTGACTTAAAAATAAAGTCTTCATCATTGTAGTAATCCCTTGAGCTCCTGAGTCTCCCAACACCTCAGCCATTTTATCTAATTTATTATACCAATATAAATGAGGTACKACTGTCAGATTGCACTGGGGAGAGGCAGCAAATTAAATCCTCTGTGTTCTGAAGTCTCCAAAACTCGGCCATCCTTCACGACGGGATGAGTGTGTCCTTTGAGGAGCTGTTTTACTTAAAGAAATTCACTCGTTTCAGCTCCATGACTGTTCTCAACTATATAACATGAACAGTCGTAGACATGCCTAACACTGCACATTTCTGCCTTTATGCTACTCAAAAAAGGTTTAGAACAAACGTAACTGCCAACCAAGGTCTTTTTAACTGATTTTTCAAGTCCAGGCAAAAGATTTTGTATTGACAGCTGGTGAAACGTTCATAGAAATGACATCTGCCCATTAAAAATATACCTCATACTTTTTCKTGTCCTCAGGGATTTCAAGACTGCAAATCATTTTCATGAAAGTTGTAACCTTAGATKAAGTTATGTAAAAATATATCACTTCTATCAAGTGCAATCATCACAGTATGATACAGGAATACCACTGCCTTCTAGCATGATATGCACAGAAATTTTCAGAATTTTCCTCTGAGTGTCTTCAATTGTTATTTCATATTGTGACACCTGTAATTGTATATAGCAATCTAGAGTTTAAAATCCTGACAAGACTTCTGTGGGTTCTATAGCATGCATAAATCCATCACAATGTACTAGATAGATTTTAAATTGATGATACCACATCGAGCACTGGAATAAAAGCACTAGCAGCACTTATCCTTGTAGACTAATAGCTGCAAATGATTTTATGAATCATTAGTTCACATACTGTAGTCCTACCCATTTTAAACCATTTCTAGATTAATGCTCTTTGTCTGTGATACGGTATTAATAGGCTGCTGAAAAGCATGTACTTTCTAGCGGTGTATCACAGAAGACTTTAGTGGTAGAACAAAGTTTGTATTATTGCAATAACTGATTAATTGCACTGAGTCAGTTAGCTGGCTCTCTTTCAAAAGATAATCTCCTGGGGGTTAGTATCCTGTGAACAGACCCAGCTTCTAAGCACACAGATTACCTGCTGCTCAGTAGTTATGCTCAGATGATAATGTGGTGCAAAAACACCCTCAGATTTTATACCCCCAAATCCAGTGGAAACCAGCCAATGATATTTCAGCATTCACCTGCTTTTGCTTCAGGTCATGTTGGCAGAGAGCAAGCAAACTAGAGTGTCAGTTATCGCATATTCTGGTGTTCCTTCTCTCCCTGTGTAACTTAAAGGAAACATAGACAACTCAAGGCAAAAACATTGTAAACAAAACTGAATTTTGCTTATAGCTCAAGGATGAGAGCTGGGTTCTTTTTGCCACACGAAGGGGGAAGAAGTGGAAGAGGAAAACAGAAGAGGGAGATGTGAGCAGAGCCAAATGAGGGGAGCTGCCGTCAGGGCAGGATGCCCTTTGCCCCCATACTTTTTCTTTTTGTAAAATTTGCAAATTTCTCCCCCCCCCCTTTGGATTTGCCAATCGATGCAATTTTCCAGTCCAATCCAACTGCACCATGTGCTTGTTTTACATTACTTGAGCATCTAGGATAGCGGTTTTATAAGTGTCGTTGGTGCCTTCTGCAGAGCCCGTGGCCAGTGGCCAGACCAGGTCGGGGCAGGTTGGCCAGGTAGCAGCAGGCACACACTGGAGTGGGGCCGTGGACAGGCCTTGCCGCATTGGCACCTAGCCATTGCCTCCCTATACTGGCTGCAGCGTATACCCAAGGAGAGACTTTTTCTTCTTCACTGAGGAAATAATAAATTCTCCAACTTGTGGAGGAAGTGGGGTACCAGCCTTCTGCTTTTGTCTTCTGAAAAGATCTCATTATTTGGAGGTGGATACTTTTTTCTATACTGTAACTCTGCATTTATGTAATCATTTTCTTGTTCAGTTCAATTAGATTTTTGGTATTTCTCTGAAGGATGCTAAATGTCAACGGTAGTGTGCAGCAATTCAGCTGTATAGCTTTCACTAACATGAGTTGTATCATATTGATGATTTCTTATCCCCTTTTAAATATTTAGCTGCTATTTTCTACATATTCATCTGTCATAGTGAAATGTACTTGCTCTGAGTAGGTTGTCATGAATAGTGTTCACTATTGATGGCAAGCATAGAAATATGTTGTAGATGTAAAATCAGTACAATGAGGCCTTCACATTTGGATGTTGGAGGTTAATTGCCCAGTGTTGGAAGATTTGGGTGCATTTCCTTCCAGGATGTTAGTTGCAAAAGAAACGGTTTGGCTATTTAGAAATATGGTTGTCAGGCTCGTGTTTTACCTTTTTCTTCAGTTGAGCAGGACAGCTGGGTGCCTTGCATTACTTCTTCTACCCTTTGTAAGAATTTAATTTGCTTGATGAACCACGGTTCCCTAGAAGTTACTGTCCTGGGCAGACCCGTATGGATCTCCCATTATCAGGGATAGTGACAGCAGGCCTTTAAGGCAAGGTATGGATTATAGTAAGGCCACACATCCTGCTGCAACTCTGTGGCTTTGTGTAGGCTTGATAATCGCAACAGCTTCCAATACAGTTCCATAATATAATAAATAGCTACATAAAATTGAGCAAAAATGTTTAATAATTTTCTTAAAGTAATTAAGTCTCAGCTCCTATTTATTATTCTGAAATGTATTTAATACTAGCAGTACTAAAAAGGAGAAGTAGAATTAGGAAGAAAAACTGAAAATGGCTCATCTGCTTCTAACTCTAGCAGTCAGGAGAGTATTCATATTTTCT